>NC_137091.1:35215398-35731152 GCF_951640355.1 Cnephaeus nilssonii
AAACAAAGAGAGAGGACTCAAACAAATAAAATCAGATATGAAAAGGAGAAGTAACTGGCACCACAAAAATAAAAATTATTATAAGAAAACTAGAGGCCCGGGTGCACGGATTCATGCATGGGGTGTGTGTGTGTGGGTTCCTTGGCCTGGCCTGTGGGGATCAGGCTAAAATCAGCTCTTCAACATCCCCCAAGGGGTCCCAATTGCAAGAGGGTGGTTCTCCAGTAATGCACCCCAGAATCGGGCTCCCTCCTCTGTGGTTCCAGGTGCATCACCCGAGAACCGAAGCTGCCAAGTCACTACAGTTTGGCAGCTCCTGCATTGAGTGTCTGCCCCCTGGTGGTCAGTGCACATCATAGCTACCAGTTGGATGGTCAAATAGTTGTTGGGTTGGCCAGTCACTTAGGCTTTTATATATAGATAGATAGATAGATAGATAGATAGATAGATAGATAGATAGATAGATATTATGGCAACAAATTGGACAACCTGGAAAAAATGGCTATATCCCTAGAATGTACACAATCTTCCAAAACTGACGCTCAACCACTGAGTTAAGAAGAAAAAGAAAATCTGAACAGATTAATTACAACTAATGAAATCAAAGCAGTGATAATAATAATTTAAAAAACTCCCAATGAATAAAAGTCCTGGACCCAATGACTTCACAGGTGAATTGTAGCAAACATTCAAATAAGAATAACACATGCCTTCTTAAACTATTCCAAAAAATTCAAGAGAAGGGAAGACTCCCAAGCTCATTTTGAAAGACCAGCATTATCCTAGCTCCAAAACCAGATAAAGATATTACAAAGAAAGTAAATTATGGGCCAATATCCCTGATAAATATAGATGCAAAAATATTCAACAAGATATTAGCAAACCAAAAAAGATCATACACAATGATCAAGTAGAATTTATTCCTGGGGTTGCAAGGTTGGTACAATATATGCAAATCAATTAATGTGATACACCAAATAAATAAAATGAAGGATAAAATATGATAATACCAACAAATGCAGAGAAAGCATTTGATAAAATCTAGCACCAATTTAGGACAAAAGCTCTCAGCGAAAGTGGGAATAGAAGGAGTATACCTCAACATAATAAAGGTCATATATGACAAACCCATAACTAACATCATATTCAATGGGCAAAAACTAAAAGCATTTCCCTTAAGATCAGGAATAATACAGGGATGTCCACTTTCTTTTTTAAAAAATAAAATATTTCTCTGAAATAAATAAATTTTTATTTATTTCAGAGAAGAAGGAAGAGGGAGAGAGAGAGAGAGAGAGAGAGAGACAGAAACATCAATGATGAGAGAGAATCATTTATTGGCTGCCTCCTGCAAGCCCAATACCAGGATCCAGTCTGTAACCAAGGTATGTGTCCTGAACAGGAATCGAACCATGACCTCCTGGTTCATAGGTTGACGCTCAACCACTGAGCCACACCAGCCATGTGGGATGTCCTCTTTTATCATTCTTATTCAACACTAGAGGCCCAGCGCATGAAATTCGTGCATAGGTGGGGTCCTTAGGCCTGGCTGACAATCAGGGCCTATCGGGGCCATCTTGCCCAGTCCCAATTGGGACCTGGCTGTCTGGGAGGGGCCTGCCGGCTGCTGGCTGGGGGAAGGGACCACAGGAGGTTTGCCAGCCAGGGGAAGGGACTGGGGGAGGTTGACTGTCCATGGCAGGTTGGCTGTGGGAGCGCACTGACCATCAGGAGGCAGCTCCTGCATTGAGCATCTGCCCCCTGGTGGTCAGTGTGCATCATAGCAACCAGTCGTTCAGTTGTAATGGTTGCTTAGGCTTTTATATATATAGACCAGAGGACCAATGCACGAAAATTCGTGCAAGATTAGGTCTTGTTTCCCCTGGCTGCTGGCACCGGCTTCCCTCCAGCACCTGGGACCCGAGCTGCCAGCACCGGCTTTCCTCTGGCACCCGGGACTTGGGCTTCCCTCCTCCGGCCACCGGCAGGCACCCAGGACCCAGGCTTCCATCCCTTTGGCCAGCCGCAGGCACCCGAGATCCGAGCTTCCCTTCCTCTGGTCGGCCACAGGCACCCGAGACCCAGGCTTCCCTCCCTCCGGCTGGCTGCAGACACCTGGGACCCAGGCTTCCCTCCCTCCAGGCTGGCTGTAGGCACCTGGGACCCGGGCTTCCCTCCCTCCAGGCTGGCCGCAGGCACCCAGGACCACAGGTGGCTTCCCTGGGCCAGCCATAGGCACCTGGGACCACGGGCGGCTTCCCCTGGGCCGGGCCCCGGCTTTGTCAGGAAGGATGTCTGGAATGACATCCAGAAGACGTCTGGTCTATCTGGTCTAATTAGCATATTACCCTTTTATTAGTATAGATAGTACTGAAAGTCCTAGACACTGTAAGCAGACAAGAAGAAGAAATAAAAGGCATTCAAATTAGAAAGGAAAATGTAAAACTGCCATTATTTGTAGATGGCATGATACTGTATGTATAAAATCCTAAAGATTCCACCATAACACTACTAGAACTGATAAGTGAATTTAGTAAAGTAGCAGGATACAAAATAAATATCCAGAAATTGGTTGCATTTTTATACACCAATAATGAACTATCAGAAATGATAATTAAAGAGAGGAACCAAAATGGCGACATAGGGACTTGCTGGTACTCGTGACCTCCCACAACCACATCAAAATTACAACTAAAATTTAGAACAACCATCATTCAGAACCACATGAAATCTGGCTGCATGGAAATCCTACAACTGGAAAAATAAAGAAGAAAGCACATTGAGACTGGTAGGAGGGGTGGAGGCACAGAATCGGCTGATCCGGCACTTATGTGGGATTTTTTTTTTAATTCAAAGATTGTCCCTGCAGAAGCTTCTATGAGAAGCAAGGGGTCCCAGCCCTACACCAGACCCCCCACCCAGGGTCCCAGAGCTGGGAAGAGAAGTCCCATAACTTTGGACTGTAAAAACCAGTATGGATTGTGGCTGAGGGACACAGAGGCTGTCAGAAAGCAGGAGTCCCTTTTAAAGGGCTAGGCACAAACTTACTTGGACTCACTTCCTCTACACTCCAGCACCAGGAGGCATTGGGGGACCCAGACACATACGGGGAGGAACTGAATTGTCTGGCATCTGGGCAAGAACTTGGGGGAGGCTTTCTGCCAGATGGAGATGCCAAGACCTCCCCTGTCCCAGGGATGACTGGCAACCATATCTGAGTCCCCATCAACCTGAGCACACTGTTTGCTCTGCCCTGGTGATTCCCTGAGACCCCATCCCATCCAATTTACAACCCCACCCAAGCTGTTTGCAGCAGCTTTTCCATATGAATGGCCTGTCCTGGCTCAGGCTTCAGACTTAGTTAAAATCTCTCAAACAAGTTGCAGCTGGTGTCAGTGTGCCCCAAACTTATCAATAAAAGGCCCAAGACCTGGCACCAGCACCAGCCTGCCTTGCTTCATAGCTGGGCCTCAACTGAGCACTTCCAAACCCAATAAAAATAGGAGGAATCTGCAGATCTCTCTGTAGCTCCTGCCGGGTGGTCCTAGGCAGTGGCTGACTTTGCACCTCCATGGAGACCCAAGAGCCAGGGCACCCAGTGGACAGCTTCAAATCATACCAGGTTACAACTCTACACATCCACAAGCGACACACTCAAGGGGCAGACTCAAGGAGCACCATAGCCCTACTGAAGCAAGTCCTGCTCCACAGGGGTGTTTTCTGCACAGCAGCTCTCCCAGTGTAGTCACAGCTGGTCCTCACAGCCAATTGGCCTGGTGGTCAATTCCTTCCAGTGACACCAACAGCAATCAAGTCTCAAATACAACAAAACTTCCACACAGCCCACAAAGGGGCACCTAGAGTGCCCAGCTCAGGTGACTGTGGAGACAGAGCCACTGGGCATTATAGGACACCTACTACACAAGGCCACTCTACCAACTCCAGAAGACATAGCAACTCTATCCAATACATAGAACCAAACACAGGGAAGCAGCCAAAATGCAGAGACAAAGAAATATGTCACAAATTAAAGAAATGGAAGCAAGCAAACTACTGGATACAGAGTTCAAAACCATGGTTATGAGATTACTCAAGGATCTTCATGAGACCTTCAAGGGACTTGGTGAGACTTTCCAGGATCTTAGTGAGAATGACAAAGACATGGAAAAGAACTAGTCAGAAATTAAGCATACACTAACATAAATAAACGATAATTTACAAGGATTCAACAGTAGAGTAGAGGATTCTGAAAATAAAATCAATGATTTGAAATACAAAGAAGCAAAAAACACGCAATCAAAAGAGCAAAAAGGAAAAAGAATCCAAAAATATGAAGATAGTGTAAGGAGCCTCTGGGACAACTTCAAGTGTACCAACATTTGTATTATGGGGCTATCAGAAAGAGAAGAGAGAGAAAGATATTGAAAACCTATTTGAAGAAATAATGACAAAAAACTTCCCCTACCTGGTGAAAGAAATAGACTTACAAGCCCAGGAAGTGCCAGGGTTCTTTTCCCAGCCTTACAAAGGGTTCAGCATTCTGGAGAAAGGGGCTGCGCGTAGATGATTAAAGGAATCTGGAGACAAAAGATAATTTTGAAAGGCATTGGGGGTCAGAGGATCTTCAGCTAAAGGGAGCTAAAGACTCTCCCTTGACCAAGGACCCGTGCTTTTATTCAACACGATTTATCCTAAGGCAAGGTGGAAATATACACTTCAAAGGGTATGGTATCAAAGGGTAGAGTACAGAAGCATTATCAGTTTGGGGAATAACCTACAGCTGTTCAGGTGTTGGCCAACAGGAGGCAATAAAATACCCTGAGCTGTCTGGCAGTTAACAATCCTATTCAGGTTTGGGGAAGTGCCGTTTATCCGTCTCCAACAGGTAAACTACATATGTGGCTCACCCTTGTTGAGCCCCCCAAGTCCCATCAACCTTTTCACGGAACTCTTGTAATTATTACATGCTGGAATTGGTTCTCGGCAAGGAAGCACAGAGAGTCCCAAACAAGAAGAATCCAAAAAGAACCACACCAAGACACATCAAAATTAAAATGCCAAGGGCTAAAGACAAAGAGAGAATCTTAAAAGCAGCAAGAGAAAAGCAGTTAGTTACCTACAAGGGAGCGCCCATACAACTGTCAGCTGATTTCTTAACAGAAACTATGCAGGCTAGAATGGAGTGATAAGAAATATTCAAAGTGATGAATAGCAAGGATTTACAACCAAGATTGCTCTACCCAGCAAAGCTATCATTTAGAATTGAAAGTCAGGTAAGAGCTTCACAGACAAGAAAAAGCAAAAGGAGTTCATCACCACCAAATCAGTATTACATGAAATGTTAAGGGTATTCTTTAAGAAGCGGAAGAAGATGATGAAGAAGAAAAAGATAAAAAAATATGAACAATAAAATGGCAAACCCAGCTGAGGGACAAGTGACAAAACTATGGGCTTGGGCTCTTCAAAAATGGCAGTGTTGTGAAAAACAGAGAAAGGCTGAAGAACTCTTGTGGATTAAAGAGATTTATGGAACACGAAAGCTAAATGCCATGCATAATCTGGAATTGGATTCTGGGTGGAGGGGAGGAGGAGAGCGGGGAAGGGGAAAACTAGAAGGGATATTGTTGGGTTAATTGATAAAATTTGAGTACCAACTGTGGTTTAGCTAATGGCATTAGATGTCTTGATTATAATCCTATCATCCTATATAATAAAAGGCTAATATGCAAATTGACTGAACAGCGGAACGACCAGTCACTATGACACGCACTGACCACTAGGGGGCAGATGCTCAATGCAGGAGCTTCCCCCTGGTGGACTATTTTATGGTGGCTCATGGCTGGCGAGTGCAGTGGTGGTGGCGGGAGCCTCTCCCGCCTCTGCGGCAGTGCTAAGGATGTCCAATTTCTGGCTTAACCTTTTGCACTCGGATGTCGAGTGTGACTCGACACGGTTAGCATCGGTAGCAGCTATTTTTATACTCTTTGAATGTATCAATAATTTGAAATATAAAAAAATCCAAATAAGTTTGTATGAAAAGAAACCAATATTTTATTCTACTGCTGCGCTTTGTAAAATCTGGGGTATTTAAAAAATTAAATCCCGAGTAGAATAAAGGAATCAAGAAAAAAGCAAGTGAGTGCAAAGGGTTAAGCCATCAGTCAGACATCCCCCGAGGGCTCCCAGACTGCGAGAGGGCATAGGCTGGGCTGAGGGACACCTCCCCCCCCCCCCCAGTGCACGATTTTCGTGCACTGGGCCTCTAGTCGATATATAAGAGAATATCCTTGGTATTAAGAAATGCAGACTGAAGTCTTTAGGGATAAAGGAGCATGATGTTTACAACTTATTCTCAACTGGTTTGGCGGGGGGATGCATGTATGTGTATTATGTAGGGTGGGGTAAAAGTAGGTTTACAGTTGTTTGTATGGAAAATCTATAATAATAAAAGCATAATATGCAAATCAACCGAAGGGCTGAACAGCAGAACGACGACCGTGCTATGACATGCACTAGCACCAGGCCAGGCAAGGCTAGTCCGGGGGCCGCCAAGCCCCAAAGGAGGCCCAGGCCACCCTCTGTAGGGCGATGGGTTGTGGGGGGGATGGGTAGAGACGGGGGAGAAGAGGGTGCTCCACCATGAATCACCTGCAGAGGAGGCCCAGGCCACCAGTTGGGGGTCGATGGATGGGGGTAGGGGGGCTCTGATCGCCCCAAAGAGGGAGGCCCAGGCCACCCTCTGTGGGGTGATAGATGAGGGGGGGCGGGGCTCTGCGGAACTGGGGAACCGGGATGTGTGTGGCAGCGGGCAGCGCCAGGCCAAGGCAGGTGCGGGTGCGGGGGAGAGGGGGGGGCAGAGCTGCAGCTGGGGCTGAGAAGGCAAACAGACCTGGGTTCAAATTACAGGCAGACTGAACTCTGGGGGTGAGAAGAGGTCTTATGCTTGGCTACTGCCCAGCCTGCAGGCTGAGGTTGTCACCTCCTGTCAGGGAGCAGACTGGAGCTGAGGGAGAGGTGGGTGGGAGAGAAGGAGGCATAGAGCTTTGCTGCAGCAGTGCTGTGAGAACTCAACCCAACCCAGGGGAGGAGACTGAGCAGCCGGTGCAGACCTGAAGCCCTTTCCTCACTGAGAAGGAATGATGGGGCTGCTGACCCAGGCAAGGTCCTCGGGACAGGGTCATTTTTATTTCTTACATTTCTTCAAGTCAATTCAATTGATTGATTTAAAAAAAATTAGCCTTTCCTAAGCTTTTTAAGAAAAACACACACACAAAAACCACCAGCTTGGTATGCTGGTTTTCGTTTGTTCTGATACACACTAAATAAAGCATAAACATTAGTGGGAAAGTCACTCCCAACCCTCCAATCACCTGGCTGTCTGGCCTGGGGCTGGGATGGGACTTCAGGCAGCGCAGGGTTACCCAGAATCCCTCATTATTGACGTTGTTCTGCTCCTTAGGGCAAAGTCCTTAGGGGCATTCCGACCAGGCCAGACCTGCTGGAGCCAGGCTCTGTTGTCAGGGGACAGGCGTGTCAGGGCAGGGCCTCCGTGTGTGCCAGAGATCCGGCAGAAAGTTCCACCGTGGCTGCCGCGAAGCCCCTACTGTTCTCTGCCTCATCTCACACCACCTGGCCTCAGTTCCACTCCTGGAATTGCCCCAAACTCGTTCCCGCTGGAGGCCTTCATGCAGGGTGTTCCTGGGTAACTTTCCTTTCACAGGGACCTCTGACCACCGAGGCCCGAAGGCGTGCTTCCGGTCTCTGCTCGAAAAGTACACTTTGCATTTACCTTGGGAGCGGGCGTCACAAGTGGCAGTCAGGCATTAGGCGTAAGGCTATTTGTCTAAGGTCCTTCCCCCTGGGAGACTGCCAGTCCTGTGAGGAAAGGGCTTGGGCAGACTGCAGGGCAGGGGCCCCGCCCCACTGCTCTCAGCCAGCTACCACTGCATCTCTTCCTTTCTCCTGCATAGGGACAAAGCAGCTTCCTTCCACCACCTTCCCTCCCAACTTGGGTTTGGTTATTCCTGCCTCTAGACTTGGACTTTGACCTCTGCTGAATCCTCTGCCTTCTTGGAAAACCAGAGGAAATCTGCCTTCCTCGAGAGCCACCTGAATGTTGTGCAGCCATAAAGCTCTCTTTTTACTGCTCCCTTAGCACCTTGGGGCCTTGGGGCTCCTGTGCCTTCTCACCAAAATGGCAGTGGAGCACAGTGGTGAGGGCATTGACTGAGGAGCCGGTGGCTCTGTGTTCAAATCAGAGCTGCACAGTTACCAGCTGGGGGGCCCCGGAGAAGTGATTTAATTTCTCCTTGCATCGGCTCCTCCAAACACCTGGAGGCCTCATCCAAACACAGAGTGCGGGGTCCATACCAGAGTTTTTCATTCCTGCAGCCTGGAATGGGGCCTGAGAATTTTCCTTCCAAACAAGTGCCCAGAAGATGCTGTTGCTGAGGGTGCAGGGACCCCACTTTGAGAACCATTGTCATAGTTGATGTAGAAGGTACCTGGAGATGAGTTAATATAAATCAGGTAGAATCATGTGGCAGGAAGTAAGGGCTAACAACTGTTAGTTATTAATGCCACTTATACCAGAGGATCTGGCCTTCTTTATTATTTATTCATTTATTTATTTTTAAGAGAACTTTAAATTATATTTTTCAATCACAGTTTACATTCAATATTATTCTGTATTAGTCTCAGGTGTACAGCATAGTGGCTAGACAATCATATATATTACAAAGTGTTTCTGCCAATATTTCCAGAACCCACCTGGCACCATACACATAGTTATTAAAATATTTTTTTTACAATTTTTTATTTTCAATTATAGTTGACATACATCATTATATTAGTTGCAGCGGTACACCCAAGTGACTGGACATTACATAACTTAATAAGTGACCACGCCAATAAATCCTGCACACATACCTTCACTTTTTTCACCTAACTCCCCAACCCTCCTAATCTGGCAACCAACAAAAAGTTCTCTATGAGTCTGTTTCTGTTCTGCTTGTCCATTTTGTTTGTAGATTCAATTGCTGATAGATATGTATTTACTGCCATTTCATTGTTCATATTTTTTATCTTTTTCTTATTAAAGAAGACTCTTCAGCATTTCATGTAATACTGGTTTGGTGGTGATGAACTCCTTTAGCTTTTTCTTGTCTGTGAAGCTCTTTATATGTCCATCAGGTCTAAATGATAGCTTTGCTGGATAGAGTAATCTTGGTTGTAGGTCCTTGATTTTCATCACTTTGAATATATCTTGCAAATCCCTTCTAGCCTACAAAGTTCCTTTTGAGAAATCAGCTGACAGTCTTATGGGAGCTCCCTTGTATGTGACTAACTGCTTTTCTCTTGCTGCTGTTAAGATTCTCTCTTTGAAAAAAAAAAGATTCTCTCTTTGTTTTTATCCTTTTGCCTTTTGATTATGATGTGTTTTGGTGTGGGCCTCTTTGGGTTCATCTTGTTTGAGACCCTCTCTGCTTCCTGGACTTTATGTCTGTTTCCTTCACCAGGTAGGGGAAGTTTCCTGTCATTATTTCTTCAAATAGGTTTTCAATTTCTTTCTCTCTCTCTTCTCCTTCCAGTACCCCCATGATGAAAATGTTGGTATGCTTTAAGTCAGTGATGGCGAACCTCTGACACGCGTGTCAGTGCCATTTCTGATGACACGCGGCCGCTGAGGCGGCCGCATGCCGAGGATGAAACATTTATGTTATTTAAACTATAAATATCACGAAATAATGTTTTTTCCTCAAAGGGACACACTACCCGAGTTATGCTCAGTTTTTTGGCAAAGTTTGAAACACCGAGCTCAAAAGGTTGCCCATCACTGCTTTAAGTTATCCAAGAGGCTCCTTATACTATGCTCATATAGGGGAGGAATCTTTTTTCTTGTTGCTCTTCTGATTGTGTGTTTTTTGCTTCCTTATATTCCAAATTGATTATTTGATTCTCAGCTTCATCTACTCTATTGTTGAATCCCTATAAATTATTCTTTATTTCAGTTAGTGTACCCTTCATATCTGACTGGTTCATTTTTATGCTATTGAGGTCCTCACTAAGTTCCTTTAGCATCCTTATAACCAGTGTTTTGAACTCTGCATCTAGTAGATTACTTGTATCCATTTTGTTTAGTTCTTTTTCTGGAGTTTTGTTCTGTTTTTTTCATTTGAGCCATGTTTCTTTGTCTTCTCATTTTGGTCCCCTCCTGGTATTTGTTTCTATGTATTAGGTAGAACTGCTATGTCTCCTAGGCTTGGTATTGTGGGCTTAGGGTGCACAGGCAAGGCCAAGCTGTGAAACAAGGCTGGGTGCTGCTAGTGCTGGGCCTAAGACTACTTAGTGAGAGGGATGGGACTTGCTGAGGCCAGATGCTGCTTGTTTAAGAGATTTTAGGAAAATATGAAGCATGAGCCAAGACAGGCCATTCCTGAGGTAAACCCAGCGGGAACAGTTTGGGTGGACTTGGAAGTTGGTGGGACAGTGTCTCAGGGAATCACCAAGGTGCGGCAAACATTGTGAGCCAGGTTGAGGGAGTCTCAGATATGGCACCCGTCTACAGGCTCCCTGGGGGAAGGGCTTATCAAAAGAACAATGGCTTCTGCCAGCACTTCTGTCTGGGAGAATGTTGCTCCTCCAGCTCTCCCCTTGATGCCAAATAATTCAGTTCCTTCCTGTATGTTTCTGGTGGCTTCCAAGCTACTGCCCCCATGCTGGAGCTCAGAGGGAGTGAGTATGAGTAAGTTTGTGCATGGGCCCTTTAAAAGGAACTTCCTGGGACTCCAACAGCTTCCGTCTCCCTCAGACTCAAACTCTGCTGGTTTTTACAACCAGAACTTACGGTAAATTCTCTTCCTGGCACTGGAACCCTGAGCTGGTGGGCCTAGTGTGGTACTCCTCAGGGGGTACCTTCACAGCTGAGGTATCCCTCCTGATTTTTATCCACCACACATGATGTGGCACCAGCCTTCCGAGCCTCTGCCCCTCCTACCAGCCCTGATGTGGCTTCTTCTTTAATTTCATAGTGGTAGGACTTGCATTCAGCTTAATTTCAGGTGGTTCTAAATGATGGTTGTTCTGTAGTTTAGTTGTAATTTTGATGTGATTGTGGGAGGAGGCAAGTACCACATTTGCCTACACCTCCATCTTGACTCAGTTATTACAATATTATTGACTATATTCCCTATGCTGTGCTTTATATCTCATGACTATTTTGTATCTACCAATTTATATTTCTTAATCCCTTCACATTTTTCACCCAGTCTGCCATTGCCCCCCTTCTCTTTGTCAACCATCAGTTTGTTCTCTGTATCTATGAATCTGTTTCTGTTTTGTTTGTTCATTTATATTGTTCTTTAGATTCCACATATGAGTGGAATGCTGCCTATGGTTTCTTCTAGGATTTTTATGGTTTCACAACTTATATTTAAATCTCTTATCCATTTTGAGTTTATTCTTGTGTATGGTATAAGTTGCTGGTTTGTTTGTTTGTTTTTTTGGTAGGTATCTGCGCAATTTTCCCAAACTACTTATTGAAGAGACTGTCTTAACTCCATTGTATTTTCTTGCCACTTTTCTCAAATATTTATTGAGTGTAATGTCTTGGGTTGATTTCTGGGTTTTCTGTTCTGTTCCATTGATTTATATGCCTGTTCTTGTGCCAATACCAAGCTTTTTTTATTTTTTTATTACAGTGGCTTTACAGTATAACTTGATATCTGGTATTGTGATCCCTCCAACTTTGTTCTTCTTTCTCAAGATTGCTGTAGCTATTTAAGGTCTCTTTTTTTGGTTCTATATAAATTTTTGAAATATTTGTTCTAGATCTGTGAAATATGCCATTGGTATTTTAACAGGTATTGCATTGAATCTGTAGATTGCTTTGGGTAGCATGAACATTTTAATGATGTTAATTCTACTAATCCATGACCATGGTATGTTCTTCCACTTGTTTATATCTTCCTCTATCTCTTTTTCAATGTCCTATAGTTTTCTGAGTACAGGTCTTTTACTTCATTGGTTAAGTTTATTCCTAATTATCTTAATTTTTTGTTGCAATGATAAATGGGATAGTTTGCTTATTTTTCTCTTTCTGACAACTCATTATTGGTCTATAAAAGTGCCACCGATTACTGGGTGTTAATTTTGTATCCTTCCACATTGCAAAATTCATTTGTTAAATACAGTAGTTTTTGGTGGAGTCTTTAGGATTTTCTATGTACAATATCATATTATCTGTGAATAATGAGTCTTACTTTCTACTTTTCAACTTGGATGTCTTTTATTTCTTCTTCTTGTCTGATTTCTGTAGTTAGGATTTCCAGCACTATGTTGAATAAGAGTGGTGAAAATGGACATCCCTGTCTTGTTCCTGTTCTTAGGGGAAATGGTTTTAGTTTTTGCCCATTGAGTATGATGTTAGCCATAGGTTTGTCATATATGGCCTTTATCATGTTGAGATAAAAGCCATACTCTCTATTCTCACTTTGCTGAGAGTTTTTATCAAAAATGGGTGTTGGATTTTGTCAAATGTTTTTTTCTGCGTCTATTGATATGATCATGTGATTTTTGCTTTTAATTTGTTTATGTGATGTATCACGTTTATTGATTTGTGAGTATGATATCAGCCTTGCATCCCTGGAATAAATCCCACTTGATCATGGTATATGATCTTTTATTATATTGCTGAATCTGATTTGATAATGTTTTGTTGAGGATTTTAGCATCTATGTTCATCGGGGATATTGGCCTGTAATTCTCTTTCTTTGTAGTATCTTTTTAAAAATGTCTTTGTAGTGTCTTTATCTGGTTTTAGAATTAGGATAATGCTGGCCTCATAAAAGAGCTTGGAAGTGTTCCTTCCTCTTGGATTTTTTGGAATAGTTTGAGGAGGATAAGTGTTGGTTGTTCTTTGATTGTTTTGTAAAACTCCCCGGTGAACCTGTCTGGACCAGGGCTTTTGTTTGCTAGGAATTTTTTGATTGCTGCTTCTATTTCATTAGTTGTTATTGTCCTATTCAGGTTTTCTGATTCCTCCTGATTCAGTTTTGGGAGGTTATATTTTTCTAGCAATTTATCCATTTCATCTACATTGTCCAGCTTATTGACATATAGTTGTTCATAGTATTTTCTTGCAATCCTTTGTATTTCTCTGAAGTCAGTTGTTACTTCTCTGCATTTGTTTCTGATTTTATTTAGTTAGGTTCTCTCTCTTTGTTTCTTTCTCTCTTTTTTTAAACATTTTGCTACATTTGCTTTAATTTCTATATATGTATGTACATGTATATGTATATACAGGGTGGGTGAAAAGTAGGTTCACAGTTGTGAGTACATGAAACAAAGTTTATTCTTGTACTTTTTAAAAATTATTGTATTACTAGAGGACTGATGCATGAAATTTGTGCAAGGGTAGGCCTTCGCAGCCCCTGCTGCCTTCCATTTGTTGTGCACATGACCGAGTGCATCACATGTGTGAAGGCACTAACATTATCTCCATCTTTCAGGCTTGGGCAGGGGCCACACAGCCAGGAGAGGAGTGATAGCCCAGGCATCTCAGTGGCATCTAGTTGCCTGTCTCCAATGCTTCCCTGGTGTGGGTGGAGTGGTGAGAGTCAAGCCACCCAAACTGGAGCCCATCGACCTCTTTGGAAGGAAGAGTGAAGGCACCAAAGCTACTGTTTCCAGGAGTTCTGCTCTCCCATCTTGCCTTTTTCACACAGCCCTGGCTCCAGAAACCAAGGCATACCCGTGGGCCTGTTGCCCAAATTCCTCCTGTTACAGGACCATGAGCAATGCCTGGAATCTGTGCGGCAGAGGCCTCAGACACACCTTCTTGATTTAAGTCCTCAGTGGATCCTCTGCTGAAGACCCTGTCTGCTAGCCTGAAGCCCCCATTGAGATCACTGTCTTATTTTTTAACTTCTAATTTTGAAATAATTATAGAGTCACAGGAAGTTGCAAAGAAAACAGGTCTGGTGTGTCCTTCGCCCCATTTCCTCCCATGGTTACTTCTTACATAATTATAGTGAAAAATCAAAACTAGGAATTTGGCATTGATCTAATGTGTGTGTGTAGCTCTAAGTCCCTTTATCGCACATCCAAATGTATGTAACCATTACTGCAATCAAAATGCAGAACATTTTTGTTACAAAATACTGATCTTTTTGTTAGCATAAAAGATCTCCCTATAGTCACATCCACTTCCCTTTTCCTTACTATCCATAAACCCTGGCAACCAGTAATCTGTTCTTCATCTCTATCATTTTGTCATTTCAAGAATCCTATCTAATAAAAGAGTAATATGCAAATTGACCATACCTCCGCTATGGCCACAAGCCATGCCCACCAGCCAATCAGGAGTGAATATGCAAATAAACCCAACCAAGATGGCTGAGGCCACGGAGAGCAGGAGGGAGGCTGAGGCCACGGAGAGCAGGAGGGTTTCCCAGCGATGGAGGAAGCCAAGCTTTTTGCCTGCCCTTGCCAGCCCAGGCCTCCTCTAAAGGCTACAAAGTTTCAATTATAGAAGGTAAATAAATCCCAACAAAAATGGCTGCGGCCACTGAGTGAGCAGAAGGCATGGCTCCACTCCAGGCTACAAAGTTTCAATTGTAGAAGATAAATAAACCCCAGATACCAGGGCCTCCGCTTGGGTCACTGGGGGGCATGGCCAAGCCTGCAAACCACCACAGGCCCCTCACCTAGGCCGCCCCACGTCCCAAGGGAACCCCCACCCTGCTCTGAGACAGCCTTCAGGGCAAACCAGCTGGCCCCCACCCATGCACCAGGCCTCTATCCTATCTAATAAAAGAGTAATATGCAGATTGACCATCACTCCAACACACAGGATGGCTGCCCCCATGTGGTCAAAGTTCCTGCCCCCATGTGGACACAAGATGGCCACCACAAGATGGCCAGCAGGGGAGGGCAGTTGGGAGGGACAAGGCCTGCAGGGGAGGGCAGTTGTGGGCAATCAGGCCAGCAGGGGAGAGCAGTTGGGAGGGACCAGGCCTGCAAGGGAGTGAAGTTGGGGGCAACCAGGCCTGCAGGAAAGGGCAATTGGGGGGAACTGAGGCCTGCAGGGGAGAGCAGTTGGGGGGGGGGGACCAGGCCTGCAGGGGAGGGCAGTTAGGGGCAAATAGGCTGGTAGGGAAGCAGTTAGGCATCAATCAGGCTGGCAGGGGAGTGGTTAGGGGTTGATCAGGCTGGCAGGCAGAAGCTGTTAGGGGCAATCAGTAAGGCAGGCAGGTGAGCAGTTGGGAGCCAGCAGTTCTGGATTGTGAGAGGGATGTCTGACATCCCTCAAGTGGTCCCAGATTGGGGAGAGTGCAGGCTGGGCTGAGGGACACCTAGTGTTACATAAAAGGAATCATTTGGTATGTGACCCTTGGAGATTGGCTTTTTTTCCCCCCACACTCAGCATAATGCCCTTAGAATTGTCCAAGTTGTTGCATGTATTAATATTCTGTTCCTTGTTATTGCTCTGTAGTACTCAATGGATAGATGTATAGTGAGGGAGATGTTGATTGTTTCAAGTTTGGGGCTATTACAAATAATGCCGCTATGAACAATCATGTACAAGTTTTTGTGTGAACATAAGTTTTCATTTCTTTTTCCTTTTTTTAAATCCTCACCTGAGGAGTGAGGATATATATATATATATATATATATATATATATATATATATATATATATATTTAATATATTTTATTGATTTTTTACAGAGAGGAAAGGAGAGGGATAGAGAGTTAGAAACATTGATGAGAGAGAAACATCAATTCAGCTGCCTCTTGCACACTCCCTACTGGGGATGTGCCCGCAACCAAGGTACATGCCCTTGACCAGAATCGAACCTGGGACCTTTCAATCCGCAGGCCGACGCTCTATCCACTGAGCCAAACTGGTTAGGGCGAGGATATTTTTTACCATTGATTTTTAGAGAGTAGAAGGGAGGGGAGAGAGAGACAGAAGAGAGAGAGACACACACATCAATTGATTACCTCTCACTCATCCCCTGGTCTGGGCTGGGAATTGGACCTGCAAGCGAGGTACTTGACCAGAAATCGAAACTGTGACCCTTCAGTCCAAGGGCCAACTCTCTAACCACTGAGCAAAGCAGCCAGGGCAAGTTTTCATTTCTTGGGATAAATGCCTAGGAATGCAATTACTGAATCATGTGGCAGGAGTATTTTGTTATTTTTTAAAGAAACTCACAAACTATTTTTCAGAGTGGCTGTACCATGTTTACATTCCCAACAATAATGTATAATTTATTCAGTTTTACTGCATCCTCAACAGCTTTGGTAGTGTCATTATTTTTATGTTTTCTAATAGGTATATAGTGATATCTTATGGCCTTGATTTGCATTTCACTAATAACTAGTGATGTTAAACACCTTTTTGGGTGCTTATTTGCCATTTGTATATTCTCTTTCATGAAATGCCTCTTTGTGTCTTTTGCCCATCTTCTAATTGGGTTGTTTGACTTTTAAATATTTAATGTTGAGTTTTAAGAGTTCTTTATATATTCATTCTGAGTCCTTTGTCAGATATGTGGTTTGCAAATATTTTTCTCCAAGTCTGTAGTTTGTCTTTTTATTCTCTTTTTAAAAATATATTTTTATTGATTTCAGAGAGGAAGGGAGAGGGAGAGAGAGATAGAAACATTAATGATGAGAGAGAATCATCGATCTGCTGCCTCCTGCACTCTCCCTACTGGGGATTGAGCCTGCAACCCTGGCATATGCCCTGACCGGGCATTGAACTGTGAACTCCTGGTTCATAGGTTGATGCTCAACCTTGAGCCAAACCAGCTGGTCTCTTTTCATTCCCTTAAAAAAGTTTTTCATAGAGAAAACAAATATTCATTTTAATTAAGTCCAATTTATTGATTTTTAGATGTCATGCTTTTGGTCACATGTCTAAGAACTCTTCATCAGGCTCGAAGTCTCCAACATTTTCTTCCATGTTACCTTCTAAAGTTTATAATTTAATGTTTCACATGAAAATCTATGACTCACTTTGAGTTAATTTTTGTATGAAGTGTGAGGTTTAGGTTGAGGTTCATGTTTGCTATGGATATCCAATTGCTTTGCCACCATTTGTTGAAAAGACTATCTTTCACCCATTGAATTGATTTTTGATCCTTTATCAAAAATCAGTTGGTCATTCTTGTGTGAGGTTGTTTCTGGGTTCTCTAGTCTGTTCAATTGATCTATATGTTTATATCTCCACCAATATCACACAGTTTTGATTATTGTATATTACTTCATACTAAGCCTAGAAATCAGGCAAAGTGATTATTCTCCCTTTATTCTTCTTTTTCAGAAATATTTTTTATTCTAGTTCTTTTGTCTTTCTGTATAATTTTAGAATAATCTTGTTCATAACTACAAAAATCTTCCTGGTATTCTGATAGTAATTGGATGAAATCCTATATAAGAAAAGCCTAATATGCAAATTGTCCCCTCTACCAGGAGTTCGACCGCTTGCTATGGCGTGTGCTGACCACCAGGGGGTGGGTGTTGGTGATGTGGCACTGGCAGCGGGCAGCAGTGGAGTCAAGAGCGGGATTGTGGTGGGATGTTGGAGCAGGTGAGTGGGCGGTGCCAGGCCAAGGCAGGTGTGAGCCAGGGGCTGATCGCCATGCTGATTGCTCCGCAGACAGCAACCAGCAGTGGGGAGCAGGGCTGCCACCCAGCTCTCAGGTGCTGCGGGAGGCAGGCAGGGGGCCCAGCCTTGATTGATTGCCCTGCAGACTGCGAACAGCAGTCAGCATGCCCTGATCACCCAATCGGGGCTGGGCCCCAGGCTTGGATGGGGAACAGGGTTGAGGGGGGGGGGGGGGCCTGCGACCTCTCGCCTGCTACTTGGGGGCGGGGGTGACAGGGACAGAGATGCAGTGAGAATGCAGGATGTCTGAGCTCGCTCTCACTCCCCCTGCTACTCTCCCCGGAAAGCCAGGGCTTGTGAGCAGGGGAAGCCCCCATGCTCAGGTGCCCCGGGACTGCAAGGAGCCTGCCCCGCACCCATACGGCCTCTTCTGGGTGAGCCGGGCTGCAGGCGCTGGGACCGCAGGGGACAGTCGGGCTCCCAGTGGGTTCGCCCAGGAGCTGGTCTGTGAGGCTGGCTAGGAGAGAATCCGCTGCCCGCCCCAGCCTGTGGTGTCCAGCCACGCTCACCACATCCCCAGAGGAGACTTGGGCACCGTGACTCAGGTGGAAGGGGGTGCATGGGGACCTGGGGGCCCAGGTGCTGCCCAGGGCCCAGAGGTCAGCTGGGACCTGCCCTTCCATGCCAGATGCTTGTGTTTCAATTGCCGGCCAGAGCTAGGGACTGCACTCATGCATGAATTTCGTGCACCAGGCCTTTAGTATGTATATAAATTTGAGAATAAATGACATTTTTACTATGTTTAGTCTTCCAGTTCATTAACATGGTATTTATTTAGGTCTTCTTTGATTTTTTTTCAGCAGTGTTTTATAGTTTTCTGTATATGAGTCTTATATATGCTTTGTTAGATTGACTATGCTTAAGTACTTCTTTTGTTAAGCCATTATAAATGGAATTGTATTTTAAATTTCAGTTTCCATATGTTCATTGTTAGCACAAAAAAATGTGACTAATTTCTGTGTTGATCTTGAATTCTGTAACCTTGCTGAACTCACTTATTAGAAAAAATTTTCCCCCTTGGGATTTTCTACATAGAACATTGTGTTATGTGCAGATAGGGATGGTGTAATTTATTCCTTTCAGATTTATATGCTTTTTATTGCCTTTCTTTACCTAATGGTGCTGTCTAGAAGTTTTAGTATTATCTTGAATAGGAATGGTGAGAAGTGAACATTTAGTCTTTTAGTGCTGAAGTTTTTGTAGGTTAGTTATAGGCTATTACATTGCAGATTTTTCTTTCTATTTCTAGTTTTCAGAGAGTTTTAATCATGAATGGGTGTTGACTATTATAAAATTTATTTTCTGCAACAATTTATATAATCGTGTGATTTTTTTCTTTATCTTATTAATATGAGAGTACATTAGTTGATTTTCAAATATTGAACCAGCCCTGCATCCCTCGAATAATATACTTGGTCATACTGTATAATTCTTTTTATATATTACTGGATACTATTTGCTAATATTTTGTTAAGGATTTTTGCATCTATATTATGAGGAATATTTGTTTGTCTTTTTTTGTATTATCTTTGTTTTGTTGGTTTATTTTTTTCTGATTTGGCTTCATGGTAATACTGGTTTCATAGAATGAACTGGAAGAGATTATGTAGAATCAGTGTTAATTCTTTTTTAAATGTTGAGTAGATTATGTGGGCTGGAAGTTTCTTTTTCAGGTTTTAAATTACTTTAGTCGTTATAGGACTATTCAAGTTACCTAATTCATATTAAGTGAATTGGGGTATTTTATACTTTCTGAGAAATTGATCCATGTAATCTGAATTGTCAAATTTATGTAGGTAGAGTTGTTCATAGTATTCTATTATTATTATTAATTTTAATTTCAGAGAGAAAGGGGGAAGGAGAGAGATAGAAACATCAGTGATGAGAGAGAATCATTGATAGGCTGCCTCCTGCACACCCTCTACTGAGCCACACCACTGGGCCTTATTATCTTTTTTATGTTTACAGGGTCTATAGTGATATGCCCTGCTTAATTCTCAATATCAGCAATTTGTCTCCTGTATTTTTTAAAAAAAAATTTCAGTCTTGCTAGAGGTTTGTCAATTTTGTTGATCTTTTTTATGAAGAAGATATTTTATTTTCTCTTATTTTTGTTTTGTTTTCAGTTTCATTGATTTATATTTTTATATTTATGATTTCCTTTGTTATGCTTGCTTTGTTTTTTTTCTCTTATTTTTCTAGTTTCTGGAGATGGAATTTTATATTATTGATTAGAGACTTTTCTTCTTTTACTATATAAGCATTTACTACTATACAATTTCCTCAAGTGCTTTGGCCTGTCCCACAACATTTGGTAAGTTCTATATTCAATTTCTTTTAGTTCAATGTACTTTTATTTCTCTTGAGTTTCTCTCTCTGACCCATAGATTATTAAGAAGTGTGCTGTTTAGTTTCTAAGT
This sequence comes from Cnephaeus nilssonii, assembly GCF_951640355.1. Classification (NCBI taxonomy): domain Eukaryota; kingdom Metazoa; phylum Chordata; class Mammalia; order Chiroptera; family Vespertilionidae; genus Cnephaeus; species Cnephaeus nilssonii. The sequence continues at coordinate 35,235,495 of NC_137091.1, forward strand.
ATTTGGGGATTTTCCTGTTATTGATTTCTAGTTTAATTTCTTTTTGGTCAGAGAATATACTCTGTATGATTTAAATTATTTCAAAAATTTTCAGGCTTGTTTCATGACCCTAAATTTGGTTTATCTTGGTATATGTTCCATGGGTACTTGAAAAGAATATGTATTACCCTGTTGTTGGGTGTAGGCATCGATAAATGTCCATTAGATCCTGTTGGTTGATGGTATTGTTGAGTTCTTATGTATTCTTGCTGATTTTCTATCTAGTTGTTCTATCAACTGTTAAAAAAGGAGAGTTAAAATTTCCAACTGTAACAGTGAATTTGTCTATTTCTCCATTCATTTCTATTGGTCTTTGTTTACATATTTTGCAGTCTGTTGTTTGGTGTATACACATTTAGGATTACTATGTCTTCTTGGTGGATTGACTCCTTCCTTATTATATAATATTCTTCTCTGGCTTTGGTAATTTTCCTTGTTCTGCAGTCTACTTTATCTGTTATTAATATAGCCACTCCTACTTTCTTTTGAATAATGTTTGCATGATTTAGCCTTTTACATTATTTTACCTATATAATTATACTTATAGTTATTTCCTTATAGATAGCATATAACTCTGTCAATCTCTGTCTTTGCATTTATGTATTTGGACCATTTACATTTAATGTGATTATTTAATGCTAAGGCATAAGTCTGCCACTTTACTTCTTGCTGTCTCTGTTTTTTCTTTTTCTTTTTCTACCTTCATGTGGACTTCTTAAACAAATTTTAAACTTCCATTTTTATTCATCTACTAGGGGCCCAGTGCACAAATTTGTGCACCTTGAAAGGACCTGTGGGCCATGAGGCTGCAGTAGGCACAGAGGGGTGGGTCTCGGTCCATCCTCCATGCCCCCGCCCAGCCTCTCCCATCACTGCCCTCGGTCCCCTGTTGGCTGACAGCCCTGCTCTCGCTGCCACTCCCCGCACCAATGGCGCTGGCCCCACTCTCACCCGCTGATGGCATGGAGCGATTGGGGCCAGTGCCAGCAGTGGGTGCGAGCAGCTGCTGCTGCCCCAATTGCCCTTCAGGAGCAAGGGGAGGTGCAGAAGTCCTCAGGGGCAATCGGGGCTGGCAGAGCCGCTCACACCTGCTGATGGCACTGAGCTCTGGCACTAGCTGCAGGTGCAAGCAGGGCTGGTACCAGCCTTGGGTGTGAGTGATGGCTCCGGTGCTGGCAGAAGGTGCAAGCAACAGGCAGGACCACGGTGCGAGGGAGCAAAGAATTTTCAGTAACCACCAGATGACAGCGATAGCGACTGGTGCCCCGCCTTGATCTGGTGCCCCCGCTCACCTGCTTCACCATCCCAACAGCCAACATCTGCCATGTTCCGCACTCTGCCTCCTGCTGCCAATGGCTGCCATGTTCTGTGCGTACCCCCTGGTGGTCAATGCACATCATAGCAACTGGCTGTTTCGTTGTTTGGTTGTTTGCATATTAGCCTTGCCAGCACAGCTTTTTAGTATGTCATGTCATACAGTGTTTTTAGTGGTTGTTCTATTACATTATATATAATTTATCAGTCTACTGGTTTCAACATTTACCAATTCAAGCAAAGTGTAGAAATCTTGCCTCCCTTTACATCCTTTATCTTTTCTTGCTTCTAATATAATTGTCTCAAATATTTCCTCTACATACACTGGGAACAGTATTGCACAGTGTTATAGGTTTTGCTTTGACTGTCAAACATAATTTAGAACACTCAAGAAGAAAAGTCTATTGTATTTATCTATAGAGAAAACCTACAGATAAATACAATAGACTTTTCTTCTTGAGTTTTCTAAATTATGTTTAGAAAACTCAAGAAGTTTTCTCAAAACTTCCCTACTGTTGTTCTAAGATTCTTTTATTTATTTATTTATTTATTTATTTATTTATTTATTTATTTATTTATTTATATTTTATTTTATTTTTTTGGTAGAGTGATTTTTTTATTTTATTTTTTCAGTCTTTTATTTTATTAATTTAATAAATCTTTATTTTTCAGATTATTACAATTATTACTCTTCCCCCCCCCCATAGCTCCCCTCCACCTGGTTCCCACCCCACCCCATGCCCTTACCCCCGCCCCCGACTGTCCTCATCCATAGGTGTACAATTTTTGTCCAGTCTCTTCCCGCACCCCCACACCCCTTTGCCCCTGAGAAGTCCACTTCCTTTCTATGCCCCTGATTCTATTATATTCACCAGATTGTTCTGTTCATCAGATTTTTTATTCACTTGATTTTTAGATTCACTTGTTGATATATATGTATTTGTTGTTCATAATTTTTATCTTTACCTTTTTCTTCTTCTTCCTCTTCTTAAAGAATACCTTTCAGCATTTCATATAATACTGGTTTGGCAGTGATGAACTCCTTTAGCTTTTTCTTATCTGTGAAGCTCTTTATCTGACCTTAAATCTGAATGATAGCTTTGCTGGGTAGAGTAATCTTGGTTGTAGTTTCTTGCTATTCATCATTTTGAATATCTCTTGCCACTCACATCTGGCCTGCATAGTTTCTGTTGAGAAATCAGCTGACAGTCGTATGGGTGCTCCCTTGTAGGTAACTAACTGTTTTTCTCTTGCTGCTTTTAATATTCTCTTTGTCTTTTGCTCTTGGCATTTTTATTATGATGTGTCTTGGTGTGGCCCTCTTTGGATACCTTTTGTTTAGGGTTCTCTGCGCTTCCTGGACTTGTAAGTCTATTTCTTTCACCAGGTGGGAGAAGTTTTCGGTCATTATTTCTTCAAATAGGTTTTCAGTATCTTGCTCTCTCTCTTCTTCTGGCACCCCCATAATTCTGATGTTGGTACACTTGAAGTTGTCCCAGAGGCTCCTTAAACTATCTTCATATTTTTGGATTCTTTTTTCTTTTTGCTTTTCTGGTTGGGTGTTTTTTTTTTGCTTCTTTGTATTTCAAATCTTTGACTTGATTCTTGTGATCCTCTAGTCTGCTGTTAGATCTCTGTATAATATTTTTTATTTCAGTCAGTGTATGTTTAATTTCTAGTTGGTCCTTTTTCATATCCTCGAGGTCTGGCTAAATTTATCCGCCTTTTCTAGGAAGTTCTTGAAAAACCTTATAACCATGGTTTTGAATTCTATATCCAGTCATTTATTTTCCTCCATTTCTTTCGTTTGTGATCTGTTACCTTGTCTCCGCATTTTTGCTGCTTCCCTGAGTTGGTAGGGTAGCTTTGTGTGCTAGGTTTCCTATATGGCCCAGTGGCTCAGCCTCCCCAGTCACCTGAGGTGGACACTCTTGGTACACCCCTTTGTGGTCTGTGTGTACAGCCTTGTTGTAGTTAAGTCTTGATTGTTGTTGGTATCACTGGGAGGAATTGACCTCCAGGCCAATTTGCTATGTGTATCAGCTTTGTCTACGCCGGGAGACCTGTGCTGGAGACAGCCTTATAGGACCAGACTTGCAAAATTGCAAAAGCCTCTGTGCTCAGCTTGGATGGGGTGGAGTCTCAGGGCTGAGCAGACAGTCTTGGCTTCCCATCAGCCCTGCCCTTGTGCACGCGCCTCCAGACCTCTGCCTTCCACGGTTCCCCTGAGTTTCCGCCTGACAGTCCAGATTGCCCCAGGCTCGCCCAGAACTGGGGTTCAGTGTAGTCAAAACTGGGGTTCAGTGCAGTCGGGAGCTTCTGACTCCCTTCCGCTAGGGAGAGCTAGCGGCAACCTCAGCAGTTAGTCCTCTCTGCGCGCACTTGCACGTCTCCAGACCCCTGCCTGCCGCGGCTTCCCCGAGCCTCTGAGTCTCCATGTGCCTTTCACTCTACCTGACAGTCCAGACTCCCCCCGTATGAGCCTGGGTCCACGGCGTTTTGCCTGGAACTGGGGTTCAGTGCAGTCGGAACTGGGGTTCAGTGCAGTCGGGGGCTTCCTTCCCTCTCCCGCCAGAGAACGCCAGCCAGGCACTCAGCCACCCTTCCTCTCTGCGCGTGTGTCTCCATACCTCAGTCCTTTGCAGCTTCTGTGATTCTCCATGTGCTTTCCTCCTTCCTTCTAGTTGTAGAATTTCCACTCAGCCAGCTTTCCTGTGGTTCTGGATGCTGTCCGTTCTGTCTTTTAGTTGTAGTTTTGAAATTGTTGTGCGAGGCAGCAGTTTAGGTGTTTATCTTTGCCACCATCTTGATTTCTCCCCTGATGAAGTTCTTCATTGCCCATTTTTTTATTGGATCATTTATCTTCCTTTTATTAAGTTGTATAAGTTGCCTGTAGATGTTGGAGATTAAACCTTTATCAGTGATAACATTTGCAAATATGTTCTCCCATACAGTGGGCTTTCTTGTTGTTTTGTTGATGGTTTCTTTTGTTGTGAAAAAGCTTTTTATTTTGATGTAGTCCCATTTGTTTATTTCCTCTTTAGCTTCCATTGCCCTAGGAGCAGTATCAGTGAAGAAGTTCTTTCGGCATATGTCTGAGATTTTGCTGCCTGTGGATTCCTCTAGTATTTTTATGGTTTCCTGTCTTATGTTTAAGTCCTGTATTCATTTTGAGTTTATTTTTGTGTATGGTGTAAGTTGGTGGTGTTTCATTTCTTTATCAACCACTGTAACAAAAATAAAATAATTGACAGTTTGGTGTTTTTATTTTTGTTTGGTTTCATTTCTCCATTGACAAACTTCTCAGTTACTCACATTTTTGTATTATAAATAAGTCTTAGCTAGTCCTCGCAGTGGTCTGTACAGTGATGAGAAGACATGGTATTGGTCTTAAAATAGTTAGCATTTATTCTAGGTAATGATTTGCCCAAGAGTTGGTTTCCTGTTTTGAAAAACACTACATTAGGAGGGAAAAAGAGGCCAAGTACCCTCTTTGAGGGCACAGAGTTGAACCCACATTTCTTATGAACAAAGACAAGTGCTTAGGTACAAAATAACATCAGTTATTTGCACAGTATTGCTATGAATCTACACACATTTTAAATACATTAAAATATTTTGTATTTCTCCATAAAGTCTTCTTATGTTTAACTAGAGGCCCAGTGCATGAAATTCGTGTACTGGTAGGCTCCCTTGTGGCTGCTGGCTGGGTACTCCCTCCCTTCCCCCGGCTACCTGCCACCACCAACAGCTGGGGCCTCCTGTCACCACCGCCAGTCAGGGCCTTTCTACCTACCCCCGGATGGCCCCATCCCATGACTGAACTCCCAGATGAACTCCTAGTTAAGGGGACAATTTGTATACTGCACTTTATTATATAGGATTTTATTTTTAATATTTCTCTTTTCTTTTTAAATGTAAGAGACATTTATTGGGTAAACTGCAGAGGTAGAAAAAGTAATCCTAGAAGAAATGGGCTTAGCAAACAAGTTCTAGATGTAAAGGAAGGGCCCTAGGAGATTGAGAGTGAGGAAGCTGATGGTAATGTGGTGGGCCCTGGTGGGGAGGGGTTGGGGGAGGGAAAGGCAGGGGCATGCTCCTGGGAGGGAGAGTGCTCTCCTTTATTTTTCATTATTTTACCTTTTTTTATGGCAAAATTGCCTTATGGCTAGTTATATGGCAAAAACATTTGTGGCAAAAATTCTTGCAGCAAAGATGATCCAATCAAGGTACCTAGAACCTCCCAGAACATCACTGCTTTTTGAAGACCTTGTTCTTTCCTCTTTCTATTCCTAATGCCCAGCGGTCATTAGGGTATAGTGGTGCCAGAGTGAAGATTTCTCAGAAGCTTCCCTTATCATCTGTGGGATTCGCACGGCTTTGCCTATTGTCCAGTTCTGGTCTCAATACTCACAGACTAGACACCTGATAAAAGTGGTGAGGTTTTAGATTCTAAGACTTGCCCATGCAATAATAGTTCACATAAGTTATCTTCTTCCTCTCTGATACCTGTGAGCTCTTTCTCAACCCTTGGGGGCCCCTGAAACACCAAATGTCCCTGGTCGGGTCCCCTACCTTTCAAGCCTATAGAGGGCAAGTAATGGGAATGAGAATAATTGGACGGTGAAACTAAACGACAAATACTTTCCAGCTGACCTGTGCCCTTTTCAGCAGGTTAACAGTTCTAATCTGCTTGGATTGAGTCATTGTCATTTCCTAAGAGCTGGATAGAGGGGCACTCGTGGAGGCGCTCACTCTGAAACTCATCTGATGTAGAAACTCCATACACTGAGAAAAAACACTGGCCACAGACATTTGAGTGTTCCTTCCGAACGGACTCCAAGCCCATATCCCCCTCATTGCCTCTTTTCCCCACTCCCCAGGTCACCTTGCCTCTTGGTCACCTTCAGAGCCAGGGAGAGGCAGGGGGTGTGGCCAAAGGGGGTGAAAATTAGTTACCGAAGACTTCATTGTGCTTCCCCTTTCACTCTCAGATGCTGCCAGGGTCTCTGAAGAGAGAAGACACCAGGAAACAGGTAAAACCTATTTTTGTTTTGGTGGTTTGTGCTTGTTGCTTTCAACAAGCAAGATGGAGCAGCTACTGTGTTCCAGGCACAGTTCTTGGGGTTGGTAGTACAGTGGGGACCCCCCTCCCTCTCTTGCTGTGTTATAGCAGATTGTAGAGGCCTGTCTTTGAGCATCTCCCCTGCTGGGCTTGGTGAGCCTTCTGAGAACAGGATGGTCACTGGATGTCCAAGAGGGAAGAAGGAACTCAGGGAGGCTAACTCTGAGGTCCTGAACAGTGTAGCCTTGTCCCGAGTCTTTGTGCCTAATGCCTACTGTCCCTAGCCTCCACGCTCCACCATGCTTTAGCAGCCTTTCAATTCCAGGCCTGGAGCCCACTTCTTGTGCCCCGGAGAGTTTCTGGAGCTCCTTCAGGTAAGCACACAGCCCCTCTCCCATTCATCTTGGAATTATTAAGCCAGTTCTCAATGAGAGGGTGGATGCTGGCTGCTGGCACAGTGGCCCAGCTGCTGAAGGCTAGTCTTTGCATGGAATCTGGCCCTTGCCACAGACCTTGTGGAAACTCAAAGGGGATCCAAAGTGCATGTCTAAAAACACTGACCCTGCCGAGTTTTTCGTGGAAAATGTAAAGTAGTCCCCATGGCTAAAGAAGTATGTACCCTAACCCCATGTGGGAGATGTATGTCACTCTCCCCTCCCCCACTCACCCCCCCTCCCATAAATTGAAGAGTTTGAAAGTCCTGCAGTAAAGAGTCTTATTTAACTTTTTAAACCCAGCTTCTCTCAAATGGATCTGACCTTGAAGACTTTGTGTGTGTGTGTGTGTGTGTGTGTGTGTGTGTGTGTGTGTGTGTGTAACACTATTAGTGCCTTCCCCTAACCCCTGCCTGGGCCAAGCCAGCACAGTCACTACACCTGGGGACAAACCTCTTCATGTTTTCAGCAAGCAGCTTAGCTTTTCCCACACCAGGTACTGGATACCCAACAGACTTGGGCAGAAGCCACACAGCTGGGGCGGGGGGGTAAGGGAGGGCAGACACTGATGTGTGGGAAATGTTGGCTCGGCGGGTGGGAGGGGCACAGATCTGTGCTGAGAAAGGAGACACACTCTGTGGACACATCCTGCCTGACTCCCCAGGGACGGCATTGAGGGCACCGCCATGCAAATTAAGACTTAAATTTAACTTTATGTAAATGTAACTTTGTAAAAGTATAGTAAGGTGGTGGTGGCCCAGCTCACTGGAGAGAGGGAGAGAGATAGAAAGAGGGAGGGAGAGAGAGAGAGAGAGAGAGAGAGAGAGAGAGAGAGAGAGAGAGAAGTTGAACATTGGCAGTCCTTGGACTGTCTGTGGTGCACAGACAGGCTGCTTGTTTATGTTTTTATTTGAAAGCAGGATATTTCACATGGCAATTTGGCTTCTCTTAAAACAGTGAAGACCAGGCAGTGCTGAGCCCACATTCCCACTTGGCCACAATTGGCTAGACCCAGGATCACCTGGTTGATTTATGTCTCCTACCCAGCCCCCTGGAGCATCTGAGAGGGACCCCTGGACTTCTAAGTCTTCTCGGACCCCTTTAAATGCTCTCCTGGTATCATACTTAATTATTAGGTCACGTCTCTTCCTTATGTAAACCCTTCACTAGTTGCCCCAAAGTGAGTCCAAGTTTCCTATAGCCTGGCGCTTGCAGTGCTCAGTCATCTGGTGTTACTCAAAGCCTGAGAGCTGGGCAGGAAGTTTATACAATCATGGATGGATAGACGGAGGCATGGATGGATGAGTGGGTAGATGGATGAAAGAAAGGAAGGAGTGCTGGGAAGAGAGATTGAGAGAGGCATGGCATACCAAAGAAGCCCAATGTGCATCCAGAACCCCTCATCCCTCTATGCAGCCAGACATGGGCTTCCGGGATCAGGGACAAGGGATCGGAACTCAGTAGATGAGCAAGAAGAGTCGTCTAGAAGAACTAAGCGACCAGGGGGCTCAAAGACAATCTCTTTCCGCCCCAGGCTCCTGTCCTACGCTCCTGTCCAGACACAACACCATGCATCTCCTAGGCCCCTTGTTTCTGCTCCTCGGTAAGGACAGTGGTCTGGGCTGGTGCTTGGGTTCTGGGGTGACTGTGGCACTGGAGGAGGAGGAAAGATGTGGGGCAGAGAAGAGTAAATGTGGGATAGAGTTTGTGTCTTGCTCTTTGTGTGTGTGTGTGTGTGTGTGTGTGTGTGTGTGTCTCCCTCTCTCTTCAGAGGGGATTCTTTACTCCTTTGAAAGCTCTCCATGCCCCTCAATAATGCTTTCTGATCTTGTGGTGGGTTTCAGAATACTTAGCTTTTTCTAACTCACTCAAATGGAACTTGGAGCACCCGGCCACGCTCTATGCCTGGGAGGGAGCCTGTGTCTGGATTCCCTGCCGCTACACAATCCCAGGGGATGGAATGGTCCTGGAAAACCTGACTGTGTACCAGAATTATGTGTTTGATGACAAGACCAAGGACTACAGTGGGACAATCCTCTATGAGAAGACAAAGTCCCAGAGGCCTGTCCCTCAGGGAAGAGTGAAATTCCTGGGAGACAACAAATCCAACTGCACCCTTCACATCCACCCTGTAAAAGCCCAAGACAGCGGTACGCTGGGGCTGAGGATGACATCATTGAAGAGTGTAAAATGGATGGAGGAAATAGTCCTCAACGTCTCCGGTAAGGCCCTGGGGATGGTGTCCTTTACCTTGGGCAAGGGCAGGAGGGAAGTGGGAAACGGAAAACCAGGTGGCCTACAGAGGCCAGGCAGGGGGTGCCAATGAGTGACTCAGCAGCACAAGACAATGGGGCTGTGGCCAAATTGGAACATGCGCTTCTGCCCATTCTGAAATCTGGATGCCAGGTGACCTGATTTTTCAAGAGAAAACACTAGATTTTTAAGTAAAATCTTGCAATGTGTTAATGTTGGTGACTAATTCTAACTGGCCCTTCCTAGCTAAATGACACGTGTAGGGGCAGATGAAACAGATCTGAGGCCTTCCCCTCGGGCACGTGCTCACTCCGTTTCATAGCCTGTCTTCGGTGGGGGGGACTAGGCAGCCCTATGTTTGGAGTAAGAGATGTAGCTTCCGAAGCTGCCGTGTGTGGGTGGCCCGGCCCCAGGAGAGCCAGGATTGGCTGTCCACAGTTCCGATCTACCAGAGGAACCTCCCAAAGGAGTGCTGTTAGCTGCGCCTCCAATAGTGAGGTCATTAGACAGTGCAGGCTTGCTGTCAAAACTAAGAAATGCATGTTGAACTAAACTGGCAAAATTCATTTAGGAGTGGTGGGAGAGAGATCTTGAAAACATTTATTTATTTATTTATTTATTTATTTATTTATTTATTTATTTATTTATTGAAAACATTTAGAAGGCAAGCGTTTGGGAGTGAGAATAATATAAGTACAAAATATGACGTGTAGTTCCTAAGGAGGTTCAGCACTCGCAAAACCTTTCAGAGGACGCTTTCACTGAGCAAAAGTGATTCAAAGCAGAGCAAGGCAGGCCTGGAGAGAAGCGGATGTACGAGGAAGGGGATCCCGAAAGGCTATTTGGGCCAGAGCGGCTAAAGCCAGGTGTGCGGGGCTGGTAGGCAGCAGTCCTCAGTTTTCCAGGCTGCCAGCATGGCCTCTACTCTTTTGCAGAGACGGCTCCTCCCCCTCGCATTGAGGTCCCTCCAGAAATCTGGGAGTTCCAGGAAGTCACTCTGACCTGCTTGCTGAATTTTGCCTGCTTTGAGCACCAGATCAAATTGCTGTGGTCCCTGGAAGGGTCACATCAACTTCCCGCTGACCTCTCGACTTCCCTGACCACCCAGACTGTCTTCACCCAGAGCAAGTTCACATTCCAGCCGCGCTGGACTCACCATGGCAAGAATCTGACCTGCCAGGTCTGGAATGACGTGGCAGACCGGCCGCTCTCTCAGGAAACGGTGTGGCTAGATGTGAAGCGTGAGTCTCTCCAATGCTCCTCCCAGCCCTTCAGTGAGCACCCAGGGTAGCAGAGCCTCCACAGAAGGGAAGCATAATCAGTCTGTGGGCCCCAGAGCAGGGAGTGGTCCAACTGAGCTGGGTTCCCTCCTCCACCATCCCTGTGGTCAGCCCTGGTCTATCTGGAAACTGACTCATTTCAGCATCTGCTTATAGGAGTAGGGAAGCATTTTTCTGCCAAGGGCCATTTGGATATTTATAACATCATTTGTGGGCCATACAAAATTATCAACTTAAAAATTAGCAGCTCTATTTGACCAAACATTTAATTAACTCACCTCGAATGCGTTGGCAGGGCCAGACCAAGTGATTTCATGGGCCTTATACAGCCTGTGAGCAGGATGTTTCCCATCCCTGGTCAGAATAAAATATTTTAATCTATCCTTAAGCCATGACATGATTTCGGGATCATCTGGTTAGGTTTTATTGTTCTTCTTTGGGGAGGGGGGAGGGATTTTTTTTTTTTTTTTACGTCATTCATTCATTCGTTCAATAGATATTTGTTGCAAACCTACTAGGCGCAAGGCCTTATTATGGCTGCTGGGGAGACAGCAGTGAGCAAAATTCTTGCCCACGTGGAGCTAGCATTAGAGTGGGAAAGACAAGCAAAAAGAGATCAACAAGGAAATAGAGACCATAACCGTCGGTAGTGCTAAGTGTATTAAGAAAAAACTAAAGCAGGGCCTGGGAAGAGGGAGACTTCTGTGACTCAGGTGAGCTTGTGCTGAGGCTTGAGTGAAGGGAGGGACTGAGGCAGGCAGATATTTTTGAGAAGATTCCAGGAAGAGGAAAGAATGAGGAGAACATTTTGAAGAAGGAACATAGTGTATCTGTGACAAACAAGGGGCCACAGAGCCCCGGCACAGTGTCTGAGGGGCCCAGTGTAGGAAAGGATGGTCGAGAGGGACCAGGGCACTTGAGCTTGTAGGCCGCAGTCAGGTTTTAGATTTTATTCTACGTGTGGACTCCACTGAATGGTTTCAAGCAAGGGGGGTGACAAGGTCTGATTGACCGTATTAGGAATGCTGCTGGCTGCTGGTGCAAGCCAGACCTGCAGGGACTGGGGGTGGGAGGAGGAGAGACAGGAGTTAGGAGGCTGTGATGGTTGCCAGCCCATGCTTGTTGACAAGGGTAATAGTGAGGGGTTGCACGCCCCACACGCTCTACACAGGCCACTGCTTTATCAGAAGAAGGGCCTGGAAATTTCTCGCTGCTTTGCACTCTCTCAGAATTCCCTGTCTCCCCCCCTCACTGTCCCTCTGCTCCTCCAGACCGCCCAAAGTTGAAGGTCAGTCCCAAAGAAGCCATTGTGACAGTGGATGATCCTGTGACCATGACGTGCCAGGTCATCAGCAGCAACCCAGAGTACCAGACTCTTTCCTGGCTCAAGGATGGAGCCCCCATCAGAGAGCAGGAGACACTGCAGAGGGAGCAGAAGACTCTCAAGCTAACTCTGCCTAAAGTGACCAAAAGGATGAGTGGAAAGTATCACTGTGAGGCCCGCAATGATTTGGGCTCATCAACATCAGACGTGGTCCTTCTCCAAGTGCGCTGTGAGCCTCCTGGGAGCTGTGGAAGGGCAGGCAGGGAGTTAGTGGGGTGGAACCAAGGCCCTTAAGAGGTCAGCAGCAGAGACCTCTGCTCAACTCAACCACTTGCCTCTGCCCCTTTTTCCAGATGCTCCAGAACCTTCCAGGGTTCAGATCTTCCCCTCGCCAGCTAAGGAGGGATATAGAGTAAAGCTGACTTGTATATCACAGGCCAATCCTCCTCCAACCAATTATACCTGGTATCACAATAACGTTAAAGTGTGGGAAGGAACAGATGAAACCTTCCAGATCCCACAGGTCCTCCACATGCATGCTGGGGATTATTCCTGCTTGGCAGAAAACAGTCTTGGTCTTGGAAAAGTTGACCAGAAAGCTGAGTTGGATGTCCAATGTGAGTAGTCAGAGCCTCTGGGTCCTAGAGGGAAAAGATGGATGTGGGTGGAGGAGGAAGCAGATGAGTGCAGGGCATTCCTGGGTCCTAGGATGAACAGCAAACAGAAGCCAGGGCCTCCTGACATGTAAGCTCCTTGGGTGTTCTGCTGTTGTTCACAGCTGTATTCTCAGCACCAGAACAAGGCCTGGCTGGTGGTAGGTGCTCAGTAGATGTTTGTTGAACGAATAAACTGCTCGATGCCAGGGCCCCTTGAGGGACAAGAGACTTGGCATCACTAAGCAGTGGCTGTGTCCCAGAGGGGGTTCTGAAGTGTTCGAGGAGAACTGGGGCAAAATGTGTCATTACCTCTCCATCATCAGACCCTGTTTAACACAGTGAATCTTGTCACTGAGTCAAGCCCAGGACAAAGAGAATCCATAGTTTTCATCCTTGGACCCTGGAACAGTATCATCTGGACCAAAGACACTGATGGGAATGCCCAAATCTTGAACATCTAGATATATCGCCTGATATGTGATAGCAGCAGTGGCACCAATGCTTATTAAGTGTTTACAAACACCACACTGCTTTAAGGACATCATCTTAGTTTTGTCCTGGCAACCATCCCATGAGGTTAGGTATTCTTAGGACCTCATTTGGCAGACGAGTAAACTGAGTCCTGCAGTCCATGGTCACACAGTTCTAAATGGTAGAGCCGGCAGCTCCAGAGCCATGCTTTTTATTATTATTTTTATTGTTGCTGTCATTGTTACTAACACTCATGCTGCAGCCACCCAGCTGTGTGTGCTGGACCCTTGCAAAGACCCACAAACAGCACCGCATGTTCTCGGTCAGAGCTGTGCTCCTAACCGCTGCTCCATCCTGCCTCTAACCACAGACAGGCCAGACAAGAAGGGCAGGGTTTCTGTCCTCACACAGATGCCAGAAGGAAGTGCGAACCTTCCTGTGGTTAGTTTAGGAACTACGTGAATGCCAGAGGAACAGGTATTATGACCAGCTGACTTTTCTTCACCCATTTCTCTCATTTTCTCCCAGATTCCCCCAAGGAGGTAACCATGGTGATTCAAAACCCCACACCAATTCGAGAAGGAGACAGTGTGACCCTGTCCTGTAACTATACTTCCAGTAACCCCAGCGTTACCAGATATGAATGGAGCCCCCAGGGCTCCTGGAAAGAGCTAGTACCTGGGGTGCTAACGATTCAAAAAGTTGCCTGGAATGCCATGCCATTCACCTGTGCAGCCTGTAACCTGTGGTGTTCGTGGGCTCCCCCTGTCAACCTGCAGGTCCAGTGTGAGTGACCCGGGCAGGGGCATATGGGAGGTGGCTTGGGTGGGAGATGGGGTTCTAAGGGCGAGGAGGCTGAAGCCTGAACCAGAATCTTTACAGAGAATTGAGGGGATAGGAGTCAGGCCTGGGGACAGGAAGGGGAAATGGGACCCAAGAAGTCAGACTGAGGCCCTTGCTCTCCAGATGCCCCCAGAGATGTCAAGGTTCTGATGATTAACCCCAGTTTTGAGATTCACTCGGGACACGCCGTCCTCCTCCGGTGTAACTTCTCAAGCAGCCATCCCACAGATGTCCACTTCTTCTGGGAGAAGAATGGAATCTTTCTGAAGGAGGGAAGAGAACTGAGCTTTGGCTCCATCTCCCCAGAAGACGCTGGAAGTTACAGCTGTGTGGCCAGCAACTCCATAGGACAGAGCACATCCAAGGCCTGGGAGCTCCCAGTGCTGTGTGAGTAGCTGGGCCTGGACCTAAGCGCAGAGAAGGGCAGGTAACTGGCTACCTGGGTCCTGATGTCACTTCTTCTTACAGATGCACCTAGGAGGCTACGGGTGTCCATCAGCCCCAAAGACAGCGTGATGGAGGGGAAGGAGGCAGTCCTGACGTGTGAGAGTGATGCCAACCCTCCCACCTCCCACTATACCTGGTTTGACTGGAATAACCAGAACCTCCACCATAATCACCGGACGCTGAGGCTGGATCCTGTGAAGGTCCAGCACTCAGGCGCCTATTCGTGCCAGGGGTCCAACCGACTGGGTGTGGACCGGTCGCCCCCCAGTACCCTCACTGTCTACTGTAAGGCCCTTCCCTCTTCTTCTCTGGCCTTGGCCACTCCTGTGGTTTTGCCCCGAGACTGTGCATTCCAGACCACCTACCCCATCTTCCCGCTCCTCTCCCTCCCTATCCTGCCAGGCCAGCCCAACCTGTGTGCTCAAAGGCACTCCCCCTGCACACAGCTCCCTCCTGCCGCCTGGTCTCTCCTGGCTCTCTCCAGGAGCATTCCCTGACAGGCTGCTTCCACCTTCCAGACATCCCGAGCTCCCACGGGGTCCCTCTCTCTGCCTCTCCATGTCTCATCCTTAGTGTTTTTTGAAGACCATACAAGTAGATGGTAAAAGACTAAAACAGCATGAAAGGGTACATAGTGGAAATACCCCTCCTTTCTTGCTCCCTGAGAACTCTGCCCTCTCCTTCAAAGCCTTCACTGTGGGCAGCGGTTTATGTCTCTTCAGAGGATTCTGTATGTGCACAGTGTGCATCCATCCACCTGTGTCTACACAGCCTTCCTTACACAAATGGTCGCAGAGCTCACACTTTGCCCTGAATCTCCCCTCTACCCGCCCGCCCCCCCTACTCTTATAACACCACCTGGAGAGTGCATACAGAAGGTGTTTGGAAAGATAGGGAAGCTATTGTATGTCTTTATTACGCTTTTTTCAGATTTATGATTGGGGCTATGTTTTTAAATTTAGAGGATCATTGCCTGCAAAACTGCACACTAAAGGGAAGTAGCCTGAGTGCGTTACTTTGAAATGCAACACCGTCTAAACCCTAAACACATGTTCTCTGGTCTCCGCTGGGCAGACGCCCTGGAGACCTGTCTCTTTTCCCGAAGGCTACGCTGTCTTCCGGTGTGTGAATGCTGTTCAGTGCCCTTCTCACCCGTGTGCAGTCTCTTGCTTGGGCACCCCTGCAAGGATAGTTGCAGGATAAACTCCTACATGGAATTGCTGGGTCCAAGGACAGTTCTGTGAAGTTCTAATAGTATGGCAAGTGCCCTCTGAGGAAGTTGTACTTACGTATGAGGCTTATGCTTTGTGTGTGCCCCTGCCTGTCACAAAGCAGGACCTCCTAATGGCAGGCCCGGAGGGCGGGGCCTAGCCTCTCTCTCTCTCTGTCTGCACTGTGTCCTCACTGGTGGAGATCACGCAGGACAAAGGACAGGGCTCTACCGAGAAAAGATGAGGATGCCCTCCAGGCGGATGTCCAGGGCAGAGTAGGCTGGGATCTGACTGAGACACTGTCCTCAATGGAGGGTCCTCTTTTCCCCATCAGATAGCCCACAGACCATCAGCCGGCGAGTGGCCCTGGGACTGGGGCTGTGCCTGGTCATCCTCTTCCTGGCATTCTTGGGAGTCAAGTTTCAGCGAAGGTGAGCTCCTCTCACTGCCCTCCCTTTCTCTTCCTTCAGCTTTCCCTCGTCTGTCCCTCAGCCCATTCCAGGGAATAACTCCTTACTCAGTCCTATAGGACCAGCTCACCCACTCCACAGGGCCTGTCCCCACCTTGCTCCTCACTGAGCGGGTCTTTATTTCTTAGCTGGAAGAGGATTCAGAGCCAGCAAGGGCCTCAGGAAAATTCCAGTGGGCAGAGCTTCTTTGTGAGGAATAACAAGGTAGGATGGCAGAAAGACGAAGTGCAGGCAGACCTTAAGTCAAGCAAAGAAGCAAAGTGAAGGGGGGCGATGAAGAGTACTGTGGAGAAGCCTGGGCTGTCAGCCTCCCCGGGGAAGGGAACTATGGTGGGGGAAGGAGGGGTGAGAGCTGAAACCCTGTCCCTCATGCAGATTAGAAGAGCCCCCCTCCCCGAAGGCCTCCAGTCCCAGGGCTGCTACAATCCGGTGATGGAAGAGTCCATCAGCTATGCGACGCTGCGCTTTCCTGCCGGCGAGACTGACACACTGAGGATTGGGTACTGAGGGGACCGGGAGGGTGACAGCTGCATCCTGGGAGGGCTGGGGGAGGAAAAGCCCATGTCCCACCTGCCATGTTGGTGCCAAGCCCATGCCAGGTGCCACTATGCTCCCATTTCCTCATTCCAGCTCCATGACAACCCACCCCCTTTGGTAAGCAATGGTCTCAGGAATTGGACCTGCTCCTTCAAGCCAGGAGAACATATGCCCAGAGTCAGTCTCTGTCACCAAGGTTAAGACTGTGGTACTCACTCATTTGACAAATTAGCTCCTGCTGTGAGCTTTAGGCGTACACAGAAAGGGCTGAGAGGCCGGGGCGCTCTTGGGGTCTAGGGAAGTGAAATGAAAGGGCAGAACTCAGGAGAAATGCTTCATTTGTGGCCATCTGTCTGCCTCCCCTCTCAGGGATGCAGGGACCCCAGAGGTGCACAGACCTTCCCTAAACAGGGACAACACGGTCACTTACTCTGTGGTGCAGAAGCGGCCAGCGGTAAGAGGGCGGGGTGCGGAAGGAGGGATTGGAGGACCCGGCCCCAGCTGTGAGCCCCAGGTGGGGAGGCTTGGGTGGTCTCAGCGGTGTCGAGGCTGGGTGCGGGGGAGGCGGCTCAGGCACAGGGCAGGCACCTCCCACTCTGGTTTCTGAATAAGAGTGCTCCTGCTTAGGCTCTTGACCCCCTCCCACCTCCTCCCCCCCCCCCCCCCCCCGTGGAGTCAAGGAGAGAAAACAGTGGGTCAGCCACGCTGACCATGATGTGGCTTTCTCAGGGCGACTATGAGAACGTGATTCCAGATGCTCCAGAAGACGATGGGATACATTACTCGGAGCTGGTTCATCTGGGGGTCGGGGAGCGGCCTCTGAGGCAGGAAGGAGTGGAGTACGTGACCCTAAAGCACTAATGGGTCAAATTGGCTGAGGTGGAGGTGCCTAAGGGCTGTCGGGGATCGTCATGGCCCCTGCAGTCCCTGTTGCTCAATCGTGAAGTTACACAACCTCTCCTTACACACACACACCTGCACACATGCACACACACACACACACATGTACATACACGTGCGCGCACACAATTACTGCACCCCAGTCAGTACAGAGAACTTTGGGCATGGCCCAGAGACAGCCTTCCCTGTCAGCATTGGTAACCTCAACCATCCAAAAGGCCTGGCCCTATCCTTTCCCATGCTCCTTCCCTCCCAGAAAATCATCTGAACACCTAGCCTGCACGGTACAAATCCCCCTGCCCCTCCCCAACCATCTGCCACCACCCACCCCCTCCAACACCCCACCCCCAGCTGTCTGTACCCCTGTGGAGGTCAGCTGGTCACTAGCTTTTCCTTTTCCCCTCCCCATCTCCTTAACACCCCACCCTCCCGCCCCACTCTGAGAGCCCCACTCACTAATCTTACACCTGATACACCTGGAGCAAAGTCCAGAGGCAGGGACAGAAATGAGGTAGAAAGAGGAACTACCTGGCACTGACTTCTCCTCTCTATGTCAGCGAGGCATTCCACGGAGAGGATCACGTGGCTGTAGCCCACCTTCAGGGGTTGGTGGTCTGAGACATACACCAGTGTGAACAAACATGTAACAAGCACAGAGTTGCACAATAAAAATGTCTTATTTCAAAGAATCAGTGAGCTAATTCTGGTCTGTGGAATCCGAGTAGGACAGAGATGTGGGCCGGCCTCATGGGCGGGGCTTCAGGAAAAGGGACAGGAGTCAAGGTAATTTCATGATCAAATCAGCAGATTGAAAAGTCTGTTCGCTTGTTGCAAAGAGCCCACTGGGCCTGCCTCTTCTGCGTTACTAGCCAAGTCATCTTGGGCCTTGGCCATCTGCTTATTTGAGCCTCAGTGTTCGTGCAGGTGGGTCAGTGTAGGAAGTGCTGTATAATCTTACATGCTTGAGTGCCGTTAGGAGAAGCCTTATGCAATAGCCAAAAGTCCCCCAAACCAAATCCCCATCTTATTTGCATCTCTTGAATGCAAAAAGGGGAAGCCAGTCTGTTACTCACAGCTATTGTCAAGAGCAGGGGTCCTCAAACTATGGCCCGCGGGCCACATGCGGCCCGCCGAGGACATTTATCCGGCCCGCCGGGTGTTTTTGCCGCCGCTGCCTGTCCTGCTTAGCAGCCAACTTAGCACAGTGTGCATAGGAATTTGTTCATAGTTTTTTTTTTTTAAACTATAGTCCGGCCCTCCAACGGTCTGAGGGACAGTGAACTGGCCCCCTGTTTAAAAAGTTCGAGGACCCCTGCTCAAGAGTGACCCTGCCAAGTTCCTTTTACCATCCAAGCTGCCTAGGAGGTCCTTGAAGGCCATCGGCCTTGAGAAACCGCTTAGCTTTTCTACCTCCCTCAGTCGCCCCACCAATTCCCTATTGTATTCACTAATTCTGACTTCCCAGTAGGTCCTTGCAACTTCCCTCCACTTGTCAGGTTTGATCTCTCCCCTCCCGTTCTCCTGCTATGCCACTGGGCAAAGGCCCATTCTCCGTAGGAGCAAGAAGGTGTGGTTAATCCACCTCTCTTCCCTGCCCCCCTTTCCTCTGCTCAATACCTGAAAGCTCTTAAAGATAAGAGGAGCTCATCCTCAGAATTACACAGAGTGAGGCACTGATTTCTTATCAGTCTACTTTGCCTCCATTTTATTTTTTTGCACTTTATCTTTATTGTTGAAAGTATTACCACCCCCTCCCCAAGCCTTCACCACACTGCTGTCTGTGTCTGTGGGTTATGCATATAAGTTCTTTGGTTGAACTCTTCCCGTCCCTCCCCACCTCTACCCCCCCCACCCCCCCACCCCCGGCTTCCTTCTGAAATACTTCAGTCTGTTGCATACTTTAATGACTCTAGTTCTATTTTGTTTGTCAGTTTATTTTGTTCATTAGATCATGTGATAATTGTCTTTCTCTGACTGGCTTATTTCACTTGGCATAATACTCTCCAGGTCCCTCCATGCTGTCTCAAGGGTAAGGTATTCTTTTTTTTTTTTTTATAGCTGCCTAGTATTCCATGGTATAAATGTACCACAGCCTTTTTATCCACTCATCTGCTGATGGGCACTTGGGCTGTTCCCAAATCTTAGCTAGTGTAAATTGTGCTGCTGTGAACACAGGAGTGCATATATTCCTTTCTGATTGGTGTTTCAGGCTTCTTAGAATACATTCCTAGAAGTGGGATCACTGGGTCAAATGGCAGTTCAATTTTTAATCCTTTTAAAATATATTTTATTGATTTCAGAGAGGAAGGGAGAGGAAGAGAGAAATAGAAACATCAATGATGAGAGAGAATCATTGATCAGCTGCCTCCTGCATGCCCCCCACTGGGGACAGAGCACAACCCCAGCATGTGCCCTGACCTGGAATCAAACAATGACATCCTGGTTCATAGGCTGATGCTCAGACACTGAGCAACACTGGCCGGGCTATTTTTAATATTTTGAGGAAACTCCACACTGTTTTCCATAGTGGTTGTACCAGTCTGCATTCCTAGTGTACGAGGGTTCCTTTTTCTCCACCTCCTTACCAGCGTTTGTTGTTTGTTGATTTATTGATGATAATCATTCTGGCAGGTGTGAAGTGATACCTCATTGTCGTTTTAATTTGCATCTCTCTGATAATTAGTGATGTTGAGCATTTTTTCACATGTCTCTTGGACATTTGTATGTTCTCTTTGGAGACGTGTCAATTCAGGTCTTCTGTCCACTTTTTAATTGGATTGTTTGTCTTCCTTTTGTTGAGTTGTATGAGTACTTTATATATTTGGAAATTAATCCCTTACGTATCATTGGCAAATATGTTCTTCTATAAAGTGGGTTCCCTTTTCATTTTGATGCTGGTTTCCTTTGCTGTGCAGAAGCTTTTTAGTTTGATATAGTCACATTTGTTTATTTTTTCCTTTGTTTCTCTTGCCCTAGGCCAGTGGTCGGCAAACTGCAGCTCGCGAGCCATGTGCGGCTCTTTGGCCCCTTGAGTGTGGCTCTTCCACAAAATACCACATGCGGGCGCACACGTACAGTGCAATTGAAACTTCGTGGCCCATGCGCAGAAGTCAGTTTTCGGTTCTCAAAAGAAATTTCAATCGTTGTACTGTTGATATTTGGCTCTGTTGAGTAATGAGTTTGCCGACCACTGCCCTAGGCGACATATCTGTGAAAATTCTGCTACATGAGATGTCTGACATTTTGTTACCTATGTTTTCTTCTAGGATTTTATGGTTTCATGACTTTGTATTATTATTATTATTTTTTTTTAGTTTATTCTTAAGTATTTTATCCATTTTGAGTTTATTCTTGTGTGTGGTGGAAGTTGATGGTTTAGTTTCATTTTTTTTGCATGTACCTGTCCAATTTTCCCAACACCATTTATTACAGTGACTATCTTTACTCCATTGTATTCTCTTGCCTCCATTGTCAAATATTAATTGAACATAGTGGCTTAGGTTGATTTCTGGGTTCTCTGTTCTGTTTCATTTATGTATATGCCTGTTCTTGTGCCAGTACCAGGCTTTTTTTTATTACAGTGGCTTTGCTATATGATGTTGTGATCCCCCAACTTTGTTCTTCTTTCTCAAGATTGCTGCTACTATTCAGGGTTTTTTTTTAATTCCATATAAATTTTTGGAGTATTTGTTCTAGCTCTGTGAAATATGCTATTGGTATTTTAATGGGATTTGCATTGAATCTATAGATTGCTTTGGGTAGTATGGCCATGTTAATTATGTTAATTCTACTAATCCATAAATACGGCATATTCTCCCACTTCTTTATATCTTTTTCTATCTCTTTTTTCATGTCCTTTAGTTTTCTGAGTAAAGGTCTTTTACATCCTTGGTTCAGTTTATTCCTAATTACCTTAATTTTTTGTTTTAATAGTAAATGGGATTGTTTTTTAAGTTTTTCTTCCTAAGAGATCATTATTGGTGTATAAAAAGGCCATAGATTTCTGGGTGTTAATTTTGTATCCTGCTACATTGCCAAATTCATTTATTAAATCTAGAAATTTTTAGTATAGTCCTTAGGGTTTTCTATGTACAATATCTTGTCATCTGCAGATAATGACAATTTTACTTCTTTCTTTCCAATTTGGATACCTTTTATTTCTTCTTCTTGCCCAATTGCTATGGCTAAGACTTCAGTCCTATGTTGAATAAGAGTGGTGAAAGAGGAAATCCCTGTCTTGTTCCTGTTCTTAGAGAAAATAGTTTTAGTTTTTGCCCATTAAGTATGATGTTGGCTGTAAGTTTGTCATATATGGCCTTTATTATGTTGAGGTATGATCCCCCTTTTCCTACTTTGCTGACAGTTTTTATAAAAAATGGGTGCTGAATTTTGTTGTATGCTTTTTCTGTGTCTATTGATATGATCATGTGATTTTTGTCTTTCAATTTTTTTATTTTTTTAAAATATATTTTATTGATTTTTTAGAGAGGAAGAGAGAGGGATAGAGAGTTAGAAACATCGA
Organism: Cnephaeus nilssonii; assembly: GCF_951640355.1. Taxonomy (NCBI): domain Eukaryota; kingdom Metazoa; phylum Chordata; class Mammalia; order Chiroptera; family Vespertilionidae; genus Cnephaeus; species Cnephaeus nilssonii. The sequence goes on from NC_137091.1 coordinate 35,257,261, forward strand.
TGAGAGAGAAACATCGATCAGCTGCCTCCTGCACACTCCCTACTGGGGATGTGCCCGCAACCAAGGTACATGCCCTTGACTGGAATCAAACCTGGGACCCTTGAGTCCGCAGGCTGATGCTCCATCCACTGAGCCAAACCAGTTCCAGCATGTCTTTCAATTTTTTTAATGTGCCCTGTGAATATTACACCAGCCTTGTATACCTGGAATAAATCCCACTTGGTCATGGTGTATGATCTTTCATTATATTGCTGAATTCGATTTGCTAGTATTTTGTTGAGGATTTTAGCATCTATGTTCATCAGGGATATTGGCCAGTAATTCTCTTTCTTTATCTGGTTTTGGAATTAGGATAATGCTGGCCTCATAAAAGAGCTTGGAGGGGTTCCTGCCTCTTGACTTTTTGGAATAGTTTGAGGAGGATGGGTGTTGGTTGTTCTTTGAAGGCTTGGTAAAACTCCCCTGTGAATCTGTCTTGACCAGGGCTTTTGTTTGCTGGGACCTTTTTAGTACTGCTTCAATGTCATTAATTGTTACTGGCCTACTCAGGTTTTTTATTCTTCCTGATTCAGTTCAGGAAGATTGTATTTTTCTAGGAATATGTCCATTTCATCCATGTTGTCCAGCTACAACATGGATAGAGTTGTTAATAGTATTTTCTTACAATCTTGTATTTCTGTGTTGACAGTTGTTACTTCACCTCTTTTCTTTCTGATTGTATTTATTTAGGTCCTCTCTCTTTGTTTCTTGATGCGTCTAGCTAAAGGTTCATCTTTTTTTTTTTTTTTTATCTTTTCAAAGAACCACCTTTTGGATTCATTGATCTTTTGTATTGTTTTTTTTTTAATTTCTATGTCATTTATTTCCACTCTGATATTTATGATTTCCTTTCTTCTACTTACTCTGAGCTTTTCTTGTTGTTCTCTTTCTAATTCATTTAGTTGATGTGTTAAATTGTTTATTAGAGCTTTTTCTTATTTCTTGAGGTAGGCCTGTAATGCTATGAACTTCCTTCTCAGGACTGCTTTCACTGTGTCTCATAGATTTTTGTTTGTTGTGTGTTCATTTTAATTTGTTTCCATGAAGTGTTTTTTTTTCTTTCTTTCTTGATTTCATTGATAACTCGTTCATTGTTTAATAACATACTATTTAGCCTCCACGTGTTTGAATGTTTTTGAGTGTTTTTATTGTAATTAATTTCTAGTTTCATACCATTGTGATCCAAGAAGATACTTGATATGATTTCAATACTCTTGAACTTGTAGAGATTTATTTTTTTGTCCTGACATGTGGTCAACCTTTCAGAATGTCCCATATGCACTTGAGAAGAATGTATATTCTGCAGCTTTGGGGTGGAATGTTCTGTAAATGTCAATTAAATCCATCTGTTCTATTGAGTCATATAAGGTCTCTGTTTTAGTTGTTGTTAATTTGTTGTCTGGAAGATATATGCAGTGATGTCAGTGTGCTGTTAAAGTCCCCTGCTATGACTGTAATCCTGTCTATGTCTCCCTTAAGGTTCTCCAACAGAGTTTTTATATATTTAGATACTCCTATATTGGGTTCATATATGTTTACCAGAGTTATATCCTTTTGTATCATGTAATGGCCATCTTTGTCTCTTTTTATGGCCTTTGCTTTGAAGTCTATTTTGTCAGATATAAGTCTTACTCCTGCTTTTTTCTTTTTCATTTGCATGGAAAAATTTTTTCCCCATCCTTTCACTTTCAGTCTGTGTCAGTCTTTTGTTCTGAGTGGGTCTCCTGTAGACAGCATATATATAGATCATGTTTTCTTATCCATTCAGTAACCCTATGTCTTTTGACTGGAGCTTTTAATCCATTTAAGCTTATTATTGATAGGTAGTTATATATGCCATTTTTTTCCTTTCTATTTAGGTTCCTCTCTCTCAATCTCTTCTTCTTAAAGCACTCCCTTTAACATTTTCTGCAATGCTGGTTTGGTGGTAATGTACTATTTCAGCCTTTTTTTGTGGTGGTGGGAGGTCTGGGAAGCTTTTTATTTTCCCTTCAATTTTATATGATAGCCTTGCTGGATAGAGTTATCTTGGGTTCAGGTTCTTGTTTTTCATTACTTTGAATACTTCATGTCAATCTCTTCTGTTGAGAAATCAGCTGACATTCTAATGGGTACTCCCTTGTAGGTAACTTTCTTCTTTCTTTTGCTGCCTTTAAGATTCTTTCTTTGTCTTTAATGTTTGACATTTTGATTATGATGTGTCTTGGAATGAGTCTCTTTGGGTTCATCTTGATTGAAACTCTCTGTGCTTCCTGAACGTGTGTGACTTTTTCATTCACCAAGTTATGGAAGTTTTCTGTTATTATTTATTTAACCTGGTTCTCTATCCTTGCTCACTTTCTTCTCCTTCTGGGATCCCTATGATGCAAATGTTGTTACTTCTCATGTCCCAAAGTTCCCTTAAACTGTCCTCTTGCATAAATTTTTTTCTTTTTGCTGCTCTAATTGAGTGTGTGTTTTTTCTATCTTGTTCTCCAAGTCAATGATTTAATCTTCTGCCGCATTTAACCTACTTTTTATTCCTTCTCATGTATTCTTGATGCCAGATATATTATTCCTCATTTCCAACTGATTATTTTTTAAAAATATATTTATTGTTGAAAGTATTACATAGGTTCTTCTTTCCCCCCCATTAACCTCTCCCAGCATGCTCCCCACTCCAGGCCCTCACACCCCATTGTCTGTATCCATGGGTTATGCATATATGCATACAAGTTCATTGGTTGAGCTCTTCCCATTCACCCTTCCCTACCTTCCCAGTCTGTTCATGCTTTTATGTCTCTGGGTCTTATTTATGGTTTCTATTTCTTGTTTCATACTTTTGTAAGTCCCACTAAGTGTCTTGAAATTCTCACAAAGTTCCTTGTATATCTATTACCATTACTTTGAACTCTATATCTGATAAATTGCTTGCCTTCATTTTGTTTAACTCTCTTTCTGGAGTTTCCTCCTTTTCTTTTATTTGGGGGTTGTTTATTTTGTTTCCCCATTTTTGTTCCTTTGTATTTTTTTCTATGTATTAAAATAAATTGCTATCTTCACAGGGTGGCCTTATGTAGTAAATATTTTATGGGACCCAGTGGTGCAGTTTCTTAAATCCCCTGATCTGGGTTACTTGTGTGTTACTTGGGCTCTCCCATTATAATTGGGTCCTGAATGCTGCTGTCCCATTTGTGGGAGGAATCTCCTCTGAAGTTGGCTGACTGTGAGGCTCACTCCCAACCACATTGTCCAACCTATTGCCTAGGTGCTGGCAGATCAAAACAAAATAAAACAAAATAAAAACATACAAGGCCCCTACAACAACAGCAAAAGCAACCACAAAAGAAGAGAGAATTTGAAAGGAGAAAAAGTACAATAAAGAAGAAAAGAAAAGAGGAGGGGAAAAAAGAGAGGAAGAAAAATAAATATGAAAGGGCAAAGATGAAAGAAAGAAATTATAACCCTAACTGTTTTGGCTCAGTGGATAGAGTGTTGACCTGCGGACTGAAGGGTCGCAGGTTCAAATCCAGCCAACGGCATGTACCTTGGTTGCAGGCACATTTCCAGTAGTGGGTGTGCAAGAGGCAGCTGATTGATGTTTCTCTCTCATCGATGTTTCTAACTCTCTCTCCCTCTCCCTTCCTCTCTGTAAAAAAATCAATAAAATCTATTTTTAAAAAGAAAGAAATTAAGAATAAATAATAGGGGAAGGAAATTTGTATAAAAGAAAAGAGAAATAAAAATTATGTGAAGGAAAATAGAGGAGAAAGCAGATAGACAAAAAATAAGAAAAGGAAAAACAAATAGAAAGAAGGAGAAAGAAGAAAAATAGAGTAAGAAAAGGGAAGGGAAAAAATAGATCTATAAAAGAAAAAAGAGAGCCGAAACCGGTTTGGCTTAGTGGATAGAGCGTCGGCCTGCAGACTCAAGGGTCCCAGGTTCAATTCCGGTCAAGGGCATGTACCTTGGTTGCGGGCACATCCCCAGTAGGGGGTGTGCAAGAGGCAGCTGATCGATATTTCTCTCTCGTCGATGTTTCTAACTCTATCCCTCTCTCTTCCTCTCTGTAAAAAATCAATAAAATATATTTAAAATAAATAAATAAAGTGATAAAATAAAAAGGCTTATTAATTTAAAAAGAGAGACTAAAATAATCTACACTAATAAAAGAGAAAAATGCTAATTGACCATACCTTTGCTATGCCCACAGCCAATCAGAGAGAGTATGCAAATTAACCCAAGAAAGATGGCGGTTTATTTGCATATGCTGAGGGAGGGAGGAGTGAAGACTGAAGACAGCATAGAAGGAAGAGGGAGGGAAAGCGGAAAGCAAGGTGGCTGCCAGAGGGAAAGCGCGGGTGGGGCGGGCGGCGGCGGTGTGCGCGGCTGCAGCGGCCGTTTGCAGGAATCTTCCTGCAACGGGCCCCTAGTAATCAATAAAGAAGAAAGATACAGAAGACAAAGGGAAAAAAATTAAAGTGGCATTAATCTCAGCAGACTTCAGTGCCTCCTGGGAGGTCCCTTTGGATCCTGCTCTTCTGATTACCAAGGCTGTTCTGTCTGCCAATGCTGGGCTTCCCAAGGAGGTACTTACATGCTAACCACTGTCAGGAACTGTCCTCCTTTGGCTGTCAGCAACCTGTTGGAAACTTCCAGGGATCCACAGTTTGTGTCTTTCTCCACAGGACTTGGCTGCTCGCAGGAGGGGCCACGCTGCACTCTGAGGCCAGTTCCATTAGCAGTGCAGGGCCCAGTGATGGGTCAGCAACCTTTCCCAGGTTACCGGCTCTACCTCTGCCTGCCTTCACCGGCCAGCCTGCTGTCAAACTGAATCACTCAAAAGTCTGTTTCTGAAAGGGCCTTAGGCAGAATCAGGAGTCTGGACCTCTGGGTCTCCCCTGAGGGGGAGGTGCCATTCAGATGTCAGGGAACGTGGTGGGTGTGTTTCCCTGTCCCAGAGCTACTCCTCTGAGAGTGACCCAATATTTCCCTGCCCGAGCTGGGCAGAGATCCTCGTATGCAGTCCAGGGGATCCGCTGGAAACCTGGAGTTTCTGTCAGCTGTCCTGTGAGAGGGAAGCATCAGGCAGGTTCCCGGGATAGTCGGGTGGACGGCCCCATCCCTAATCCAGTCACTGATGTTTCCCAAGACTATTACAAACTTTAGGCTTGGCCTCTGCTGCTGTCTCCTCTGCAAAGGTCAAGATGCAGGGTGTGGCGGGTCCTAGGCGATACAGCCTGCCCCATCCTCAGGAGCCCACCCTGAGTTCCAGGCCTTGATCTTCTCGGGGAAACAACCCTCCCATAGCCGAGCGATCCCTCTTCATTCTTGGCCTGCCACCTGTGGAAGCTGGGTCAGCGCCTCTCACCACCTCATCCTTCCGGCCAGTCACCAGGTGTTTTCTGCCCTTCCTTGATATAAGTCTCTTCCTCAGCTGGGCCTCAGTTGGTAATTCTGGGTGAATGTTCCCCAGTTTAGTTGTATTTCCAGCCTGGACCTGGGAAGGGGTGCAAGAAAGGTCTGCCTATTTGGCTGCCATATTCCTCAAGAACTGTCCCATTTGAATTCCTGTGAGTACCATTAGTTTTTCTGGAGAAAGAAGAGACTCCAAGAACTGCTTAAATGAGAAGAAAGGGGATTAGGGGGGTTCTTATTGAAAATGAGGCCCAGTATCATTCAGCCATTCAACCATTCATTCAACCAACATTTACTGAGCACATGTCAATGCATCCAGCACAGAGCCAGTTATGACATAGTCCTAATTTGGAGGACTCTCTGGGGTGCCCAAAGCATTTCAGGGCAGAGGCCCCTGGAAGAAGCTGGAGTTAGCCCCGAGCCTGATGAGGCCTGGCACAGGCTTCCTGGCAACCAGTGTTTTCCTTTCCTCCTGTCCCTGAGCCTGGCCACTGACATAAATCTATTTCATGACCAATTGACCAAGGGATGTGACTATGAATAGGCACCGCTGAGGTGTGTACAGCAGTTGGCTGGGGAGCTCTAGGGCCACAGCCCTCTGGAGACTCTGGACCACAAGCAGCCCTCTATCCAGCTGCGGACCTCACCACCCTCCCAGGGCCCAGACAATTGACTGTTCAACTCCCTGAGCTGCTATTATGTGTGCAAAGAGCACAGACAAAGCAGACAGAAATCGTGGCCCTCACTGACCAACATTCTAGCAGAGGAGCTAGCAAATCTGATGTCTAGAGCAGTGAGTGCTGTGAATAAGCACAAAACAAGAGGAATACAGAGAGACTGGAGCAGGGGAGGGGACTGTTGGGATGGAGGGATCCAGGAAGGCCCTCTAAGGAGGCAGCACTGGCAAGAGACCTCAACCGCCAGGCGGGCGGGGCCAGAGTAGAGATCTTGAAGACCTGTTGTCTCCGTTTGTGCCCAGCTTTGCTCTTCTCCCAAAAGCTTGTTACGGGAGGTGAAATGGCACTCCTCTTGCTTTTCCCCTTGGTTCTGTCAATTTCCCAGTGATTTCCAAAGAGGAAATACTAGACAACAGGTGGCAGGTTCTTCTACATTCCAAGAGGTGGGCCTGAACATCATCCGTGGGACTTAGAAGGGAGGCAACCTGGAATCAATTTAGTGACTGAAGTAGAAAAAGGAAATTAGATTATTTCTTTAGAGGGAGCTGTTGATATGCAGCCCTCACCCGAAGCCTGGTGAGAAGCATGCCCAGAAAACCACCCAAAGAAGCGTATTTACTTATTCAGGGAGACTTCGAGTGTGGGAGGGGCACAGTAGCTTGGTGAGCAACACACACACCCAAGAAAACTGAAGTCAAGAGGTTGTTGTCAGTCTGAGGCAGCAGAGATAGAGACAGACAGACAGACAGACAGACAGGGGGACACGTCCATACTCTGAGATAGAGAGACAGAGAACCACAGAGACAACCTGGGGCCATTTTAAATCGCATTGCGGAGGTCTTCCTGCTGACAGGCGGTAAATGGCCAAATTCCCAGAAGCCGAGAAAGGAGAGCTAAGCAGCTGGCCGGGCCCGCACCGTGCTGGCCAATGTCCTCACAAGTGCCCCGGGAGGGTCCCCTTTGACATCCACACAGCCCGTTACTCCAGTGCTGCCAAATGAGACCTTGTCTCTCCTCCTCCTCCTCCTGCCAACACTGGAAGGTCGGAAACCAGTGTGATCCTGCCAGAACGAAAGGAGAGGGAGAATGTGCCCACACCTGCGCACAGTAGGGGGAGGGCACAGGCCACACCTTGAAGCAGTTATGTAATTATCCCACATATGAATGACCAAATGGAGAGAGTGTGGGGACTAAAGTGACTGGAGCCTGCAGCCTGCCCAGCAGCTCCTCCGGGACTGGAGAGCAGGTTTGAGCAGGCTTGGGTGGAGGCAGGGGCGGGGGGGCGGGGGGGTGAAGGGGGTGGGGGGAGACAAAGCTGTGTTCTGGTTGTGTCACCAATCCTGCTCCTCCAAGGTGCTGGCTGTGCACTCCTCACTCTACTCAGAAAAAGCCCCCAGTTCTGCCCTGTCCCCTTCCTGTGTTCACGTCATCCTGGACCCTTACCTCCTTCCATCTGGCCTCAGCTCCAGCAGGCGATGCCCCATTAGCTGCTCATCCAGGCTGCTGGTGCCTTGGGCTAATGGCCCTGCCACCCCACCCATCTCTCCCTTCCGGCCCACTGCCCATCCCAGGCACCCTCCCCCAGCCCAGCAGGGGGACTCCAGAGCCTCAGAGACATCTGGCAGCACCAAGAGGTGAGTCCTTCTTTCTGTGGCTCCTCTCTACACCAACAATTCTTCCCCAGACTCCAAATCCCCCTGCTTAGGGCACCCCTGAAATCGGCTAGGGTCATTCTCATGGGCACGACGGGACCTGGCTTCCCTTGGGCTCTCTGCTGGGGGGACCCTTTGGCTGCCCTTTGCCATAACCTCCACCCTACTCAAACCCCAACTTCTCCTTCCCTGGGCTCGGAGTTGCCACCAACCCTCCACTGCTGGACAGGGGGTCCACGGTGGGAGAGCAGCTACTTCTCTTCCCAGGGAGTTGGGGGCGGGGGGAGGGGGCTGAAAGCAGAAGTCTAACTTCCATGTCTAACAAAAGCACATGCTGTGGGGCCCAACTCTGTTTTGACTTCTCTCTCCCCCTTCTCTCCCCAGAGTCTCAGAAAATTAAGCAGCCTTCGCTCTTCTGGGACCTGCACGCTTGCGTTCTGTGTTCTCCTGCCAATCCTCGATCACATTCTTTATTTTAAGAGGTGATACAGTGGGAAGAAAGCAGAGGCCTGAGGGCTGGCGGTGTTGCTTATCATCCGGGCTCCCCCGCTAACGAGCTGCCACCTCCCTCTGTGGGCCTCCGGCTGCAGATGGCTTCCCACACTCTGAGCGGGTTGTGACTCCAGAGCTCCCCCTCCTCGGGCCTGAGAGCCGAGGGCAGGGAACAGTGAGCACAAGAGCCAAGTGGGCCACCGGGCCCCATGGACCTGCCCCCGCAGCTCTCCTTTGCCCTCTACGTGGCGGCCTTTGCACTGGGCTTCCCACTCAATGCCCTGGCCATTGGGGGTGCCGTGGCCCACGCCCGGCTCCGCCTCACTCCCAGCCTTGTCTATGCACTCCACCTCGGCTGCTCAGACCTATTGCTGGCGGCTTCCCTTCCCCTGAAGGCGGTGGAGGCCCTGGCCGCGGGAGCCTGGCCTCTGCCGGCCCCGCTCTGTCCTGCCTTTGCCTTGGCCCACTTCGCTCCGCTCTACGCGGGTGGTGGCTTCCTGGCTGCCCTGAGTGTTGGCCGTTACCTAGGAGCTGCCTTCCCCTTGGGCTACCAAGCTCTTAGGAGGCCCTGCTATTCCTGGGGCGTGTGTGTGGCCATATGGGCCCTTGTCCTCTGTCACCTGGGGCTGGTCTTTGGGTTGGAGGCTCCGGGAGGCTGGATGGACAATACCACCAGCTCCTTAGGCATCAACACACCAGTCAATGGCTCTCCAGTCTGCCTGGAGGCCTGGGACCCAGCCTCAGCAGGCCCTGCCCGCCTCAGCCTCTCTCTCCTGCTCTTCTTTCTGCCCCTGATCATCACAGCCTTCTGCTACGTGGGCTGCCTTCGGGCACTGGCCAGCTCAGGCCTGAGTCACAGACGGAAACTAAGAGCAGCGTGGGTGGCTGGCGGGGCGCTGCTCACACTGCTGCTCTGCTTGGGACCCTACAATGCCTCCAATGTGGCTGGCTTCTTGCACCCCGACATGGGAGGTCGCTGGAGGAAGCTGGGGCTCCTCACAGGTGCTTGGAGCGTAGTGCTCAACCCATTGGTAACAGGCTACTTGGGAAGGAGGGTTGGCCGGGGGACATCATGTGGGGCAAGAATGAAAGGGGGTACATCCCAGAAGTAGTAGCCGCTGCTGGGGGGCAGGAACATGCAGCAGAACCCTGCTGCTTCTCTAGGCCTCCGGTGGGGGCTGCTCCAACGGAACTGCAGGGTGGCCTTGCCCTGGGGGCACCCCTGGAGCCACTTATGGGAAGAACTGAGTCTGTCAAGATTGCATCCCATTTGGAAAGAAGAATGGAGGCCAGGAGCTGGGTCGCAGGAAAAAGGTAAGTTGATCTCTGCACACAGCAGCGGACTCTCCGCATCTGTCTCTCCTCTCCTTGATACTCACCTGCCTGCCTGCCAGTGTGTAGTGGGCAGAGGCCTTTTACCTGCGGGAAAGTAGGAGGGAAGTTTGCTTCTAATCTAGAGGAAATGCCATTCTGATGATACATTTTGGGAGATGTATTTCCTAGGAAAGAACAACTTAATTTCTGACTGAGACAGGAGGCAAAATAATGACGCTGTAATACCACTAGAAACTCACAAGGGGGCAGCATAAGAACTGTGAACAGGAAGTTGGGGGGAAGGGATGCTTCAGCAGTGGGGGGGGGGGGAGCGGGGGCGGGGGGAATATTAGCAACACCAGAATTGGTCGCAGACAAATACAGAGCCTCTAATACATGCCAGTCACCATGCCAAGTCTAGTGTCTCATTTCATCCTCACACAGTCCTTGGATTCAGCCATGCAGCTGGGCAGGTTGTTCATTAACTCAATTCTAGCCTGTGGTTTGCTCACCAAGCCATATGCCTGGCACGGGGTGTGTGTGTGTGGGGGGGGCTCCTCCAGGGGAAGCAGCATCTTATTATAATTGGAACAAAAACACCACCCACTTCTTAAACAGTACATCTTGGTGCAGAGCAGGGCTGTGCTCGCCTGGAGGGGGCACCTTTTTCTAATTTGCATAAAGGTGCTGCCTGAGTTAGTGACGGTTCTGAAGGGCCCCAGGGAGTAACTGAAGCCATCACCGTCTCTATTTTGCAGGGAGAAACACCTTTCCCAAGGCCCTACAGCAAGGAAGGGGGCGGATGTGGGATGTGATCTTTCAAAGCAGGGCCCCAAGGGTCAGGGGACATTTGGAAAACTTAGGGTATTGGGTTAATGCCTATCCTTGGGGTCCATTTTAAGAAGGTGGACGGTGGCACCCTGAACCCACAAGAAAGCAGAGAAGAGAGAGGCCATAAAGGAGACAGACACTTGGGCATCTGCTCTGACCAGGCCAGGGGTAGAAAGCACATTTGTTCCTCTGTTGCTGACAGTGCTGTGAACATATAGGAGCACCAAAAGCGGTAGCCACATGCCCAGCATGCGTGAACTGATTTATACAAGTTATTTATTTTCGTGCTTCAATGTCTACAAGGGCAAGGAATTTTGTTTTATTTTCTGATATATCCCCAGCACCTTGAAGAGAGCTTAGCACACAGGAGGCTGTCAGTAAACATTTGCTGCATGAGTGAATACTCACAATAGCCCTCCAAAGAAAGTTTTATTATCCTAATATATAAAGAGCCAGGGTCTCTAATGTCCAAAACGACCGAACGGACAACCAAATGCCAGTCTGAGCATGCAGCAGGCTCAGGTGAGCGGGGACTGGCAAGCGGGCTGAACTGCTGACCTCTCAGTCCCTTCTGGGTCGTGGGCACCATGGCGACCCAGCACTGACTGCCGCCGCCAAGGCGGGTGTGATGCGACTGGTCGGGGGGGCCCCCGCCATCACCCCACAATCAAGGGAGGCCCAGGTCACCTGGCCAGCAGTGGTGGGCGGGGCCTCCCATTGTGGGCCAATCAATCACAGAGCTCCCAGACTGCAAGAGGGTGCAGGCTGGGCTGAAGGAAACAAGCCCGAGTGCACGAGTTTCGTGCACCAGGCCTCTAGTCTGTTTTATAAACATGGAAACAGGCCAGAGAAGTAACTTGCTGGAGGCTCTGTGGGAGGCAGACACAAGTTTGTTCCCTGCACTGCGGTGATACCAGAGAGCTTCCCTTAGCAGCTCAGGTGGCCCCCCGACCCCTCCCATAATGCCAGAGACTATTCTCTCTCCCACTGCTCTGGAGCACCTGCTGTTGGGCCACTTCTTCCGGTTACTTGTGCCTCATCCTCATAGGCGAGATTTCAGTTGCTCCCTGGGGCCCATGGACCTTGCATGATCCTCCTCTGGCATCACCTCCTGACTCTTGGCCCTTGAACCCTAAACCTTCTACCAGTTCCCACAGTGGGTCAAGCCTGTGCACCTGGCATTCCTTCTGCCTGCAGTGTTTCCTCCAGCAGTTCTCTGCTTCTGTAGTATCCTCCCACCACTCAACCCTCCCAACCCTCTCATTGCCAACTGTAAGCACCACAACACCAAAACCTTTGTTCTGTCCACTACTTATTGAGGTAATATTCACATATCATAAAATTCACCCATGTGGTATATACAATTCAATGATTTTTAGTAAACTTACTGAGGTGTGCAACTATCACTATAATGCAATTTAGAACATTTTCATTACCCCAGTCAGATTCCTCATGCTCATTTACAGTAACTCCCACTTCCACCCCCATTCCTCAGGCAACCAGTCATCTACTTGTTGTCTCTATAAATGTGCCTATTCTGGACGTTTTATATAAATGAAAACATATAATACACAGTCTTTTATGTCTGGCTTGTTTCACTTAGCATAATGTTTTTGAGGTTCATCCACATTATAGTACACATGGGTATTCCATTCCTTCTTATTGCAGATAGTGTTCCATTGTATGGATATGCTACATGGTTTATCCATTCACTAGCTAATAGGTCATAGAGAGATGTTTCCATTTTTTGTCCAGAGAGAGAGAGAGAGAGAGAGAGAGAGAGAGAGGGAGAGATAATGAGAGAGAATAATTGACTGGCTGCCTCCTTCATGCCTCCTACTGGGGATTGAGCCCACAACCCAGGCATGTGCCCTGACCAGGAATCGAACCGTGATCTCCTGGTTCATGGGTCAATGCTCAACTACTGAGCTACACCGATTGGGCAACTAATGCTACTTGAACATTTATGAGCAAGACTGTGTGGACATATGTTTTTCTTTCTTTTAAGTAGATACCTACCTATTAGGGAATTGGGTCACATGGTAAGTTTATGTTTACCTTTTAAAGAAACTCACACTGCTTAAAAGTGACTCCACTGTTTTGTATTCTCATCAGCAGCATGTGAGGATTCTCATTTCTTCACATTCTCACCAAACACTTGACATTACCTGTTTTTACTATTAGCCAGCCATTCCAGTAGCATGTGAATAAAATGGTATCTCATTGTGTTCCATAAACATTTGAATGAATAAATAAATAATCTCTGAAGCTGGACAGAACTTGGGTTTGGATTCTGGTGGTGATTACCTGGAGCAAGTCACTTCTGCACTGTGAGGCACAAGGATTTCAAGACATAATGGTGATACCTTGAGAAGCAGAATATCTGCTATAGATTATGTGCCTCCTAAATGGTAGCTGCCATCATCATCACCACCATCATTATTATTATTGATATTATTATTACCATCACCCCAGGGACAAGCCCCTACCAGTGACTGGGATGATGGCAACTAACACCTGCTAAGTGCTCATCCTACCATGTCAGGCTCGCTTCTAAGCATTTGATATGTATTTAATGCTTTAATCTACACAATAACATAGAGATTGGTACTGTGGTCATCTCCGTTTTAGATGAGAAAGCAGAGATGCAGAGAGTTTACGTAACTTGCCCCATATCAGAATTAACAAGTGACAGAGCCGGCATTGAACCCAGACCATGCTGTCCATCACTGCATCCTGCTTCCTGTCCTTACAAGGCAAACTGGATGAGTGCCATTTAGCGAGCAGATAAAATGCAAGTGGAGAATGGGGGAAGGAGGGGTCAAGTCTGCTCAGGCCTGGTGGGGGCATTCCATTGGAGGCTGCCCTAGGAGCCAGGCCCACCTTGGTGGAATTTGCTCTTCATTTTGCATACAGAGCTAAGGGCATCTTTTGTGCTGTGGCTCAGCAGTGAGCGAGGACGTCATGGGCACTGCCAGATCTTTATCAGTTCCTTCGGAATAATAGCTAGCTGCACTTGTTCTGGAGGAACCAGCCAGGTGCCGAGCAGCAGAGCACTTGGGTTCTTAAACAAGCAGGTGAGTGCGGGGCCCTGAGTGACTATGTGGAGAAGCAGCTTGGCGCTTACTTTCCTGGGGGAAGCAAGAGGAGACAGGCTGACCCACTGGGGAAAGCTTCAGGGGGCAAGAGAAAGAGAGGTGGTGAGGATGTTCTCTGTGGATTGTTGAGACGCTGCTGGGGCAAGATCTCCACCCACGCTGCCATCTCTCTCCCTCTCTGCCTCACAACCTCTCTCTCTCTCTCTCTCTCTCTCTCTCTCTAGTGGCCATCACCATGGACGCAAGCGGGGACCCATCCTTCTTCCCGGGCAATCACTGGCTGTACTTCTCCGTGTACCTCTTCACCTTCCTGGTGGGGCTCCCGCTCAACCTGGTGGCACTGGTGATCTTCGCCCGCAAGCTGCAGCGCCGCCCAGTGGCTGTGGACGTGCTCTTGCTGAACCTGACCCTCTCGGACCTGCTCCTGCTGCTCTTCCTGCCCTTCCGCTTGGTGGAGGCGGCCAGTGGCATGCGCTGGCAGCTGCCCTTCATTCTCTGCCCCTTCTCCAGATTCCTCTTCTTCACCACCATCTATCTCACGTCCCTCTTCCTGGCGGCTGTGAGCATCGAGCGCTTTCTGAGCGTGGCCTACCCGCTGTGGTACAAGGCCCGGCCACGGCTCCGACATGCTGGCCTGGTCAGTGGGGCCTGCTGGCTCCTGGCCGCTGCGCACTGCAGCGTGGTCTACATCACCGAATTCTCAGGGAACTCTTCCCAGAGCACCTGCTACCTGGAATTCCAGGAGGAGCAGCTGGACGTTCTCCTGCCTGTCCGGCTGGAGATGGCTGTGGTCCTTTTTGGAATGCCCCTGCTCATCACCAGCTACTGCTACAGCCGCCTGGTGTGCATACTCAGGAGGGGAGCCAGCCACCGGCGGAGGAGAGTGGCAGGGCTCGTGGCAGCCACGATGCTTAACTTCCTCATCTGCTTTGGGCCCTACAATATTTCTCATGTTGTGGGCTACCTCCAGCATAAAAGCCCAGTGTGGAGAAATTACGTGCTACTCCTCAGCACCTTGAATTCTTGCGTTGATCCCTTGGTCTACTACTTCTCATCATCTGGGTTCCAAGCTGACTTTCAGAGGCTGCTGCAAAGGCCGACTGGGGCCTGGGGCCTCTGGAGGCAGGTGAGCTGCTTGAAACTGAAGAGGAAAGGAGAGGGGCAACCTCAGGAGCTGTCCAATGTAGAGAACAGGTAGAGGACTCTAGGAGTGCTGTGGAGCGGGTGGCCAAGTGGCCTGGACGGAAAGACATCTCATTCACAGGGCAGTTCCGAGCTCAAGACAGGCGGAACCTGGGAGTGGCAGGCTGGGGACTGATGCAGTCGGAGCAGAGCAGGCACCCAGCCTTCCTGAGGATGTGCTCACCAAAGCCCAACTCTTGATTTCACCACACTGCCCTCCCCTCCCATTTCCCCACATGCTGTGGATTAGGCCCTGGGAAGTAGTCAAGGTGAGAGAGAGTTCTGGAGAAGAATGAGCTCTCCGTGGCAGCAGGCCCGCTCCGGGGCTTTTCTAAGTGTAAAAGAGGAGTGGAGAGCAGTGTCCAGGGCCGAGGGAGCTACCCAGGTACTTGAGACAGGAGAGAAGAATCTGCCCTTCAGAGCCACTGACCTGGCAAGTCAGGAGTGGAGGACGCAGGATCCAGGCACGAAAGAACATCCTGTTCTCACATGGACTTTTCCAGAAAGTTTCCATTGTTCAAGAAATTCAGATTTTTCGAAACATTTATGAAAAATGACAGAACAAAAATTACCTAAATAAATTTGATAGCAAGCAAAAGACAATGGTCTTTCGTTATTCTGTTTTCTTATGGTGTACATGTGTCAGGTGGAATTGGTGGGTAGGATTCGGAAGGGAAAGGACTAAACAATAAGATGCCTGAATGCTGGGAGAGGATCTGGGTTGGAGGAATAACAATAATAGCTGACATGTTATTTTCTTCAATCCTCTCAATAACCATGTGGCAGGTGAAATATCTATTTCACAGATGAGGAAATGGGCCCAGGGAGGTGAAGTCTCTTTCTTACCTGAGATCCTACAGCCAGTAAGTGATTAAAATAAGACCTCAAGGGGGGATTAGCTGACTCTGAAGTCCATGCCCCTCACCCACTCTGCTGTTCTGCCTCCAGCTGTGCGTTGCCACAGTGATCTGGCCAGTCCATCTTCCAGAGTCAGGTGGCAGTCTGGCCAGGACAAATGCCAACAGGCCACAGTGAGACATAGAACTACATGCTGCCCTGTGCCCATCTAAGCAGGCAAAGGAAACTGGTAGAGAGATGGTGCGGGGTGTATGTGCAAGTGATGGAGCATCATGCACTCGAGCAAGTAGGTGTCTCTCTCACGGGTGAGGTGTTTGCAGGCATGAGTGAAAAATTTAGGGGGTGCAAGAAGAAATCAAATCAGGTTGGATCTACCATGACAGAGGTCAAAAGAACTCAATTCTAGCTGCAAAAGAGAGCCAACAATTGGGCACCTGACTCACAGTGGACACCAAAAGCTACTCAATATTAGTTAAAGCACCATTTCTCAAACATCTTTGTATCATTGTCCCCTAAGGAGTCTTTTAAGATATTTTTTTCCTACTTAGCACCTTGCCCATGAAATTTCAATACATCAGATATGCTATATATCTGTTTATGGGTGTGGCCTTTCAGAAGGGCACAAACCATTGTAAGCTTTTGTTTGTTTTTTTGTTTTGTTTTGGGGTTTTTTTGCTTCCACAGAACTAATTTTCACCTCTTTTGGGGGCAATATTGCCTCACTGAGAATGCAAAAGTTAGAGAAATGGTTGTATCCAATAGTGATAAAGCCTGTCTCACACACCTGTACCAAACAAAGTTTATTCTCTCACAGGAGCAAAAGACACCACATTCCAGAGGGAGCATGAGAGATCTCACAAAAGAAGGGACAGGGTTACTACAGAATTTGGGGGAAAGGTGAAGTTTAGGTGAAGTTTCAATGAAGCCATGTTTGACAGGCTCACGGCAAAGCAGAGCTGTACGTAAAGACGGCAATATCAGGCCTGGACCGAGAAGCAGAGTCAGGATCCCATTTCTTTGGAAAGATACACAGTAAAGACAGAGGTTGAATTTGGCATTTGAAAACTTATCTGAAGCCCTGGGGCCTGAAAGGCAAGGCTGCTTCTGTGTGTCACAGGCTCCCGCCTGGGTCTTCCAAGTAGCAGTGGGATGTTTCATTTTTACTGACATGATTTGATTTCAAACAGTCAAGGCTGTTTAGCAATCTACTTCTTTAAATTAATAAACTAAGTTTTTTTGTTTTTTTAAAAATACATTTTATTGATTTTTTACAGAGAGGAAGGGAGAGGGATAGAGAGTTAGAAACATTGATGAGAGAGGAACATCGACCAGCTGCCTCCTGCACACCTCCTACTGGGGATGTGCATGCAACCAAGGTACATGCCCTTGACCGGAATCGAACCTGGGACCCTTGAGTCCTCAGGCCGACGCTCTATCCACTGAGCCAAACCTGTTAGGGCTAAACTAAGTTTTTAAAGATGTACAAAAAGAACTCATTGTTGGCTATGAAGTAGGAGGAACTTTTCCCTCCTAGAAGGAAGTGTCTCCCTCCACTAAAAACTAGAGCAGCACAACCCAGAAGGACAGGGAGTAGGGGAGCTTCAGCCCCCTGCCACAGGTTCCCTGGGCCACCGGTCAAGTCTCAGCTTATAGGAGAAGAGGGAGTTGGCTAGAAGCTTCAAATCACCAAGTGTGACCTAGCAAAGCTACCCAGGAAGTGATTAAGGAACCCTGCAAAGATGGTTCACTGCGGCCTGGTAGACGACAGTGAGTGGTGAGACCACTGCAGGCTTGTGCTGTGACCAGCTCAGGACCTCTCCTAAAGCAGGGTCATTCAGAGGAGGGGGTGGAGGCAGGAAGTGGAGAGGAAGCCCAGCATGGGAGGCCAGCCAACTTGATGCCTTCTCCCAAGCTGAATATGTCACCTGTGGACAGGGCCTTTTGATACTTTAGCAAGTGACCTCTCCATCTGCATATGTGCATTGTGGGGAAGCTGTGTGCAAAGCAAGAGTGGTATATCTGCTTCATCTGGATCCTGGGAAGGGGCAAAAACTAGAGAAGGTCAAGGTTGGGGGAGGAGAAAGGGAGGTGAAGTACAGTTGGGAACGAGCAAGAGGCCTGGGAGTCTGCAAAGTTAGTTGTGAGAATCATCCAAAAGGAGGGAGCATAATAATAATAAAGATAGAAAGGCACATGGAAAAGTCAGGCCATAGATCTGGAAGAGGAGAAAGAGGTGAGAGACAGAATCTGAGTGGGGAAACAAATAGAGTGATATAATGTGAGAAAGCACTCAGCTTTTTAACCTTCCTTTCTCTGACAGGACTGCCTCTGTTTTTTGTTTGTTTGTTTGTTTGTTTGTTTTTAAAGCCACAAGTGATACAGGTAGTTGTGGCCCCTAAAACTTTGCAAGGTCTGTGAGAAGCCTGCTGACTTTAAGCCAGTTCTGAAAAACAATCCATATGGAGGGAGATCTAGGCATCAAGTTGGTGGCCCATGTTCTGGAAAAAGGGTGCTGGGATCACATTCCAAAAAAAAGAATGGGATAGAAGGGAATGAAATATAATAAATACTGCTGGAAGTGGGAAGGTGCACAGAGTTCACCCTCCATCCCCCATGGACACATGGAACTAGGAGAGAGAAAATATTACAGAAAAGAAAATGAGGTACAAAAATATTTTTGGAAGGGGTGATTTTATTGGATTTAGACTAGAAGGTTTAGTGAGACGACCCAATCAGTCTTCCCCTTTGTGGGGTCAAATCATAATTATATTGTAAATCAGTGAGCTGTATAGGGGACGCTTTCGTAAACCAAATGTGAAGTCTTTATTATGCTGGTGGACTCAGAGGAATATTGCTTCCAGAGTCTGAACCAAAACAATATGGAGGAGGTTTTCTTTTTATACTTTTTCTAGGTTCTTTGTCTCCCAAATATGAGGTTTCCAGACCTTTGTAGACTTTGTAAAAAAAAGTCTCGGAGAAAAACCAAGATGGCGGCATAGGTAAACACCTAAACTGCTGCCTCGCACAACAATTTCAAAACTACAACTAAAAGACAAAATGGATATCATCCAAAACCACAGGAAGGCTGGCTGAGTGGAAATTCTACAACTAGAAGGAAAGAGAAAAGCACACGGAGACTCAGAGGAGCTGCAGGAGGCAGAGGTACTGAGACGCTCATACGGAGAGGACTGGCAACTGAATGCACGGCTGGCTTTCTCAAGTGGGAGGGAGATAAAAACTCCCAACTGCGCTGAACTCCAGTTCCAGGAGAGACTGGGTACCCAGACTCATACGGGGTGAAACTGGAATGTCTGGAAACAGAAAAACACACTGAGACTCAGAGGAACTGCAGAAGGCAGAGGTACCGAGGTGCGTGTGCATGCAGAGAGGGTGGGCAACTGAGTATGCGGCTGGCTTTCTCAAGCAGGAGGGAGACAAAAGCTCCCGACTGCACTGAACTCCAGTTCCAGGCGAGACTCTGGGGACCCAGACTCATTCGGGAACAAACTGGACTGTCTGGCAGTGGGGGAAACTCGTGGGGGCCTTTCTCTCAGAGGTGCTTGCAGCGATTACCACGGGACACTAAGATACAGGGGCCTATTTGGCAGGGCTGATGGAAAACCAATGCTGTCTGCTCCGCCCTGAGACTCTGCCCCATCTAAGCTGAGCACAGAGGCTTTTGCAAGTCTTTTCTCATAAGGGTGTCTCCAGCACAGATGTTCTCCCAGTGTAGACACAGCTGATCCTCACAGCCAATTGGCCTGGAGGTCAATTCCTCCTAGTGATACCAACAACAATTAAGACTTAACTACAACAAGACTGTGCACACAGCCCACAAAGAGGTGCACCAAGAGTGTCCACCTCAGGTAACTGGAGAGGTTGAGCCACTGAGCCCTATAGGACACCCAGCACACAAAGCCACTCTATCAACTCAGGGAAGCAGCCAAAATGTGGAGACAATGAAATAGGTCACAAATGAAAGAAATGGAGGAAAGCAAATGACTGGATATAGAGTTCAATACCATGGTTATAAGGTTTTTCAAGAATTTTCTAGAAAAGGCCGATAAATTTAGTGAGTCCCTCGAGGATATGAAAAAGGACAAACTAGAAATTAAGCATATACTGACTGAAATAAAAAATAATATACAGAGATCCAACAGCAGACTAGAGGATCACAAGAATCAAGTCAAAGATTTGAAATACAAAGAAGCAAAAAACACCCAACTGGAAAAGAAAAAAGAATCCAAAAATATGAAGATAGTGTAAGGAGCCTCTGGGACAACTTCAAGCGTACCAACATCTGAATTATGGGGGTGCCAGAAGAAGAGAGAGAGCAAGATATTGAAAACCTATTTGAAGAAATAATGAATGAAAACTTCCCCCACCTGGTGAAAGAAATAGACTTACAAGTCCAGGAAGCGCACAGAACCACAAACAAAAGGTATCCAAAGAGGGCCACACCAAGACACATCATAATAAAAATGCCAAGAGCAAAAGACAAAGAGAGAATATTAAAAGCAGCAAGAGAAAAACAGTTAGTTACCTACAAGGGAGCACCCATATGACTATCAGCTGATTTCTCAACAGAAACTATGCCGGTCAGACGTGAGTGGCAATATTCAAAGTGATGAATAGCAAGAACCTACAACCAAGATTACTCTACCCAGCAAAGCTATCATTCATAATTGAAGGTCAGATAAAGAGCTTCACAGATAAGAAAAAGCTAAAGGAGTTCATCACTGCCAAACCAGTATTATATGAAATACTGAAAGGTATTCTTTAAGAAGAGGAAGAAGAAGAAAAAGGTAAAGATAAAAATTATGAGCAACAAATACATATCTATCAACAAGTGAATCTAAAAATCAAGTGAATAAAAAATCTGATGAACAGAACTATCTGGTGAATATAATAGAATCAGGGGCATAGAAAGGAAGTGGACTGATAATTCTCAGGGGGAAAGGGGTGTGGGAATGCAGGAAGAGACTGTACAAAATCGTACACCAGTGGATGAGGACAGTGGGGGAGGGCAGATGGTGGGGTGGGAATCAGGTGGAGGGGAGCTATGGGGGAAAAAAGAGGAACAATTGTAATAATCTGAACAAAAAGATTTATTAAATTAAAAAAAAAATTTTTAAAGTCTTATAAGCTGGGATCGGGGCAGTGTGCTTAGTAGCTATCTTGCAGAAAACTTGTGGCCTTGAGCACAATATGATTCAGATAACTAGGAGGCACCTGGCATGGGAGGAACCAAGGCCAGACTCTTCTGTTAGCAGAGATTCGAGCAAGGTTACTTACAGAAGCCAGAGATAGCAGAATTAATTAACAGAACAAGGGACCATCTGTATTCAGTGGAAAACTTCTAAACAGCAATTCTAACAAGATGGGATGCCTATCCTAATATACAAAAACTCTGGGTCTGTCACCACCGGAGGCTCGACCAACCGGAAGTCTGTCCTGCAGTCAGCGTTGGGTTGCTGTGGAGACCCAGCACTGACTGCTCGGCTTCAGGTGCGGTGACCCAGCACTGACTGCTGAGGGGGCTGTGAATCAGGCCCAGAGAGAGGCCTGAAGAGAGAAGCAGGGTTTGATCCATAACCTTTGCGGCAGCTGCTGATCAGCACTTGCCTCTCTTTTTCTCTCCAGCAGTCGCACCTCCATTTCTCTCTAGGCCTCCACCAGGGCTGTTGATCAGCCCCACCTTTCTGATCAGGCCCCATTGATAGACCCAGAGATGTTGACTGGCATAGAAACCGACCAATCAGAACCAAATCTGGGTGAAGTGTGAGGAGCCAATGGCTGCCTAGGAGGCAGAGCTTTTGACGCTGACTGGCATAGGAACGGACCAATCAAGACCAAATTGGCCAGCAGAGGAGGGCAGTTGGAGGTGAGATCAGGCCAGCAGGGGAGGGCAGTTGGGGTGATCAGGCAGGCAGAGGCAGTTAGGGGCGATCAGGCCAGCAGGGAAGGGCAGCTGGGGGCAAAATCAGGCCAGCAGGGGAGGGCAATTGGGGGTGAGATCAGGATGGCAGGGGAGGGCAGTTGGGGCGACCAGGCCAGCAAGGAGGGCAGTTGGGGGTGATCTGGCTGGCAGGGGAGGGCAGTTGGGGGTGATCAGGCTGGCAGAGGAGCGGTTAGGGGCAATCAGGCAGGCCGTCAGGTGAGCGGTTAGGAGCCAGCAGTCCCAGATTGGAGAGTGTGCAGGCTGGGGAAGGGCCATTCCCTCTCCTCCCCCCGCCCCCCCAGTGAATGAATTTCGTGCACTGGGCCTCTAGTGGTTCATAATCGTGATCATCTTGTTCCCCTTTATTAAGGTGACTGGTCTCAGGATTGAAACATGACCCAATTCTGGCCAACAAAAGTATGAAGTCTACTAGTCTCTGGGAAAGATTTTGTGAGGAGCTGCCCTCTTCCTTCCTGGTTTGGAAACTTTTATGTATGTGATACTTGAAGCTGTACAAGTCATTTTGGGGCCACAAGGCCACAAAGTTGAAGAAGAAAGCTAAGAAGCTAAGGGTGGCCCTGAGCCCTGAGCTGAGACTACCACTTCCAAACTCATTGTTACTAAGCATCCTCATGTTTGACTTGCTGTTGCCTATTCTCTAACTTGCAACCAAATGCATCTTAACTATAATGGATAAGTCTATTTTGAAGTATCCTATATTCTACTACTACCTAACTGATGACATCTTTTCTTACTTTAAATTATTCTGGAATCTTAAGACTCTACTACTTGCTTTGTAGGAGCTATGAAATCTTAGTGTTCATTTTATCTCTTATGCCTGCACTTGGGAGATTTCTTATGGTTCCAGTCAGTAGCTCTGGCACCAAGATGTTGTGACTCCTCTGACTGAGAAGCGGGCTTTTGAAAGAGGACTGGTTATGGCCACATGCCCACAGCATTACAAAACAAAAAACAAACCTACTGGATGGGACCCTTTTTAAAGCCACGTACCATCTAAAAATGTTTATGCTTATTATGGGACCTTGATTGGCATGGAAACAAGAGAGGGTTGAATGGGTAGACCATGAGATGTTGTCCTATGGAAGGGTTCTTGGCCCTGCTCAGTGTTCGTAGAAACAGGAGAGCTACCCAGTCGTCTTGTCTTGGAGTCACTGTAACGCACACAATGCCCACATGAAAGTAAGCACATGTGTTCCTGGATGCTGATTTACTACTTACAGTTAACACATGCATTGCCGAAACTGGTTTGGCTCAGTGGATAGAGCGTTGGTCTGCGGACTGAAAGGTCCCAGGTTCGATTCCGGTCAAGGGCATGTACATTGGTTGCGGGCACATCCCCAGTAGGGGGTGTGCAGGAGGCAGCTGATCGATGTTTCTCTCTCATCGATGTTTCTAACTCTCTATCCCTCTCTCTTCCTCTCTGTAAAAAATCAATAAAATATATTTTTAAAAAAACAAACACATGCAATCAGGAGCTTGCTGCTTATTGATTCCCTCCATTTCTGCCTCCCTTTATAATAACTGTTTTCTTCAGTTCCCTATGCTTAGAACACGACTCTCATCTTTCTGACACCATAGAGGCGTCCTTTAAAATAACGTCCTGTTTGTTTATCCTTTGGAAAGTAATTAAATTTCTTACTGTGAGTAAAAAAGTCCATTGGAAAAGATGTAAGCAGGAAAGTTCCCTGCAGAATGAACTAAACAAGCAGACCAGCAAGCTTAGGCACTAGGTGGTGTATCAGCAGGGCTCCTGCTGCTGCAAGCTGACCGCATACCCAGCCACGTGGTGAGAAATCGGACCAGGTTCTCTGAGAAGAGAAACACAAGAGGGCCATGCAAGCATCACTTTTGACCTTAAGATCCGGTGATGTCCTTCGAGGTATTACTCAGGAGGATGAGAGCATCCCTATTCACACAGAGACTGTAAGCAAAGATTCATAGTGTTACTGGAAAGGGGACCTGGCCCTTAGCGGGTCTGCCTCAGGCCAGGCGGTAGTGTGTGGGTTCTTGACTTGGTGCAGGAAACATTTCACAGTACGATTCCAGACAACTATGAGGAAACGTTTTTAAAGCTGGGAACAGTAAAACAAGAAAGGGTTTAACAAAGAAGAAGCAACAGGAGAGTCTAGGCTGGGCTACCCTAGCTCTCTGGGAAGTCAGAGAAAAGGAGTCTTGGGGTCAGGTTATGGGGTTAGCTAGGGACGAGGGGCCATGTCCATTGCTCTCCTGGCTGCAAGCTTCTTGAGGTCCTTTAGGGTTTAGGAGATGCATACTGATAGATCCTCCCTTCCCCCAACTGGTGGGCCGAGTATGACGTAACCTGCGGCCTGGAAATACCTGAGTGCCTAACCAGGCACCTTACATGGACTATACATTGAACCACCAATCAACACCTGCCAAATACCCTAAGCCCTTGTTCCTATATGGACCATACATTAAGCCACCAATCAGCGTGTGCCAAGTACACTAAGCCCCCATTCCTTCCCATTCCTCCCCTCAAAAGACGTGTTCACCTCTACACGTGTTGCTGTTCTCCCCTTGCGAGACAGCCCGGCAGGTCTCTTTCCCCTAATAAAGCCTGTAATCCTGGTTTTCGGCTCCCAATTGATTTTCTCACATACCAGTGGGGGGAGATGAGGGGAAAGGGAATGGCGATGGCTGCTCCCCAGAAGGAGAGGATGCGCTGGGTCCTTTGTCTTGAAGCTTTTATTTCTCTCTTGCAGGCAGATATCTTAGAGGAGATCTCAGGGAAGGTTTCAACAAAATACTCATCAGTTTTCTAGGTGTGCTTCTTCAGGGTCCTGGTCTTCACTGGTTCATCAGTGTCAAGGCAGGGGTTTGTTAGTCATTGTAGCTGGTCCTGGTGTCACCTCCTGGTTTTGCTGCTTTTCTGGGTCTGTAGCTGAAATACAACTGAGGCCTAGATGCTATGTCTAGGGAGGTGATCTTCTGTACCTGCTGTAAATCGCTCTGCAGTTTGTTCAGCGGTCTGTCTCAGTTTCCCTGTTCCACTTCTCCTGGCTCACTGCCCTGTCTCAATAGCAGTTGGAATCAAAATAGATCAAAACTGGAAATGGCCCAAGTATCCATCAAAAGAGAATAGATAGCCGGGCTGGCATGACTCGGTGGTTGAGTAACTACCTGTGAATCAAGACGTCACTGGTTCAATTCCCAGTCGGGGCACATACCCAGGTTGTGGGCTCCATCCCCAGTGGGGGGCGTGCAGAAAACAGCCGATCAATGATTCTCTCTCATCATTGGTGTTTTTAATCTCTTTCTTTCTCTCTTCCTCCATGAAATCAATAAAAATATATTTTTTAAAAAAAGAGAGAGAATGGATACTTGAGATATAGCCATGCAATGGAATATGACTTGGCAATAAAAAATAACAAACAGCTGACAGAGATAACAGTATAGCCTCTACCTGTGATATTGTGATTTATAATAAGAAATATATATATTTTGGTCTTTGTCTCTGGTTCTGGCACTGAGCTTCTGAAAGCCTTGGAATTTCCTAAGTGAGGAGAGCAACAAATGTATCTTTTGTTATGCTAATGAGGTGACCTTTGGACCCACCTAAGGTTGGGGGTTGGTTGCCAGTGGAGCCAATCATGTGATTAGAGGGTTGGAATTTTCCGTGGCACTCTCAGACCCCTGGGCAGGGGTTGGAAATTGAGATCAATCACCTGTGGCCAATGATTTAATCAATTGTGCCTACGTAATGAAGCCTCCATAAAACCCAAGAGAGCTTCTGGGTTGGTGAACACTTGGCGATCTGGGGAGAATGGGGCACCTGGCCAGGGCATGGAAGCTCCGTGCCCTTTCCCCATACCTTGCCTTATGCATCTCTTCCACCTGGCTGTTCTTCGGTTGTATTCTTTTATAATAAACCAGTGATCTCGTAAGTAAAATGTTTCCTGAGTTCTGTGAGCTACTCTAGAAAATTAATTGAACCTGAAAAGGGGATCATCGGCACCTCTGATTTATAGCCAGTCCAGTCCGAAGCACAGATAACAACTTAGCTTGGGACTGGATTTGGGGGAGGGGAGGGGAGGCAGTTTTATAAGATTGAACCCTTAACCTGGGGTACCTGGTGCCATCTTTAGGTAGATAGTGTCATAATTGAACTAAATTGTAGGACATCTAGCTAGTGTCCAGAGAGTTGCTGGTGGTGTGATAGAAACCACCCCACCCCAGATTGGAATTGATACCAGAGCCTCTTTACTGACAGAAAGCCAATCAGTGGTTGCCAAGGGGAGGGGGTGGTCTGGGAAGATGCCAGAGGGACAGTTTAGGGTAATGAAAGTGTTCTACAGCTTCACTGAGGTAAGGGGTACACAGATGTCTGCATTTGTCAAAACTTATCAAACTATGCTTAAGTAGGTGCATTTATTTTATATAAACTAGAGGCCCAGTGCATGAAATTCGTACATGGGGGGGGGGGGGGTTGTCCCTCAGCCCAGCCTGCACCCTCTCCAATCTGGGACCCTTTGAGGGATGTCCTACTGCCTGTTTAGGCCCGATCCTACCTGTCTTTGTCTCTGGTTCTGGCCTACCTGGATCGGGCCTAAACGGGCAGTCAGACATCCCTCTCACAATCCAGGACTGCTGGCTCCCAACTGCTCGCCTGCCTGCCTGCCTGATTGCCCCTAACCGCTTCTGCCTGCCAGCCTGATCACCCCCTAACCACTCCCCTGCCAGCCTGGTTGATGCCTAACTGCTCCCCTGCCAGCCTGTTTGCCCCTAATTGTCCTCCCCTGCCAACCTGGTTACCTCTAACTGCCCTCCCTGCAGGCTTGGTCACCCCCAACTGCTCTCCCTTGCAGGCCTGGGTCTCTCCCAACTGCCCTTCCCTGCAGTCCCAGTTTCCCCCAACTTCCCTCCTCTGCTGGCCTGGTCCCCCCAACTTCCCTCCCTTGCAGACCTGGTCCCTCCCAACTGCCCTCCCCTGCTGGCCTGATCACCCACAACTGCCCTCCCTTGCAGACCTAGTTTCTCCCAACTACCCTCCCCTGCTGGCCATCTTATGGTGGCCATCTTGTGTCCACATGGGGCAGCCATCTTTGACCACATGGGGGCAGCCATCTTGTGTGTTGGAGTGATGGTCAATTTGCATGTTACTCTTTTATTAGATAGGATTAAGCCTCAATTTTTAAAAAGGTGATTAAAAAGATCTATGTCACCTCACCTCTGTGCCCACCCCCTCGGTGTACATAAATAATCAATTAATCTTCCCAAGTTTCAACAAGCCAAGCAGGTACCTGCTTTTGCTGTGCTACTCTGCAGAAGTTGGGACTGCCGTGGGATACTCCTGGTTACACAAAAGGGCAGAAACCATGGTAAAAACGGGTGATACATGGCAACTAGCTCTTATCCTAGTGCCAGAGATCCCCAGGAAGCAGTAGGACTTTGGCCAACTGGAGAGTGCACGGCTCACATAAATTTAACTCTGGTAGACCCGTGGGCTCAATGCTGCCATACCTTCCAGTTGAACATCCAGCTGTTATTGTGCTTTAAAATCTTCTATTCTGACAACCAATTCAAAATGTTTCAGCATTGTGTGTGGTATTGAGGGTGTGGGTTGTCTCCTGTGGCCTCCACAGCAGTGGAGGCTGAAGAGGTTCAGATGTTTGGGCTGGGTGGGGAAGGAGGCAAAAGTTAGTGTCTTGTTGCCATAAGCGCAGCTCACAGATACCTTTGACGACTTCAGAAAATCATTCCTCCCAGTCCCTGTTCTCATTTCAAAGTCCCTACCCATCCCAACAGCCCTTCTCTGAGAGCCACAAGGCAGGTCTCTGAAGGACACAGCCAGGCGGAAGAGGAGCTTCTAGGACTGCCTCCCCCCCTCTCCACCTGGGCTCCTCCTCCCACCCCCATGTTCTGGAGGCATTGTTCTGGAAGGCTGCCCCCTTTCCCTCTGGTTCTACACCTGCTCCCCAGCTGTTCTAATCCATTATAGTAACTTTGTACAGGGAATCTCATTTTCACAAATTCAAACCAAACTCTTCATTTTCTCCCCCAAATCTGACCATGCTTCCCGGCCTAGTCCAGCTCTGTAAACGGTAACACCATTTACCTAGCTGCCCGGGACAGAAACCCTGGCATCATATTTTTAATCCTCACCCAAGGATGTTTTTATTGAGAGAGAGAGAGAGACATTTATGTGAGAAAGAAATATCTATTGGTTGCCTCCCGTAAGCAACTTATCCCAGAATTGAACCCACAACCTTTTGGTGTACCGAGTGATGCTCCAACAAACTGAGCCATCTAAATTAAATTTAAAAAAAATAAATTCATGCCTTTTTATGGAAGGGGGTGAAAATGGGAGATGAAATTATCACACAATAAAAAGGAACTTTTTCAATTGTACACTTTTTCATATATACAGTTCTGTGAATTTCAACACAGTTTCCTGTAGCCACCACCACAATCAAAATAAAGAGCCATTACAGTCACATCTGCCCTCACCCGAGCCGCTGACAACCACAGATCCACTATCAGAGCAGTTTTATCTTCTCCAAAATGTTACACAAATGGAATCATAATGACTTTGAGATTCATCCTCATTATTGTAATCATAATTTGTTTCCTTTTATTGCTGAGTAGTTTGTCCCATTGTATGACTGGACCACAATTTGCTTATTTATACAGCCGCGGAAAGACATTTGGGTTGTTTCAGTTTAGGGCAATTATGAATAGAGCTGCTTTAAACATTGATGCACAGGTTTTTGTCTGGACATAGGTTTTCATTTCTTTAGGTCAAATATCCAGAAGAGGGATGGCTGGGTCATATGATAATTGTATGTTTGACTTTCTAAGATACCTTTGATCTGTTTGCAGAGTGGTTGTACCATTCTGCACTCCTTCCAGGAATATACAAGAGCTTCGATTGCTCCACATCTTCATCAGCACTTGATGTTGTTAGAGTTTTTACTTTAGCCATTATGATAGGTGTATAGTGGTCAGAAAGCCATTGCTAATGCCTTCTTCTTTACTATCCACATTCAATTTACCATCAAGTCCTATTTTTTTCTATCTCCAGAAAAGATCTTACATAAATCTGTTTCTCTCCAGCTCCATGGCCACCATTATATCTCACCTGAACTATTGCAAAAGCTTCTAACCTGGTGTTTCTTCTTATCCTCATCCTCATCAGTTCACCCCATAACAAGAAGAAAGCTTTTAAGAACATAAATTGGATAATGTTATTGCCCTGAATAAAACCTCTTATGGCTTCCCATTCCATTCCCTCGTCATGGCCTATCGGGTTCTGTGCCATCTTTCCCGGCCTCTCTCTGCCGTGTCCGCGGGGGGCCATCCCAACTGCACTGACATCACTCTGCTGGCCTGGCCCCAAGCAGGCCACGCTCTCAATCTCTGCAGACACTGCTTCCTCCACACTTTACCTGGCTGGCTCACCCCCTCCTTTCAGCTTTTGTCTCCAATGTCACTCTTCTACAAATACATATATTTAAACCACCTTTATATATATAAATCTATTTTAAATAATACTTTCCTTTCAATTACAGTTTCAATGCAGTATTATATCAGTTTCAGATGTGCAACATGGTGATTACACCTTTATATAACTTACAAAGTGATCACTCCACCCACGTCATTGTTTAGTTAGGCTTTTTCTGATCACCCAATCTGAAGCAGCCTTCCTCCCAGCGTGTTATCTCACTGAGCTTCCACAGTCTGAATCCTATATTTGTCTGTTCTTTTGCTTAATATGTGATTCCTCCTTCTCGATTGGGAAGCTCTTGACAACTGTCACCACGTCTGGTTTATTCATTACTACCTACCCAGGTTCCTAACACAGTACCTAAAAAAGAGTAGTCATTTGAGAAACAAGCGAATGAAAAAGAAAACGTATCTCTTATTTTTCACTATTATAAAACTACTACAGGAACACCCTTTTACATAAATGCTTGTGCACGTGTACATCTCCTGAAAGTGGTACTGCTGTATTAAATGGCATATACATTTGAAATTTTTATAAATACTGACAAATTACCATCCCCGGCTAAATCAACCATCTCTCCCCTAACAGTCTGTAAGAAACTCCATTACCGTGCCAACAAGGGAAAATACTAGTATGATATTTTAATTTTTTAAGTTGATATTTAAAATTTAGTATCTCGGTGTATTAGTCAGGGTCCCCCAGAGAAACAGAACCAATAGGATGCATACATACCAAGAAAGAGGCTTTGTAAGGAATTGGCTCACGTATTCTGGTGGTCTGGAGAGTCCAAAATCTGATGGAGGAGGCTGGCAGGTTGGAGACACAAAAGAGACGCAGAGGAGTTCTGAAGGCCGTCAGCTGGGGAGTTCCCTCTGGCTCAGGATGTCAGCCTTTTGTTCTATTCCGGTCTTTAACTGATTGGAAGAGGCCCACCCACGTTATGGAGAGAAATCTGCTTTACTCAAAGACTACTAATTCAAAAGTAAATCTCATCCAAAACATCCTCACAGAAACATCTAGAATAACGTTTGACCAAATATATGGGCAATGTGGCCCAGCCAAGTTGACACATAAAATTAACCATGCACTTAGTACCATTTTAACTTTAATTTCTCAGGTAATAAGTCAAATAGAAAATACTCACATATTGTATATAGTTATGTTTTTTCCTATACTATGCCTCTTTTTTTTACTTCATTTGCTGGAATTCTTTGAACCTTTTATATGAAACTTTTATCAGTTGTATATGTAGAAACATCGTGGTCTTTTACTTGGTTAATAATACTCTTTTCCATAACATATGTTTATATGCTCAAAATTGTCATTTCTTTGATGACTCCTACATTTACATAATGCTAGAAAAAATATCCTCAGGTGAGGATTAACGACAAAATATAACCCAAGGCTGACTATCAGAATAACCACACCCAGACAAAGCCCTGCCTGACCGGTCTCCTGTGAGTAGTCACATGGAATTATCAGCAGTGAGTTCAAAACGTGGTCAGATTTCTGGCACTGCCCCGTCAGTCTCTCCCCGGACTGGTCTGCAGACACCCTCCAAAAGCTGGCATGGGATTTTCCCCAAATGAGAGGGCTCCTGTGGACCCTGGAGACACATGACTTCTGGAAAGCGACCAGTGTCTCACTAATAGAAAAGATGTAAAAGGCTGGTCAGCCTTGAAGCTCTGAAAGGTCAGAGCCAGCCACTCCCTATCTAATTGAGACAAAGGTAACTGAGGCAACTTCCCCATCTTGTAATCATGTAAATCCTTACTGATATGATAATCTGCTCATGACCTGCCTAAGGGCTATGGGTGTATCCCAAACCTGCTTAAGGGTAATGGGTGCATCCCATAGTCTCAATAAGGGATAGCAAGACCAGAGCCTAGCGGCAGTCCTCCCACTAGAGGTGGGCTCCCGCCTGGCCCCCCAATATAGCTAAATTAAATTTCTTCTAGTCTCTTTCATTTGTGTGCGGCCCTTCTCCAGAACCGGAACCCTGAACCACGCAGGACGTGAAAGGGGTTCCCACACATGACAACAGCCTTTGAGGTACAGTGTCATACCCTTTGGGGAGGAGCTTCCTATCATAACAGCTACAGAGAACATTTAAAATGGTAATTTAGGGGAAAAATGGCACAGCGCCAAGGCTGTCCCTGTAGCACCCAGTCTGGCTCCTAAGCTTTCCTCGGTGAGGGAGAAGCGGTGAAGTTCTAACTGGTGCACTGGGGATTGCTCAAAACCGGCTTCTGTGAAGGCAGGCGTCCCGCCTGGGAGCGCCATTCCGCTGACAGTGTGGCCGACCCAGGTGGAGACTATCGCTCTGGCCTGTGAGACAAGCACGCAGCAGAGCTGGTCGGCTGCTTTGCAGTTCAGCAAAGATTTCCCCCACAGATGATCTCTAACTTGTAAAATAATCTCGAGGGGTTGGCATCATCCTGCTGTCTTTACAGATGACAGCACTGAGGATTACATCTGTGACATGAACACAGAGTGTAAAAGGGGAACCTTTGCTGCTTTAGTTTCAGCCGAGAACAATCGGCAGATACCAAGCACCGCCACAGCCCAACGAATGGGAGGTGTTGGGCCATCCGTGGGGACTCTGAAAATGAATTCTGTCAGCACTCGCTCAAGACCCCCGTTAGGTCCAATACAAGGAGCTGAGGACACAGGGCTGGTGCCAGGCGCTTGCTGGGAGAAATCAGAACGTGGCTCACTGGGCCTGGCAGAGCAAAATAAGAGTGAGCTGCTGGGCCACCAACAATGGAGCTCCCTTGGACCAAATGAGGGCCCTTTGCTGAGGAGCCGGCCTAGAGTCATTTTAAAAAAGATACCACCCCAGGGTCAACCTAGAGGAGCAAGGCAATCCAATGAGGGATGCCCAGGGGCTGAGAGCGTCAGAGGTGGCCAAGCAGAGGAGACACTCCACATCCCAGGGAGGCACAGAGACAGTGCCAGTGGGAAGTCCGAGAACCTGTGTAAGGCTCTCACGGGAGCCTGAGCCGGAACTGGACGTCTGCCTCAACCAGAGGACTTGGGCTTCAGGTCATAACTGTTCCAGGCCAGCTAGTCATTTGCTGCCCCTCATGCCTACTCTCTACCCATAGGCATGGTGGGTTCAAAATAAAAGCTAAGGAGTGGGAGAGACAATGAGATGAGATGGAGCCAAAAAAAAAAAAGAGAAATCCCAGTGGCCATCCCTCCTTTGCAGGCTGCGAGTCCGAGGCATTGCAGAGCCGGAAGGGAGAAGTGCTCCTGGAATAGAATTGGGAACTTTGATGTAACCCTGGCCTGGAGCTGTGTGACTATTAACCTGGACTGGTCTTTTCATTGTCTAAGAGTGTCTGAAAAAGCCATGGCACCCAAGCATCCAAGCTGCAGATTGACAGGGTGTGAGGGAAGAATAAAGTTAGGGTGTATTTTAATCTTGTCAAGTCCAGCTCATTCAAGAGCACGATTATATTTGATTCTAGAGGGCCTCAGGATGCAGTCATTTGCCTCTTTGGCTTTTAGCATCTGCATGACATCCAGGGCAGCTCGTGGCTCTTGAATGACCAGATGTAGAGAAGGGCTGCTGCCCGAGAGTGGATCAAAGCCTGGCAGCACCGGACCATTTGCCCACACGAGGGTCTGGCACAGCGCAGGCCTGGAGGGCACCTGGCCCAGGCCTCACAGTTACTCTTTGGACCTGATCACCAGATAAGATTAAACAAAGACTCGTCGACTCGCAGAAATATCCAGACAGGACCCGACCCGTGGCTCATTTCTGACTTTACGTTTCAATGAATTCTGTCAAAACAAGCAAATAGAACCCTAAAATTATTTTGAGAACAGTACAATTTCATGTTAAGAATGCTGCTCTACTATTACAATCCCATTTTAGCATTTCGTCACTTTTTTTCATATACTAGGAACCTCAAAAAAATGGAAGTGGCCTGACCTCTGAGAGGCCCTGCTCTAAGGACATTGGTCATCCTTTGGTTGCCTGGCATCTGAATCCTTTCCCATGTTCAGGGAACTGCCCGAGTATGAATTCCCAACCTTGGAGGGAAGCAGAGCCCAGCTCCCACTAGAGAAGCTGACAGTGCTTAGACCTTGTTTTCCAGGCATCCCTCCTCTGTTTACACGTTCAGGTGCATCTCTCCAAATTCTAAGTCTGAAGCTACAAAATGGTACAAGAAGATGGGACAGTAGAGAATTCGTTCTGGTGGTGGCAGTAGTCGTGCTAGAATGTGGCTCTAGGGCCCAGTGTTCAGTGTGTGCGTGTTTGGAGGGGAGGGGCCCCTGTGTCCTCATTGGATTGTGTCAGTGGCCTGACTTCTATGTGGTCCTGGCTGTGCCACTTCCTTTATTCTCCAAGCCTGGTTCTCCAGCTTTCCTGGAAGATCTCCGAGCCATAACGTTTTTATCATACAATCCTTAAATTAGCCAGAGTTGGCTTCCATCCCTGCAATTAAAACCCATTACAATGATTATGAGCTAAGAAAACCTGCATTCTAATGAGAGATGCTCAACCCATTAGTAATCCCTTTGATGCATTAAAACAGCAAAGAGAGACATTGCTTGATATCCGTGCAACTGGCAAACACCCAGAAACCAGACAAGGCCAGGTATGGGTGGGAGTGTGGCTCAGAGTTCCAACGGCTGCAAGGCTGCTGGCTCTGCCTTTTTTTTTTTTTTTTTTCCCCTGTCTACTTGGGTCCTATCAACTCTCCCATCTGGGCCACCCAACAGAAGAAAAGGCTGTGGCTGGGGGGTGGGGGTGGACCGCACTGTTACTTCCACGAATTATCTCACCTTAATTCTAGGTGTTCACTGTGATGAGCAAGATAGGTCATAATAAATGCTCCATAAATGTTAGCTATGAATATTTTGTCTTGCTTTTAATTTATTTTTTTGAGCAAGATTACACACATATACTCAAAAAAAAAAAAAATTTAACTGTGTAACAGGCTATTGGAAGACAAACTGCTAACAGTTTCCTGGGTATTCCTTCCCCCAATCTACTTCTTACCCAGCATCCAGAGGGATCCTTTGGAAATGTGAAGCAGATTACGGTACACCTCTGTCCTTCGCACACTCCGGATGTCACTCGACATCCTGACACGGCCACAAGGCCCACAATCTGGGCCCTGCTGACTGCCCTGACCTCGTTCCCACACCTGTCCCCTCAACTCAGTCCCCTTGCAGTCACTCTGGCCTCCCTGACCTCCTTGACTGAATGCCCACAACAGTCTCACACCTCAAAAATCTTCTTTCTTACAAGTCTCTGCTCAACATCACCTCCTCTGAGGGGCCTTCTTGGACTGCCCTCACTCTTTGCCCCATACTCTGCTTTTCCAGTCTCTTGTCTTCCTTCATAGTGCCAGCCTAGCCCCTGGCTTGATGTTATGTATCTGTTTCTCAATCTAGTGCCTGTTTTGCCTCAATGGACCATTGGCTTCATGCAGCAAGCCCTGCTCATGCTGGTTGCCCAGCATCAATGAGCACTGTCCCCTGGGGCCGCTCTGCAAGTACTCACTAGGTGCACGTGCGGGTATATGTCCCCTTCTCTTACAACTCACTTTTCTTATACTTTGCTTTTTTCATTTAACAGTACATCTTGGAGTTTGATCTTTACTGGCCTATGTAGATCTGCCTCATTCTTTGTAACAAATGCATAGTATTTCTACTATTGGATGCCCCATAGGTTTTATTTAACCCAGTGATGGCGAACCTATGACACGCGTGTCAGCACTGACACGCGTAGCCATTTCTGATGACACGCGGCCGCTGAGGCGGCCGCATGCCGAGGATAAAACATTTGCTGCTCCTGAGGATGAAACATTTGCGAAATAATGTTTTTTCCTCAAAGTGACACACTACCCGAGTTGTGCTCAGTTTTTTGGCGAAGTTTGACACACCAAGCTCAAAAGGTTGCCCATCACTGATTTAACCAAACACTTTCTTGATGAATATAAGTTATTCCCAGTCTTTTATTACCATAGAACAAACAAACAAAGAGAAAACTCTGTGATAAATGTTCTTCTTTGTGAACACAGGAAAGTCTATCTATGCAATAAACTCATAAAGGTCAACTGGGTCAGATAGTGCAGGATTTTTAATTTTGAAAGGTATCATCAAATTGCACCCCCAGAGAAGAGTCCCAAGTAACAGGGAAATAGATAGAGGAGTAGGAGGCCAGGGGCGGGGGACGGGGGGGGGGGGGGGTGTGGGGGGAGGCAAGAAGCTGACACAGTGGATCTGTAAGCCACTTGAGGACTGTGGCTTTAACTAGATATGGGGAGACTATGGGATTTTAAGTAGTGGAGGGTTGTGACCTACTTGTGTTCTAAGGGATCATTCTGCCTGCTGTGTGGAGAACACATTCAAGGGGGCAACAGCAGAAGCAGGTGGACGAGGTAGATCATTAAGGAATGCAGGTGAGAGATGGTGATGATAGCCTGAATGAGAGTGGTAGCAGTAGATGGGGTGAGGAGTGGTTGGATTGGGGATGTAGTTTAAAGATTTGCTGATGGAGTAAAATGACAGAGGAAGAGAAGAGTCAAAGATATCTCTCAGGTCTTGGGGCGGAGCAGAGCAGCTGAAAGGATGGGAAAGCAAAGCCTGTGTTACCTGGGACTCCACTCCTGAGATGTCGGAAGTGAGGGCCTGGGGAGGCAGTAGCTGGTGGAGGGCAGCATTTGGAAAACCTCAATTTCCTAACAGGTACGTTTTCTCGATCTTAGATTGTTTGTATGGTTTCAAAGAGGTACAGCTGAACTGCTGTGGACCCAGCTAATGGGTAAATGAGAACAGTGACCACCTCAAGCACAGTTCCCTGGTTGGGCCCCATCCCTCCTTTCTCTTTACTTTCCCATCATTGCATGCTGCTGTATGTATTCCTGGACACCTCTGTTCCCTATCAGCCTAAAGTGTTTCCTAATCATTCCATTTTTAGTATCCCTATGTCTGGCCTTCACTTCATCTGTTGTTGCAGGATGCTGAAAAGGACAGCAATGGCTCTGTGTTGTCAATATATCAGGAGGGCTCTGAACCAGAAAGGGGCTATCAGATTCTGACTGGCTGCTGCAGCTTATCAGGACACATCAAAGACTAGGAGAGGACGAAAAAAAAGCAACAGATGAGACAGCCATCATTCGAGGTCAACCAACTCCAGATGAGTCAGTTCTCTCAAGCTCACTCCTGTGTCCTCTCCCCACAGTCCAACAGGCTGAGCAGCCTGACCTGCCTTCTACTCAGCCACACTGGTTTCCTTTCTGTTCGCCAACACAGGGAGCTTGTTCCCACCACGGGGCGTTGGGACTTGCTGTTCCCTCCACTTTGGATGCTCTTCATGTGGCTAGCTCCTTCTCATCAGTTCAAATGTCCCTTGTCAGCCCAGGCCTTTTTTGCCATCTCTCTCTTAAAAAAGGCCCTTGCTAGTTTCTATTTAGATTTCCCTTTTTGCTTCCTTCCTTCACTTGAAATTACCTGGTTGGTTGGTTTACTTGTTTACTATCTGTCTTATTCACTCATGTTCCCAGAGTAAGGGCTCAGGGCACTTGATGAATGGAAAGCAGAGTGATGGTGAAAGGCCTGGCATTGTGGAGAGGAAGCGCACATGCATAAATAGTGCAAATAAATCTGAGCTTTGATTTAGATGCGTTAGACTTGGGAGGTTGCACTGCCCACTCCCATGATGCAGCTGTTTGTGAGGTCAATGCAGCCTTAGATTCTGTAAAACATCTTAGTCTGAATTCCCCTTTCTACCCAGGTGACCCTAGGACCCCAGTACCAAGGATTCCCCATTACTAATTTGGCTGACAGAATGAAGATAAAAGAGAGAAGGCAATAAGCAGAGGTTCTGACATATTCTTTGCTTGTATCAGCAAGTACTTTCAACTTTCATCCTTTCACCCCTTGCATTCAAGTGTCTATTATATGCAAGGGACTATGCTATGTTTTTTATAAGTACAAACTTCAAAATACTTACTTCTGGAAGAACCAACCTTACCTAGATTCAACACTAGCACCTCTTGAGAAGGGGTGGGTCCCTGCCTTTTTCCAGTCTGAAAGGAGATTTATTGAGAGACTCCTTAGCCTTAGGAATTGCCCATGGTCCTGGCACCTGCTAGAAGAGAGGGTTCTGGGAATCCGTTCTGAATGATTGTGGATGGTGATGGATAAAAGGGGCCCCTTCCCTGACGTTTTAAGATAATAACAGCAACCTTATCCAGCAATCTTCGCCTTTCCATTAAGTTTATGTTCCTCAATCAAATGCATGCATTAAAATGGCACAAAGTAATTTGGTAGAGAGCAAAAGAGTATTATGTTGCTTTCATCCCATGTATATCAAACATCAAAACCACTTCCTGGGTGCACATTTTAGGACAGGCACTAGGTGGGTTAGGGAGGGCCACACTGCAGGAATGTAGAGTGACCACTTGGGTACCAAGGTGGAGAGTGATGAACTAAGTGAGAAGAGATCATTTCTTCTGGAGAAATTGGGCTGAAAAATCACTTTCCAGGGAAAAGAACAAGAGTCTCCGTTGGCAGAATTAGGCAGTCAGTAGCAAGACACACACATTTCGTGAGGAGAGACAAAGCATCCTCTCTGTCCGTATCTTCACGTGTCTGCCTTGAGACACCAGCATGGAACAATGTGGACCCTACACAAGCGGATGTGAGGGTACCAGTGAGGAGTCGGGGTACTTGAGAGAAAAGATGGGGGAGGGACAGGAGAAGAAAGAGCAGAAAGCAGGAAGAGGATGCGTGTGCAAAATAGTTAGAAATAGGTGTTCAGGGAAAGGAAAGAGGAGGAAGCTCAAAAGATCTGGATTCTGGGAAAAGTAAGTTTGGTGGGGGCAAAATTTGGAGGGATACCCAGAGGGCTAAGCTTCCTTGTAAAGAGCTCAACTACTGACCTTCCTCGTTTTAAACATGTGACTCTTCTAAGTATAAAAGCCTGTTGTTCATGCAAGAGAAAAGGTGGTCCAGTTGGATAAGGTTCAACTTGCTTCTGTGACCTGTTGTATTTGAAAAGCCATCTATCTGCCTGCAGGAAAAGACAAGGCACCTCATTTTGCTTGTGCTCAAGGAAGAGGCCATTGGGATTACAACCCTAGAAAGAGTTGGGCTAGAAGGAATGCATGTAGATAAACTTAGGAAGAGGGAGCAGAGTATGGAGTTTACTCTCCTTGAGGAAAGAGGTTATAAAAACGGGAAAGTGACAGGGACAAGGCCATGGAGAGATGTTGCTGGTGAGGGCTGGGCACTGGTGAGAGCAGGAGGAAGACAAAAGGTGAACTCAGTCCCGGCGGGGCGGGAATCTCCCTATTTCACTAGGTCCTCTACAAGAAGCTCCAACTCAGGAATGAGCCGCACAGATAGGCATCGGTCATTTGTTACAAGTAACAGGCTAAATACTCAAATCTTTATTTTAAATGTCTACCTTAATGATAAATTAGAGGAGATTAAAGGTGACTCTTGAGTGACATGAATCTCATGTACATATG
This sequence comes from Cnephaeus nilssonii, assembly GCF_951640355.1. Classification (NCBI taxonomy): domain Eukaryota; kingdom Metazoa; phylum Chordata; class Mammalia; order Chiroptera; family Vespertilionidae; genus Cnephaeus; species Cnephaeus nilssonii. Next base: position 35,295,725 of record NC_137091.1, read on the forward strand.
CTTTCTTCAGAGGGAGAGAAAGAGTGAATCTAACACTTGGTGGAGCAGGGAGAAGAAATATAGTGAAGCTGAGAATCGGGTCATTGATTTGGGGCTGGGAAACCCATGGTCAGAGAGGATTCTGACCCATCATTTTTGTTGTTGTTGTTGTTGTTGTTGTTAAGAAAGGATGGCCCAAGTCCCCAAAACTTGGGATTTCTCTTTGTCTACACCATATCTGTGGGGCGGTTCCACCAGCCCCACCCTGCACCTGTCTACATCCTCCTGCTCAGCCTGACACTGGTGGGCTTTCTGCTGCTGCTGCCTTTCAAAATTTTTGAGGCTGCATAGGATTTCTTCTGGCCTTTGGGGGAAATACTCTGTGCCCTCACTGACTATGGCTACCTGCATGTGCCCTAATCAGAATCCTGGTTCATAGGTTGACGCTCAACCACTGAACCACACAGGCTGGGCTGGAGTTTTTCTTCTTGTTTTACAGGGCAGGAATACTTCATCTGCATTTAGGTGGTAGTGTATTGATCCAAAATGTAAGTAGGATTTCTGATTTTAGAAACTGTGTGAACTGGAGGAGGGGAAAACTCAATACTAATTATATTTGCCCTATATCATCCTGAAGAAAACTGTACATTTGATTCTTGTCAGCAACGGTTAAAGAAAGCTTGTGAAGCCAAAAGTTATAAATATACTTTGTGTGCTTTATTTTGGAAGGGGAGTATCACAAAGCCTCAATTTTGTTGCTAGAGTACGATAACATCGAGTTCATACAATCTAGTTCGGTGCAATGACTGTTACACCGGCTGGTAAATACAGTAAGTGGTTCTGGGAGCATGAAGGTTTTCCTCAGCTCCCTCTGGTTTCCAGGTTAATGGTGGGGAGGGTGAGCTTCCATTGGACAGGGCCTCTGATGTGAAGTCATTTAGCTTACGTAAAGTTATGTGAGAGTTTTTTCCTTAAGATAGCACACCCCTAACCAGCACTTCACAGCCATTGAATGCATGCCTTTTTGACAAGTTGCTAATTATCTGCAGCTGTGTTCCATTAAACAAGTATTACTTGGCAAAGATAAAATTATATTAAACATGCATTTTCAATCCATCACTCCATCCTACTTGCAACTCCATCCTACTTGCAAAATCCTGCTCTGAGATTCTAACCAGCTCCCTTGGCTCTGCCCACCCCCACTTGGGTGGAGAGATGATGGCTTACAGGAAATCTACTGAGAGCCTAGCTCTGGCTTTTACAACACACTCCCATGTGGGAACCTCACAACTGGGGCAGGGTGCAGAGTGGTTAAGAGGGAGGGGGAAGACAGAACTGATTAGTGGACTTGAAGATAATAGTTTTATTATAACGTGCACTTCAATTCCTTTTCAAAAATGAGCCAGCAATTAGAGGTGGGCATTTGTTGCTTTGGCCTTCTTGAAAGCACCCCACCTCTGTGATGTGCTTTGCTGGAGCTGACCTCATTCCCCACTTCATGCTCTAGGAGTAGCTGTGTGACCCAGAATCTGGGCCATGAGCCTAGTTCCCTCTGACCACAGCGATGGTTCACACATGTGCATTTGTCTCATTCTAGGCCAAGGAAAGTTAGCCCAGCCATTCTCTTTCAACCATTTAGGAGAAAGAACCTCACTTCTACTGAGCTGAACCTGAATTGAATGCTGGCCATCATTTTGGGGGTCACTTTGAGGAGCGAGGCTGAAGCTGACTTGAAGGAAGGCAGCACGGCAAGGCACCAAGTCCAGGAACTGCATGTCCCTTCAAAGCAGATATGCTCTGGGCTTTTCAGATCTGAAAACCAAAAATTCTCCCTCTTTTAGCTTAAGCCAGTTTGACTTGGTTGTCTGTCACTTACAATCAAAGAATCTGTCATTTCACAAGTGATCACAGCTGCAGAAAGTCTTTCTGCATAATTTTTTAAAATATATTTTTATTGATTTCAGAGAGGAAGGGAAAGGGAGAGAGAGAAATAGAAACATCAATGATGAGAGAGAATCATTGATTGGCTGCCTCCTGCACACCCACACTAGGGATTGATGTCCTTGACTGGAATCAAACCCGGGACTCTTCGGTCCACAGGCCCACACTCTATCCACTGAGCCAAATCGGCTAGGACTCTTGATTATTTTTAAAATTTGGATGAAAAGTTTAAGTAGGAAAAAAAAAACCTTTAAGTATGGAAACTTAGAAACATAAAAACTATGATATATCAATCATGCAGAAAGGGTGTTTATTAACAGCCATCTTTCTTGAGATTTTTAAAGTTGACGTTCTACCTCACTGGATTTCCTCTTCATCAGAGGCAGCATTATTTTGGAATTTAAATGTCTCTCTCCTGTTCATGGGCAGGTCCATGTCCTGTCCATGAAATATACTTTGTGCTTAAATCCATATACAGTGTTTAGTATTCTTTTGTGTGTTTTTAATGTTTATAAATATCATATGGTACAAGTCATTCTGTAATTAGCTATTTTCCACCCAACATTATATCTTTGATATCTACCCTTTTGATACTTATCACTGAAGCTTACAGATATCATCCGTTTCTTTTATCTGCTAAATAACATTCCCTCGTATTCCTAAGCCATTTTACTTTAACATTCTACTCCTTATAAGCATTTAGATAATCTCCCATTTTTCACTAGTATAAAAATGCTGCTTTGAAATTCCTGAGCATGTCTCTTGGTACATGTGTGGGAAAGTCCCTTGAAGGAGAGAAATACTGGCTGACATGGCATGTGCACTTTCGGCAGCAGCTGCCAAACTGCTTTCCAAAGTGATAGCAAAAAATCCAGCTTTCTGAAAAAGGGCTCACAGCACAGAAGCCCCTGCCTCCCCAGTGGTTCTTCTTCCAACCCTGGCCCAGCAGCCGACACAGGTGACTAATGGGAGGGAACAGGCTAGGCATGTGCTACCTGCCAGCAGGAAAAATATTCAAATGAGGCCTGAGACCCTCAACGTAACCCAGTGGATTGGTGTACACATGGACTGTGGTGGGATCCAGTGGGACAGACAACCTCTCCTGGATTCTAGGGGTAAAGGAGTGGTCCATCTGCCCATTTCTCACCTTTCTTAACCAAATCCACCTTGCCATGAGCATCCAAGGAAAGCATAAAGCTAAAATGATATGATTAAATCCAGCAGAGAGAGGTTTCTCCCCCATTCCGTAGTTCATATAGAACTGGTGAGAACGGTGACTGGAAGGCTAGAAATCCTTGGTCCTGGAGGAGAGCACACATTGACAATGGAGTGAAGGGAAAATAAGATGATGGGACCCTGAGGGGGAATCTAGGAGGCAGGGGGTCAAGTGTCCTGGTTCATAGTGAGGAGAATGTGTCCTCCGTTTGACTCTGGCCCATTAACCATGGGCCCAGATGAGACATGGTCATGTGGAGAAAGCATAATCTGTCTGTCTTACCTGTGTCTGTGTCACAGGCTTCCGTGGCAACTGGAGACACGTGGTAGCTATATGGTTTAAGCAGAGAAGAGGTGAGAAGAAGGAAGAGGTGATCCTGAGGCAGGAGACAGGATACTGGGAGACAGAATCAGAGCCCGTCTGCAGATAGCAATGGGCTATTGAGGACCCCTGGCCCTCTGTGAACATGTGGCCCCACTTTCTTCTTGGGTGCTCATGTGTCTAGGGATTCTAGAATAACCAATTCAACTGGATCCTGACAAGGAAAAAATGGGTCAAGCAAGGAGTGTGACCAGGGATGGGAGTACGTGAGAAAGCTGATAGTATGCAATTTCATTTGGAGAAATCAGCCCAGGTAATGATATAAAAGAGCAAGCCTGAATTATGAAAGCAGAACAAAGTCTGAAAGATAATCATGGCTTGAGATCTAGAATCAATTAGATTTGTGGGATTAGAGTTTTGGGGGAAACAGAAAGGGCTGAGTAGTCTGAGAAAGCGCTCAATTCTTGACCTTCCTCTTCCTGACACATAGGAAGTTCCAGTGTAAATGTTCTTGTCTCGTGGGAGACCCTGAGATGGCAGAAGTTCACCTTATTCCCACATTGGTAAATGTCCATTTAGGGCTGACCTCTGAGAGCTGTGTCTGCTTGGGAATGGGCTGAGGCTAGATGCCTACGTTAGTGACTAAGAGCCGGGAGAAGGCACCCTAAAATCTGACCCACAAAAGGAAAGGGATGAGAGGTCACTCTGTTGGGAAACAAGGTGAAGTGTTCATTCCTAGTGAAGCCAGACTAGTAAAAGATCAAGAAAACTGAATGGGAACTCAAGAGAGAAACTGGTAGAGGGATTGAACAAGTTGAGGTCGTAGGCACCAAGCGAAAACTGATCTTCCTTGTTGGAGTAGAGAAATGCTCTTGTATTCAACTGGCCAATGATTTAACTGTCCTCACCGAATAGATGTTTCTAAACTATCTGATTTTTAAAAATAAACTACATTCAAGGCTATCTGCCTAGTAATTTCACTAAATCACTTGTATTCTGACTTGCAAGGGGTAGAGCCACAGCCCATGGGCTAGGAATGGCACGCAGCTCTGGGCATGCTTGTAACTGCCTTCGTATACCGGGTTAACAACAATAACTTAAACCGGAAGAAGTGTGCTCTGCTATTTTAAGTGTTCCCACACGTATTTTCACACTTGAGTTATCAAACAATCCTGTGAGGTTGGTTTCTTAAGCCTTCTTCCAGAGAGGCGAAAGGCCTTCCTCAAAGATGCACAGCCGCGCAGTGGTCAAAGCTGGACAAAAATCCATACTGCTCTTCCAGGTCCAGTGCTCTTTCTACTCCCCCAGCTTCCTCGTGTGCGGGACTCCAGACAGCAGGACAGAGTGTTGTCCCACAGCAGCCGAGTGTGGTGCAAGGAACACAAAAAGGCTACATGCTGGGACCTGGGAGGGGAACCGGGTCTGCTGGTGCTTCTGCCTGGTCCTGAGGGAGCCGGAAGCATCATAGAGAACTTACTGTCTCCATGTTTCACACGCTCTAACCCACTGTGCTAGCTCTCCGAAAAGGCTCTGGTTGCAGGGCTTCAGGAAGACAAAGGCCCACTCTCTTCTCCAGAGATACAGACACCTGCCTGCAGCCTCATCCGCCTCTTTCATTCCTCCATTCAACCGTATTTACTGGGCATCTGCTCCGTGGCAGGCCTTGCTCAAGGTGCGGGGAACACCGTGATGCTGAATGAGACAGAGGAGCTACCAGCTCTCCTGAGGTGTAGGTTCTGGAAGCCCTGGAGTTGAGGAGTGCTGGCACACCCCTTCATGCCTAGCCTGTGGGCTCCCCAGGGATGAGATACACCTGAGGTGACTGCTACATGACTGAACTAAGAAAGGCCCGACCTAGCTCACAATGTGCTTTTTGGTAACTTAAGGGTGGCTTCTTCCTCCCCGCTTCTGGGCCGTGGGTGGTGAGAGATAGCAAATAAAAAAAGTGCTTGCCTGTTTAGCCTGAGAGGACGTCTGTGTGTGCATTTCTAATGATTAGGCGCAATAAAAAGTTTTACTGGGGCAATGTAAAAACCAAGACAGCGACCTGCCACTCACCAGGGACTGCGGGCAAACAGAAGGTAAACAAACATCGTTGGGTTTGGGTAAAGCACTGCGAAGAAAACCAGACAGAGTGCCGTAGTAAGGGGGAGAGGAGGACTCCCGGAGGTGGAGTTGCCAAGGAAGGGCCTTCTGAGGAAAGACACAGAACTGTTTAATTTCTGCTGATGCCACGCAGTCTCGGGAACTGCCTGGCCCTGGAGCGAAGTCAGATGAGACAAGGTACTTCATGAAGGGGCCCAAAGACTTCCTTTTGGAGGCTGTGACCCGCTTGTCCAATAAAAAAGAGAATAAAGCAAGGTTCCCCGGTGGCCTGTGCTCTTAGAAAGGACCGTTGGTGGCGTGGAATGAAAGGAATCAGGACTGTTGGGGAGGAGGCGACAGGTTCAGTTCCAAGGGAAGACGTAGCCAGGAAGGGAAGGAGAGCAGGGTCAGAGAGACGCTAATGGAGAGACTGCCTGGCGCTGAACTGGGCTAGAGTGGGGAAGGGGGAGCAGATGAGATCCTGCCCAAAAGGCAGAGAGACCTGCCTCCAGCCCCACTCAGAGGTCGTGGCCATTCCTCTCTTGAGCCAGAGGGGTGGGAGGAGTTGCAGCAGAGTGCTCTGGGAGTCTGCCCCGCAGGTGAGTATAACCTGTCACAGGTGAGTATAACCTGTCCCGTGTGTGTCCACCAGAAAAAGTTGAGCATTGCCCCTTTAAAGAGTTCAGTTGTCTGGTTACAGTTTACATGAGAGAAGCATTTGCAGTTTCGCAGAGTGCTTTCACATACGCTACCTCGTGTATTCCCCAAACAACCCCACTCTGTCACTGGGGGCTCCAACCCACAATGCAGCCAGAGAGGTTCAGTGGCTTCCCAGGACCTCCCAGCTGAGCAGACAGAGCCCATGTGGGAATCTTCCCCAAAACTTGGCGGACATCCCTGAGCTCTGGCTGTGGAAAGTTCAGGAAAGAATCAGGCCAAAAGGCATTCAGAGTGGCCAGCGGTCTCCCCTTCTGCCTCTGGCCCCCATCTTCACAGCTGAGCTTTCTGGTGTCACTGAGCACCAGGCGTACAGAATAGGACTGGGAACTTGAACAACCCCCAAAACAGCTACCAGACCCACTCTCCCTCTGTGACTCTCAACCTTCACACACCAACACCTCCTGAAGGGCTGGTTAAAACACCCCAGGGTTTCTGATGCAGCAGGTCTGGGTAGGAGGTCAAGGATGTGCATTTCCAATGAGTCCCCAGTGATGCTGCTGCTGGCCTGGGGCCCACACTTTGAGAACCACTGATCTATGGTATAATTGGTATCTTCCCTTATTATGGGATTCTGGAATCCTTATGAGAAGAATTCTTCTTCAGGCAGAGAAGTAAAAAGGATGAGAGGGCTAAAAGACCAATTCGACAGAGACCGAAGGAGCTGGTTTCTCATGAGGCACAGCATTGAAAATCTAGTAAAGAAAAGAAGGAGCAAGGTAAGATTTAAAAAAAAAAAAAAAGTCTGTAAGAACCAGTGTGACATGAAGTAGAGGACAGAATGCTGTGGTCTAGCCTAGTATTTTACTTCATTTGTCAAATAGCAGATCCCAACTTTTACTATGTCCATAGACCACCTGCAATATGATTTACTTATAGATTTTTTTAAAATTGATGTATTTTCTCACATATAATGTAGTCTTACCCTAAACAAAAATAAAATAATAACAACCAGTACTTATAAGTGTGCCAGGCACACATACACACACACACACATGTTCACATGTACACACATGTGCACACATATGTCTACATATTCATTTCAGTCCTCACAGCAACCCTACAAGGTAGGTGTATTACTATCCCCATTATTTCAGGTGAGGCCTGGAGAAGATGAGTAACCCCGCCAGGCCCTCCTCCCCACCTTTCCTAGTGATGGAGGAGGTGCTGGCTGGCCGGCGTCGGGGACAGGAGCTTGCCGCTCCACCTAAAGAAGTCCTAGAGGCAGGGCCCTCCTTTCAGTTGGGTTTGAGATGCCATCCTGCCTTCTCAGTATCTCTCAACCTTTAGTAAAACCGAAAGCTGCCTTTCACTAGTCCATGTCATGAAAACAATACGTTTGGTTTTATCTTCATATATAAAATCACCTTACCTTATAATAGACAAATATGCAAATTGACCGCACCTTCGCCACGCCCAAGCCACGCCCATCAACCAAGCCACGCCCACCAGGAAACCGTTGCAGGGACGTTGGGGTGTGGCGGAGCCCAAGGCCGGGAAAGCCTCAGGCAGAGGCTTTCCCGGCCTTGGGCACCAGCGGGGAGCCTGCATGGATCGCAGGCAATGACCAGAGGGTCGGCTCCTACGATCCGTAGCAGGGACGCTGGGTGCGGCCGAGCCCAAGGCCTTGGGCACCAGCGGGGAGCCTGCACAGATCGCAGGAAACCACTGGGGGTCAGTTCCTGCGATCCTTAGCAGGGATGTTGGGTGCGGCCGAGCCCAAGGCCACCACCCAGGGCCAAGCCCCGACCCTGAAAGAAGGTAGAAGGCGGTGGCCACAGCCAAGGCCTGGGTCCCCGGTGCCGGCAGAAAACTGGTGCAGGCAGCCAGGTGAATGAAGGTCTATTGCACGAATCTTCATGCAAACGGGCTGCTAGTATTTAATATACTTTTTCAAAGTGCTTACTCCATAGCATCCCACACTCTCTCTCCTCGAATATCACACTACCCTCAGTCTTCAGCGATACTAACAGGGACGGGGCCAGGCCTGGGAATCAAACACTGGCCTGTTTGAAAGTTTCTTAAGACTCTGTCTTCAGTATGATTCCCTGATGGCCCAGGAAAGCACTGGGCTGGCGTGGGGCTGTGTTATGGGGGTGTGGTGCTTCTCATACCACAGCGGACTGGAGGGCTTTCTATGAAGGGGAACGGAGGAGAGGCCAGCTGGCTGAGAGGAGGAAGCACGGGGCTGTACCCCAGTTTGGTCCTCCCAAGCCAGAAACTCCCCTTCCTCTTCCTGCTCATCCAGGCTTACCGCAGGGAGAGGAGCAAAACAGGAGTGCCCATAGGTGGCCAGGGGCAGAGAGGAGGTAACAGCAGGGGTTGAAGGTCATGGGAACCAATTGTGACTTGACTGCTCCAGAATCGAGGTCCCTCGGGAATACCCACCCTACGGCCCTGCTGTATAGGCAGGGGTGGCGGGACCAGGCTCCAGAGAAAAGCAGCTCTTCTCTCTCGACATTTCCTGGCCCGTGAGTTTGTCGTTCACTCAGATCCAGAATGTTATGAGCATCTATAGCAAACAATGAGGTAAAGTGATGAAAGCAAAGTTAGTCAAGAGAAAAAGAATCGTCTCTTCCTTTATGCTCCTCCTAACCTAGAAAGTGGGTCTGTGCAGGGGACAGTGAAGCCTGGAGAGAGAAGAGGGATACATGACAGACAGCAGGGCCTCATGGGTTCCCCTGAGACCTGGGCAGAATGAGGCTCTGGCAGACAGTGGAGTGAGACACACTCGCACTCCAACACATCATTTTGCTTTTCTGCCCGAAACCCTTCCATCGGTTCCTATTATTTTGAGAATAAAGTCCCACTCATCTGCCTTGGACTGCACAGCCCTACATCTCTGACCTCATTCCCATCACTTGCCCTTATGCTCAGTTTGCCCCTCACGGTTCCTTTCAGTTCTTCCATCACTCCTGGCTTTGTGTTGTGTCAGGGTCTTTGAGCAAAGGGTCCACTCTGCCCAGCGGCCCCCTCGCCAGCTCTTCCCTTGGAGAGCTCCTCGGGCCTCTGCTCCAGTGCCACTGTCAGGACCCACCTCCCATCCCAGGTTATTCCATTGATTGTCCTATTTTATTTCCGGCATAGGAATTATCCTCTTCTAGAGGCCCGGTGCATGAAAATTCATGCACTGGAGGGGGGTCCCTCAGCCCGGCCTGCCCCCTCTCACAGTCCAGGATCCCTCAGGGGTGGGAGGTGACCCAGAGATCAGGGGAAGGCGATGCCCCATCACACCTCTGCTGCTGCCACTGCCAACAGCACAAGCCTCGGCCGGTCCTGGTTACCTGAGCCTCTGGTAGCCCTGAGCAGCTGAGCAGCTGCCATCTGAGGCTTGCCTGCGCCTCAGGCCTGCCCTGGGCACCTGGGAAGCCTCCATTCAAGGTGCAGGCAAGCCTCGGGCCAGCCCTGGGTGGCTGGGGGCTGAGGGGACTAGGGGACTCCAGAGGCAGGCACACGGAGTGGCCGGACCCATCTGGGGGCGGGCCTGGCTGTATCACACGCCTGCCGCCCCAGCGGGGCTGAGGGGACTGGATGCCACCATCTTGTGGCTGTGGGCACTGCCATCTTTGTGAGGGTGTGACAGTCAATTAGCATATTCCCTCCTTATTAGATAGGATATTCATGTAGATACGGTTTTGTTCTCCCTGCCCCACCAGATTGTAGACTCCATGAAGGTCAGAGCCATGGCCGTCTTGTTCGGTGCTCCATCCCCATTCATTTATGGAAGCATGAAACACATGCTCTGGCTGTCACCTTGTCCTCAGCTGCCTAGTCCAAGAGACTTTCAGGTGCATCTCAGGAGAGTAGGGCTCTCCTGGGCACTCAGAGAGAGGATACTGGGGAGGGGCGAGGAGGTGGCACAGAGACCAGGACTGGAACACTGGGACAGAGATGATGTGTGGGAGCAAAAGCTGAGCCCAATTCCCTAGACCAGTGGCCGGCAAACTCATTAGTCAACAGAGCCCAATATCAACAGTACAACGATTGAAATTTCTTTTGAGAGCCACATTTTTTAAACTTAAACTTCTTCTAACGCCACTTCTTCAAAATAGACTCGCCCAGGCCGTGGTATTTTGTGGAAGAGCCACACTCAAGGGGCCAAAGAGCCGCATGTGGCTCGCGAGCCGCAGTTTGCCGACCACGGCCCTAGACAGTAATGAGCTTTGTGGCGCCACCTGGACTCAGAACGTTTTTCTGGGGTGGCTGGAGCCCCTGACCTTGGTAGCCAGTAGCCCAATTTCCATGAAATGTACTCCTCTGGCCGAGCAATGCCATGTGATGCAAAACTGGAAAAACGAACCTGCTTTGACTATTTCATGCTGGGAAGGGAACAGGAACTTGATGAACTTTCTGTAGTCTGTAGTCCAGGGTTGGGGTGGAGAGGAAGGGAGATGAACAAAGAACAAAAGGAAAGGGTAAGACACAGCTGGAGAGTAAATAGAAATTACTGGAAAGGATCCTCGGAAGTATTGGTTGCCTGGATTACAAATATAAAGGGTGGCCTGGGAGAACAGTCAGCACTTGCATGTGGAGAAAGGTGGTTAGATTGCAGGGGCAGAGACTTGGGGAGAAGCCAAGAGTACCTGGCTGCCACTGAAGAGCTTACCAAGCACTCTTCTTCTCTCTGATAAGTGATTCCTGTCGATGGGAAAGCTCTGTGGCTTTAGAGAGAACAGCCGTCGAGGTGCCTGAAAGCCTGAGTGCCCTCCCTGAGCCTGGAGACTTTCCCTGGGCGCACCTTGGGAAGCACCCTGACCACTGTTGGTGTCTGGGGAAGAGAGGTGCCCACCAGAGGGCACTGGGACTTCTGGTGGACTACATGGAGGGTGTCACTCTTGGGAACATTCTGACGGGCAACAGCAGTGAAGAGAAGCAGATAGGATCTGAATGTGGCAACAGCAGTGAAGATAGGATCCGACAGGCAACAGCAGTGAAGAGAAGCAGATAGGATCCGAATGTGGATATAGGCAGATACTTATACTGGTGCCAGGCCAGGCAGGAGCCCCAGGCCAGGAATGTCCCTCCACTCACCTGGCCCTCTAAGCCTGCAGTTCTCAAAAGATGTGTTGAGACACCCTGGTATGTGGCAACCAGAGGCAAGAAATAGAAGTCAATGGTTCCTGGTAATATTGAAAAGACCAGGGTTTGTGAGTTTAAGTAAACAAAGAAATGAGTGGAAACGAGGTAAGAAGCTGTTCCAACGTCAGTTGTAAGTATTCCATTACTCTTTCTAAAGGGAGCAAGAAGGGGAAACCACAGCGCAGACTGAAAGTGCTCAGGACCTGCGAGTAGCAGGTCCTGACAGAATTCCTCTTTTGGTGTTTTGGAGTCACCATTCTCACTTGTTGTGGTTAGGCCGGGCGGGAGTCACGTGCTGTAAGCATGTGCATTTGGCCAAAGCACTTTGGGCCAGCAGGGCCATCCTAGAGACCCCGGCTGGGACTTCATGACAGGAGGCACCCGCTCACTCAGGTTGTAACCCTAAATGGCCAAAGGCCACTACGTGGCATAATATTACTGAGAAAAGAGCTATCAAGCTCTTCTCTTTCCTCAAACCAAATTCCCTTCTCAGGACAGCCCAAGAAGTCTCTGAGAGAGGCTCCTCATCTTTCTGTGACAGGACAGCACTTCTGAGACTTCCAAATCCATGTCAGAACCTTTCTTATCCAGGAAGGGTAGAAGTGGGAAGTCTGAGGGGTCGAGGAGGGGTCAGGGCAAGTGGGGAGTCGGGATAGGAAATCTGACACGCAGAATTTTTACCCCATCAAGGAACTTCACTGATTGTTTGGTTAGGGAGTGGGGAAGGAGGCACTAATACATGTTTCAAAGAAGCAAATGGTAGAAGCTCAGTCAGTTCAGTCTGGGGAAAGGCGCACAAAATAAGGGAGGTGACATCCTAGTTTTTCTTAATTCAAGCAGAACATTCTCAGAGAGGCTCACTTGATTCTACAATTTTCTTCAACGATGACAGGCCTGGCACTCTCATCCACATCCTTAGCCCAAGAACTTGCGACCTTGCTGGCCCAATAGTTTTGCCTCTGCTTCCGCATCGGCATCCTCCGTAGTCCCCGGCTCTTGGCCGGACCATGTCTGAGGGATGGGATACAGCAGTGTGGCTTTCCTGGACAGCTGGTGCACTCCATCCACCATGTGTGGTGGCTGTTGCTTTAGTGGCCAGACTCCTGGCTCCTATCCCACAATGCTGTGGTAGAATTCTTTCACCAGGAAACCAATGCACTTGTGTAAAAAAATAAACAAACACAAAAACAAATAAAGGCATCTAAATTATGCCCAGTGACAGCTGATGGAGGTGCTAACAAAATAGGCCTATCTAATTTTGTGTCCCTAAAACAAAACTGGTGGCTGCTATGAGAACTTGATTTGAATTATGATCACTCAATCCCAGGATGGACGGCAGGGACCATAGAACCAGACAGTAGTGGGTCTGGTGCAATACTCTGCTCTTTCCCATCTGCGGAGAGGTTCCCCTGAGAAGACCAGATCAGATGATGTCAGCTGAGCTGTGCTCTTCCTTGGGTGTACTGTGCACTGAGTCTTTGGGGTGCGATGCAAAGGGTGCAGAATTGGAGGAGAAAGGGCTCACCTGCAAAAGTTGAAAAACTGCAATTTGGAAGAGACTACCAGTTTCTTCACTTAGTAAAAAGTCTTATCTTTAACAGCATATTGCACACAGGAAAAGGGCTTTTTCCCCAGCCATCTTTGCAACTAGATTTGATTATCTGACTAAGTTATTGCCGTTGAGTTATTAGCAGAAGTGTTGTGTGGAACTTCTAACAAGTCTATGAAATTGAGAAGGGGAGAGACACTGCTTCCCCCCCCTTCCTCTATTCTTCTGCCAGGAACACAGATGTAATGGCTGGAGCTTCAGCTTCCAAATTGGACCAAGAGGACAAAGGCCACCGAGGATGGGTTGAGTAGAGAGCTAGAGGACAGGTTTGAAGTCTTCCTGGGGCTGCCAAAGACAATTCTGGACAACATATCTCTAAGCTGCTTTTATGACAGAGAAATATCATTATATCCTTTTACACAGCTATTACTTGGGGTTGTTCTATTATATGCAGTGGAATCCAGTCCTCACTGATTGGAGTTTCAGTATATATCAACTTTATAGCAAACTAAAATTTATGTCTTCAGTTTTTTATGATGCTTTAGACAGGAAGTTTTCAAAATGGAATTAGAATAATTTAAGAGGCAAAGGAAAGCAGCAGTATCGCCAAAGCAGCCATTAGTTTGGCCCTCTTCTTCTTCCTTGTTGTTCTTCTTCATCCATCATTTCTTTTCTTTCCAACATTTATGATGGTTGATATCCCTCTCTAGGTAGTAGAGTTGGAATAGTGGTTATCTCAGTCTGGGAGGGTTGCTGACTAAGAGGGGCACTGAAAATAATTTATATCTTGACCTACTTGATGGTTACACAGTTATATACATATGTTAAGTCATCAGCTGTACTCCTAACATTAGCACACATTATTGTTTATATGTTGCACTTTAATAAAAATAATTTATAAAAATTCTCTCTAAAATTCCACCATTCATATTTTAGTCTTAAAAGCACTCTTCCTCCCCATGTTTGCAATTCAAGAATTATATAATTTGGTACTCTCCCCTTATTCCTTACCCAATTTTGTCATATTGGGAAAGTGCCAGTGAATAATCATTTTCCCAGATGCCTTTGCAGCCAGGAGTTGTCATGAGATTAGTGCTAGCCAATAAGAAATAAGCAAAAGTCCGCTGGGTAGTACTTCTAGAAAAGCTAGTTTTCTTGATTAAGAAAGGGAGGAAGTTTGGTAATGATGATGTGTCAGTGCAGGTTCATCCAGTGTAACAAATGCACCCCTCTGGTGGGCGGTGCTGATACGTGGCTATGCATGTGTGGCCTATGGGAAATCTCTGTACCTTCTTCCCAGCATTGCTGTGAACCTCAAACTGCTCTACAAAATAAAGTCTACTGGGAAACAATGTTTAAGGGTAGCTCTCTTTTAATATCATGAAGCAAAAACCAAATCTAGGGAAGCAGAAAAGCTAGAAGGAGCCCGGGCTGTGGAGGACTGCTCCTGAGCAGCTAGCTGCACCAGCCTTGAACGCCCTATTTCCTTCGCATGACACGAGGACGAGGATATGTTTGAGGAGCCGTGATTTAGGTTCCCAGGCTCATTTGGCAACCCCTACCTGAGATATAAAGCTTTTAGCTTCACACGGGCAGACTTCTTGTACTAATTCACTGTGGCTTCATGGCATGGCATGGCTAGGGCCCAAGGCAAAAAAAAAAAAAAAAAAAAAAAAAAAAAGCCGGGGGGGTGGACCCTGAAGAAATCTCCCAAATGAAACCTCCATCTGCCTGCTCCTGTCCTGGCTTCTCCTGGTAGCAGTCTTCATGCTGTCTGTGTGAGCTGGGTTCTTCTGGCGACGGAAGGAGCTAACGGGAGGATGACTCAACATGCAGAGGACCTTGGTTCCTAAGCTTTTCTGAGAGCTAGCGGTGAAGTATTACATCACTGCATCACTGTTTCTCAATTCCCACTTTTGATCAACACAAACTGTACTTCTATAATTGGTACTAAGAAAACCAGGGTTTTCCCTTTTATGGAAAAGGCCTAAGCATTTCAAACCACATGAACTACCAATCCCCCCGCCACAGGACTTTCTGATAATCTCACCACACCTCTTTAAGACTCAACAGTCTAATTTGAGTTTCTTAAGAGTCTACAAACTGGACAGAAACCTGGGTAACTCCAGTGATGCCACAACTAGTGGGGAAAGCCCATGTGTGACAGAAGCCGGTAAAGCGAGAAAAGCAGAAGGAAGGCTGTGCTGGGGAAAGGAACACGGAGCACACAGTTTCACCCCAGTTCGGCTCACCTTTTGCACCTGAGTGCAGGCGTGTCAGCTTCACTAAGGGAGTCTGTACCACTCCCACCTCCAGAGACTCTCCTGGCCGTCCTCCTTTGCTCAAGGTCAACGCTGAAAGGCAGTCCAAGAGTGGCCTGCGCCCATGAAAGATGCCGGTAGTCTGGCCTAAAGGCTGTGTGGGGACGAGGGGTGGGATATTTTTTTCTTCCAGTGTAGTTGCTGGTCTGAAGGCCAGCTCTGCTTGGACAGCAAATGAAGAAGGGGGTCAGGAAGGAAGGAAAAGTTCAGACAACCTCTTAAGGATTCCAGTTATAAAGGAAGAGTCCTCTCTCAAGTTCTTATTTCTGTTTCACAAACAAATTTTGATTCTTATAAATATCCACGCTCATTTTTTAAACGCTAAGTGGCACTGTGAATATAGCAGTGAGAAACAGTAAATGGTGTCTTCCCTCTACTCTCCGTGTATCCAAACTGTTTATATAGGGAGGGAGGAGCTGATGAAAGATCACATCTGGGTTAGAGCAGGAACTGGAACACGTGAAAGGCTGAGAGTCTCCTAGATCCTGGGAAACTAGGGTTGAAGGTCATTCTTTCCTTCTTGGTTTCAGGTTAAAGAGTAAAGGCCACTGTCAGGAAGCCTGGTGCCCATGCAGACACTCCCTGTGGGAAGTAGGTGAAATGACACCGTGGCCTGTATCCTTTTATCTTCCTGTGTGGCATCTACAGGACTTCCGGGGTCTGCTAGGGAAGTTGAGTCTAACTTGCACCTTCCCAGTACAGTGGGGAGCATAGTGCAGTGGTGAACACCATGATTCCAGAAAACCTGGGTCTCGTGTTCAGAGTTCAGCTCTTCCATTTACCAGCTGTGTGACTTCAAGCACATTGCTTAACCTCTCTATACCTCAATTTTCTCATCTGTAAAATGGGAATGAGTGTGCCCACCTCACAGAATGCTTTAAGGATTAAATTAGTTCATCTTTGTAAAGCTCTTTAGCATGGTGCCTGAATGGTATCATAGAATGGGCAGTAAATGTTGGCTGTTGAACTGACTTCCTATGTCTGTTATAACAAATTGCCACAAACGTGGTGGCTTAACACAACAGAGATTTATTTTCTCACAGTTCTGAGGCCAGAAGTCTAAACTCAATGTCACGGGGCTAAAATCAAGGTATGGGCAGGACCATGTTCCTTGTGGAGGTTCCTGCCTCTTCCAGTTCCTGATGGCTATTGACATCCTTGGCTTGTGACCACATCACTCCAGTCTCTGCCTTTGTAATCACATTACCTTCTCCTCTTCTGTCTGAAATGTCCCTCTGCCTCCTTCTTATGAAAACACTAGTGATTCGTGCACATTAAAAGGAAATTAATTAGAAGGTGGCTGGCAGGCGGGACTGTGCAAGATGGGTCAGACACACCCTGGAGCCAACATCCCGTGGTCCCTCCTGGCTCGAAGGGTGTCTGTGGTCACTGCAGCTAGGCAGTAAACCAGATTCAGGGCCGAGAGTGCCCCAGCAACAACATAACCCACAGCCGAAGGTGGAATCCCATGGCGCTGTGAGGAATCAGGCTCCCTCCTCTCTGGTTCCGGGGTGCATCACCAGAGAATTGCCGCTGCCAAGTCACTGCAGCTCAGCAGCGTCTGCATTGAGCGTCTGCCCCCTGTTGGTTAGTGTGCATCATACCTACTGCTGGTCGGATGGTTGGACAGTCACTTTATATATATATATATATATACTAGTGGCCCAGTGCATGAAATTCGTGCACAATAAAAGGGGATTAATTAGAGGAAATATTTTAATATTGCTATTTGCCCTTTCTCTATAATAGAAGTGTCAGAGATGAAAGAAAATTAGTAAAATGTGTATGAAAATCTTCCTCCTGTCAGAGTCTGGGGCGCACCACGGGATCCAGGGTCAAGTCCCTGCCCACCCACGTGCGCCTCAAAATCGTGCGAGACCCAGACCCAGCCACCCCTGCACTGGGCTAGATCCAGACCCAGCCGGTCCCTCCCTTGTCAAGCCCTGCCAGGCGGGTGGCACAGCCTCAGGTCCCCTGACCTGGCGCCAGGGTGGGGGGTGCGGCCTGAGGTCCCCCAGCCTGGTGCTGGGGCTGGGGACACGGCCTGAGGTCCCCTGTCAAGCCCCACAGGGAGTGGGCCGGGGGGCGCAGCCTCAGGTCCCTAGTGATTGCTTGTTAAGGGAACTCGGCCTCCACTGTGGGTGCAGCCATCTTGTGTTACGGAAACCCCTCCTCCACTGTGGGCGCCATCATCTTTGTGGCGGACGTGCAGTCAATTTGCATATTCCCTCTTTATTATATAGGCTAGATTTGTGATTACATTTAGGGCCCACCCAGATAAACCCAGATAATCCTCCCATTGTAAAATTCTTAATTACATCTGCAAAGTCCTTTTTTGCCATGTGAAGAAAGTAACATTCACAGATTTCATAGACTAAGACATGGCTACCTTTTGGGGGAACCATTATCCAGCCACCTCAGCTGGTATTATAGGCCAGGAGTGAAGTTGATGAACAGTAGGCAGGTGGACAGAGTGAAGAATGAGAAGTCTTTGTACAGCAGTGGGTGGCAAAAAATCTACAATGCCCACTGCAGAGGCCAATAGAGACAGGGTCTGAAGAGTACTCCCAAGATGCTAGTCCTGAGCTGCTTCTTATCTCTCTCTTCCCATGTAGTGCACCTGTACTGGGGATGGATATGTAAAGGCTGCAGAATTGGAGGATGCCACCACTGGAATGACAAAAGAAAGGCTGAACAAGTGGCAACTAAAAGAAGAGAAGCAAGCAGGAAAGGGCATACACTATCACCGCACACCTTCATAAGGCCACTGCAAGGGCTCAAAAGGGTAATAAAACAAATGGAAGTAGGGTGAACTGTACTGGCACAGGAGAACAGTGGAATCTCAAAGTCTGTTTGGATATATTGATGTAGAATCATCTGCCCACTTACTTCCCAGGAGAGTGCCATTCCTCTGTTATCTTGCAGTTCTTCAGTTATTATTTATTTAAAGATAGGCACCCCCAAATCCCAACTGATCCTCTTTACCCCCATTGCATATTCTCCCAAACCCATGCCATCATCAGTCCTCCCTGAATGGCTATAATGCACTTTTAGTGAATCTCTCAGCTTTCAACTTATTCCCTCTGGAGACCATTCTTCACAAAGTAGCCAGCATGATCTTGTCAAATCAAAAAAAATCTCATCATGTCATTCTCCTCTTACAGCCCTTAAGTGACTTCCCACTGCTTACAAATGGAATTACAGATCTTTAGTGTAATCAATAAGGCCCTGCCATAGTCTCCTACAGTAATTGTCCTCGTTCACCATACTTTAACCACAGTTGCCTTTCTGTCCCCCCAATGCAAGGTGCTTTCTGCTTTGCACTTCCTTGACAGTTCTTCTGCCTAAACCGCTCCTTTGTGGGAACTTTGCACAGCCTCTTCTCAGAATTCAGCTCAACCACTCCAGTGTCTGCTCAACAGTAACCTCAGTGATGGCTTCTCTGAATCCTCCAACTAAAGAAGCTCCTGCCGCTCCCTGACTACTCTCCCTCTCATCATCCTACTTCATTTCCTCCGTAATGTCTCCATAATTACTCCTGTATTTATATTTACTTGTGATTGTCTATATCCCTCCATTAGAATGCAACAACCCTCTATGAGTGTGAGATTATAGCTATATTTTTCACCCTGATATCCCTGGTTCTTGGTGCAGATGCTACCATACCCTATGGAGTAGATACATATTTGTTGAATGAATGAATGAAACAGGAGCTTTTTTTTTTTTTATTAGTGCTGCTACTGGTGAAATCCTGCATCCTTTCACTTTGAATATTTTATATCTATACCTTCCTCATATCTGCCAAACAGTATCTACATAAGAAGGATATGGTAGCCTGAATTATTAATAGTCAGCCTGAGAAAAGATCCCTGCAACTTCCAGCAAAAATACTGGAGTTCCTTTAATCTACAAGAGAGCGCTTAAGTGATTACTGGCTGGGATTTCTTAGGATGGTCCCAGAAGAAAATAAAATGAGGCATCTGAGGACAAATATCTCTGAGCTTTTGAAGACTGACTATTCTCCATTTCAATTCTTCCACTTATCTATCCACACATCACCCAGGAAATAATTATTGAGTGTCTAATATATGCAGGTTCTATGCCAGACCCTGAGGAAACAATGGGGAGCAAAGTAGCCATGTTCCCTGCCCTCATGGATAGTCTTATAAGGGAGATGGGTATTAAGCAGATTCTCACACAAATAACTGTATTATTATAAACTGAGCTATGTGCTATGAAGAAATAGTCAAAGATGCTGTGAGAGCAACAAATAATGAGAAAACAAAAGTTTTAAAACACACAATTAAGTCTACAGTAGCACCAAAAATAATTAAGAATCAATTTAAGAAAAGATGTGAAGCCTTAGCCAGTTTGGCCCAGTGGATAGAGCGTTGGCCTGTGGACCAAAGGGTCCTGGGTTCGATTCTGGCCAAGGGCCATGTACCTTGGTTGCAGGCTTCTCCCCAGTCCAGGCCCTTGTGGGGCTCATGTAGGAGGCAACCAGTTAATGTGTTTCTCTTACATCAATGTTTCTCTCTGCCTTCCCCTCTCTCTTTCACTCTCCCTAAAAAATTAATGGAAAAATATCCTCAGGTGAGGATTAGCCAAAAAATAAAAATGAAAGATGTGGAAACCTCTATGCTGAACATTAGAAAGCACTGCTGAGAGAAATTAACTCTTAAATAGAGAGACATATTCTGTTCATAGATTGAATGGCTCAATATTGTTCCAATATTGATGGTCTCAAATTGATCTATAGATTCAACATGATCCCAATCAAAATTCTAGCAGGCTTTTTTGTAGAAAATAATTTATGTAAAATGCAAATGACCCAGAAAAACTAAAGCAATTTTTAAAAGAAAGAACAAAGTTGGAGAAATTATACTATATGATTTCAAGATATGTTATAAAACTACAGTAATCAGGACTGTCTAGAAATGGTGAAAGGAAAGACATAAAGATCACTAAAGCAGAAAAGAGATCCAAGAAAAGACCCAGTCAAAACCAATTCATTTTCAGTAAAGGTCCCAAGGCAATTTAACAGGGAAGGTCAAATCTGGAATTGGATAGGTAAGTAAATATTTCTTAGGACATAAAAGCACAAACCATGAATTAGACTTCATAAAAATTCAAAACTTTTGTTCTTCAAGAGACAATTAAGAAAATAAAAGGCAGGTCATGGAAAAGGAGAAAATACTTATAATACATCTAGCTAACAAATGACTAGTATTTAGAACATGATAAAGAACAGTAAAACCTCAATATAATGGATTAATTTGGGTGAGGGGGTGTCTGCTAAAGCTAAAAGTCTATCTATACTAATAACAGACAAATATGTAAATTGACCGTCCCTCCCCTATGCCCACAGCCGATCAGGAGTGAGTATGCAAATTAACCCAACAAAGCTGGCAGGCGCCAAGTGGCTGGGGGTAGGGTGGGCATTCCCCCACCCCACCCCGGCCAGTCCGGGCTTACACGTGCAGGCACTGAGCAGCCAGGGGCGGGGTGTGATGCCAGCCCGCCCGCTGCATAGCTGGCGCTGAGCGGCCGGGGTCCTGGGGATGCCACTGGAGTGTCCAATCCTGTCAGCCCGGCCTGGGGGCAGCTGAAGTTCCCAGTCCTTTTGGTTTCTGCAGTCCCTGGACCAGAAGCGGAAACCAAGAGCATTGGGAGTACCAGGAATTCTGGGAATCATAGTTCTGGTGGCAGTCCCTGGACCGGAAGTGGAAGCCCAGAGCACAGGGAGCACCAGGAATGCTGGGAATTATAGTTCTGGTGGCAGACACATTGTGGGATCTCCTAGACACTAGAGCAAAGTGAGCCTGGACCAAGTTACTGTTGCGGGTGGGGGATGGAGGGAAAACAAAGGTGAAAGACATAAGTAAAGTCAGAGTGTCAAGGAAAAATTAAAAGGAAGATATCCTGCAACTTCTAGGAAATCTCCACCAATGGAGCAAAGAAAAAAAAAAAAGACCTCTATTATTCTGTGAGCACCAAACCAAACTGGGTTGGGGTCTCAGACAATTCACTCATGTGATTGCAAAGACAGACAGAAACTCCCGGCTTGGAGAGGGCTCCCCTGAGGGCTCCCAGATTGGAGAGGGTGCAGGTCAGGCTGAGGGACCCACCCCCTGTGCACAAATTCCATGCACCAGACCCCTAGTTATATAATAAAGTAGGTTTTCTGAATGTGTATGTTAAAAAATTGGCAAATTAGTTTACCTGTTTTTACTTATGTAGATATGTTTATGTAATTAAATTAAGTATGTATGAAAAGTTTAATTTCATGGAAAAATTTTCTATATGTATTACAGTAATTTTAAATTTATACTGAATAGATGTAGAAAATGCATGCATTCGCCAGTCTCCATTAGTAAATAAATGCACACAGTTGGGGCATGGCTTAGCGCATGTAGGAACAACTGCCTGCACATGTTAAAACTGCTACAGAGCCCCAGCCAGTGTGACTCAGTGGCTAGAGCATTGGCCAGTGGACTGAAGGATGGCGGGTTCAATTCCAATTCCAGTCAAGGGCAAGTACCTGGGTGGCACACTCCACCTCAGGGCACATGCGGGAGGCAACCAACAGATGTGTGTGTGTGTGTGTGTGTGTGTGTTTGTGTGTGTGTGTGTGTCTGTCTGTCTGTCTCTTCCCTTCCCTTCTCTAAAAATCAATGGAAAAATTCCCTCAGGTGAGGATTAACAACAACAAAAACTGCTGCAGAAAGTCATACCATGGGACAACAGAATCAATTACCGCACATAATGTGGTGTGATCACATACTAATCATTTGCTGAACATTGGTTAGGAGTGGTGACTCTTGGATTTAAGTATGTAGATTATAGTTGTAGGTATGTAAAATTTATTTATATCAGTGAAATTACTAGTGATTTTTTCCAACATATTGCCTATTTGCTAAAATTCGTTTAAAATAACAGTGAAGCCCTGGCCAGTGTTGCTCAGTGGTTGAGTGTCAGCCCAAACACTGAAGGGTTGAGGGTTCGAACCCCAGTCAAGGGCACATACCTGGGTTGCAGGTTCAATCCTTGGCTCTGGTTTGGAGGAGTGTGGGAGGTAACCGATCGATGTGTCTCTCTCACATTGACGTTTCTCTCTCTCTCTTCTACTCTTTCTAAAAATCAATGGAAAATGCCCTTGGGCGAGGATTAACAAAAATAAATAACAGTGAATTGATAACAAAAATAATCTGTTAATTTAATTATAAGCAAATCTTGATTAAAAGCATTTAAAAATTACCTGGCTGGTGTGGCTCAGTGAATGAGCATCAACCTATGAACTAGGAGATCATGGTTCATTTCAATTCCAGTCAGAGCACATGCCCAGGTTTTGAGCTTGGTCCCCAGTGGCGGGGGGGGGGGGGGGAGATGCAAGAGACAGCCAATCAATGATTCTTTGTCATCACTGATGTTTCTATCTCTCCCTCTCCCTTCCTCTCTGAAATCAATAAAAAATATATATCCTATATAATAAAAGGCTAATATGCAAATAGACCAAATGGTGGAACAACCGAACAACTGGTCGCTATGACGTACACTGGCCACCAGGGAGCATGTGCAGAACATGGCAGGCATGAGCAACAGGTGGCAGAACACTGGAACATGGTGGGCGTCAGCTGCGGCAGGATGGTGGAACAGGTGAGCAGGGGCGCCAGACCAAGACGGGGCATCGGTCACTGTCATCAGGGCGAGTATTTGGTGGTTACTAAAAATTCTTTGCTCCCATGTGCCGGCAATCGCTCGGCACCGTCAGCAGGTATGAGCAGTGGCTGCCAGCCCTGATCACCCCGAGGGCTTCTCCACCTCCCCCTGCTCCTGAGGGACAATCAGGGCAGCAGCTACTGCTCGCACCCACTGCTGGCACCGGCCCCAATTGCTCCGCGCTGTCAGCAGTTGCAAGCAGGGCCGGAGTCATCAGCAGTGGTGGGAGTGGAGCTGCTGGAAGACAGGGAACCCGGAGCTGTGGTGGGAAGGGCTGGGCGGAGGCACAGAGGATGGGCTGAGACCCGCCCCTGTGCTTACCGCAGCCTTGTGGCCCACAGTTTCTTTCAAGGTGCATGAATTCATGCACTGGGCCCCTAATATATATATAAATTAACACAGTGCTAATTCTCACATATGACATATGGACCAGAAATTTTGTCCATTAAATCTGAAGTCTGTTCAATTGAGGTCCATAAAATCAAGGGTTTACTGAACTCTCAATATTAATAGCATGAAATAATCCAATAAAAAATGGGCAAAAGACTTGAAAAGACATTTCACAAAAGAAGATACACAAAAGACCAATAAGTACTTGAAAAGATGCTCAATATCAATAGATCTTAGAGAAATGCTAATTAAAACCACAATGAGATGCCATGACACACTAATTAGAATGCCTAAGACTTAAGACTAACAAATGCCAAGTGTTGATGATGATGTGGAGCAATAAGAATGCTCATACATTGCTGGTGGAAATAAAAACAGTACAGCCTCCTTGGGAAACTGGCAGTTTCTTAAAAAGTTAAACTTTAGCATACAACCTAGTCAATGTATTCCTAGGTATTCCCCCAACAGAACTGAAAACACATATTCACACCTAAACAACAATGTATATAGCAGCCTTGTTAACACAGGCTAAAAGCAGAAGGGGAAAAAATGTCTGTCAGCAGGTAAATGGATAAATAAAATATAAAATATCCATAAAACAGGCCTGGCCGGTTGCTCAGTGGTTAGAGCGTCATCTGTGCACCAAAGGCTCATGTGTTCAATTCCCAGCCAGGGCACATACCTAGGTTGTGGGTTCTATCCTCGGTTGGGATGAGTGCATGAGGCAAGTGATCAATGTTTCTCCCTTTCTCTCCCTCTAGAATCAATGAAAAAGCATATCCTAGAGTGAGGATTAAAATAAATTAATTAATAAAATAAAATATCCATAAAACAATACTATTCAGCAATAGAAAAGATGCTACAAGAACATATAAAAGAGAATCTAGCTGAATCTCAGCATAAGCCACCGCCATCTGTTACCAGGATTTCAACCAGGGCCATGACTAGCTCGCTCACAGCTACTCACTCCTAGTTTGGTAGAGAAGATCTAAAGTTGGCTCTGGACACGCTGGATTTGAGATGCTGGGAGACATCCAAATGACAGTGTCTACTAGGCAGGTGGACGCTCACAGAACCTCAGGATGAAGATTCAAAACTGGGTGTTATGAAAATGGTAACGGATGCTCTGGAAATGGATGAGGATAGTAAAGAACTTAGAACCAAGTCATAAGGAGCTCCAACATTTAGAGGATGTAGAGGCAAAGGGATTCAGATGCGATCAAAGAAAAGGCAAGAAAACCAGAGGAACATAACGTATCAGAATTCGTGGAGAGAATTCAAGATGGGTGTGGAAATTGTTGAATGCTAGTAAAATAATAATAAAATATCGACAAAGAGTAGGTCCTATGGAAAAATAGGGATGCTACCCAGATTAGAGTAGACTAAAGAGTGACAAAGAAACGAAGAAGTGGAGAAAGTGATTATACATTTAGGCAATGGGCTCAACTTCCTAGCATAACTAGCTGGGTTATAACGATGAAGAGAGAAAACTGAACTTGAAGAGATTGCGAAAGATACTGCTTTTGTGAAATCTCAGCCCTTAAAATTCAGCTTGAGAGGTTGCATTTCCTTTTCCTGTGACATAGGTGAGCATCATGAATCATGAGTTCAAAAGTTTCCTTTATTGTGTTACCTTCATAACTACCATAAACATGGAGGAGGGGTTTGATGGGGGCCTTCAGCAGAGTTATACACGAGAGTGATATGAGAAAGGCATGAGGTGGGGAAGAACAGAATAAAGAAGCAGTTCTATTCCTCAACATCAATTTTCCAGTAAATTTTTACTTTGCCATTAAATTCAGACCCTCGTGAATATTTATGGAAAATCGTAAAAGCAAAATGACACAAATACAATAAATTTAGTAGCAAGCAATAGAGAATGGTCTCTTCCTTAGTTCCCCTGTTTATCTGGGAAGTGCATGTCTGTGCTGAGGGAAGGAAATTAATGAAAAGACAGAACTCCTGAGTTCTAGAGGAGAGGAGAGCTGAAGAGAAAGAAAAGTTAAATATGAAGATACCTGGGACCCTGGGGTTCGAGGCCACAAAATGAATGAATGAATGAATGAATGGGCAAGCAATAGGAAATAAGTATGCCCTTGAGAAAGAATTAAGATTCTGTGAGTAGGGATCGGGCCACAGATAGCAAAACAGAGACCCATTCCTTAGGTCAAAAAGGAAACATGTTCTGACTCTTTGTTTCCTCAGGCATGTGTTTCAATGGGAGCTATACAGGTGAATACAGTGGGAAAAGAGCAGGGTGGTTCAGAGGTTGGCCCAGTTCACAGGGAGAGAATGTGGGGGGGGAAGGAATGGAGCCTGACTACCATTCCCCTAGAAAGGCCACACAGGCACCTTGGGCCCACTGAATCCCTGACACTTCCCCAAGTCAGATGGCAGGTCTGTGTCCTCAGCCTCTGGATGTTGTATCCAGTGACTCACTCTCTCCAAAGCTGTCCAACAGGCTTCAAAGGAGGGAGCACTTCCACCTAAGAGCATCTACGAAGGCTAAGCACTGGCCCAAATGCTTTACATATGCTACTTCACTGACTCCTCACGGAAATCCTGGGATATAAGTATTCCTGAACTCACTTGACTGAAATGGAAACCAATGTTCAGAAAATTGATCTGCCCCAAAGTCACAATGAAATGTCCCCTCGGGAGTTCGACTGGGAGACCAGGAGTTTGATCACTCGCTATGACGTGCGCTGACCACCAGGGGGCAGCGCGGAATGAAGAAAGACCCTCGCTGGCAGCTGGCAGCAGGGGAAGGGAGGCCCCGGCCAGCAGCCAGAAGGCCCCCAATCGGCCCTGATCACTGGCCAGGCCAAGGGACACTACCCATGTACGAATTTTGTGCACCAGGCCTCTAGTTGCAGAATAAAAGGAAGCAGAAATCCTCTTTCCTGAGAATGAAAAGAATTATAGAAGAAATTGCTTAGAAAAAAGAAGAGACTCTGGTTTGGGAAATGGGAAAAATGCCTAGGATTGAAAAGAAATTCAGGAATTGGGTTTGGAAGTCTGAGTGAGGGTCTCTAGGGTGAGACGAAAGATGCAGGCACCTTTTCCTTCGGGTTGGAGAGGAGACAGTGCTCAATTACTGACCTTCCTCTCTCTGGTCACATGACTTGTGCTGGTATAAAAGCTTTCTAGCAGCCAGGTTCCTTACAATATTTTCCTGTGTGAAATGGGCGGTAGCAGTGGCTGAAGCTCTGTTTCTCCTTCCCAGCAGCTTTCAGACTTTCTTTTCCAAGAAGCCATCTATC
Source organism: Cnephaeus nilssonii (assembly GCF_951640355.1). Classification (NCBI taxonomy): domain Eukaryota; kingdom Metazoa; phylum Chordata; class Mammalia; order Chiroptera; family Vespertilionidae; genus Cnephaeus; species Cnephaeus nilssonii. The sequence goes on from NC_137091.1 coordinate 35,322,305, forward strand.
CGGAACGAAGACAAGGCAAGGCAGCTAACTTAGTGCTTGAGCTCTGGGAAGAGATGGCAGGATCAGAATTGGGAGGAGACGGTGTTGAGCTGGAGGAAATCTGTCAGAATTGAATATAAGGAGACGGGAGCCAGTGTGGGGGCAAGGAAGCGAGGCCTGGGACATGAAGCCTGGAGGAGGATGGAGGGGCCAGACTGTGTGGGTGGTGAGGGTCATAACCAAAGTGGAAACTGAATTACCCCGTTAAGAAGAGTTCTTCTATTTACAGTCAAAACTCCAGGCTCAGGAGTCAGTGACTGCCTGCGGGTTTTCCTGAATATTCTCTAACTTTCTGGGGGACAAGTCCCCCAAAATAGTGCTGGTTCACTGATCCTCCTACTGCCCCCACCCCCACGCTTAACTAACTTCCTTTTTTAGTACAGTCCCAGAGTCTGGTATTGGACAGAGGAGGAAACGGTGGAGGAGAATCTGTGTTCTGGCAAAAGGAGAGGAAAACGAGGTAGGGAGATGGGTTGGGGACTGGGCACCTGCTTCCTTGGTGTGTGTGAGTGGTTGTGTGGCAAGTCAGCACTGGGTGGGGGCCTGGTTCTCACAGCGTTCTCTGTGTGAGAAGGCTTGCCTTTTCTCTCTGAAGATCTCTGACTGAGGAAGGGACTGAAGGAAAGTTGGAAACTGATATCAGTAACTTCCTGTATCTGTGAGGAGAGCAGGAGAAAGGCTGGGAAACCAGAGGGGAATTCCCTTGGGAAGCCAAGGGTTGGTCTCCCCCAGAGACACATGATGGCAAACGTAATAACTCGCAGTTAATATCCCGCCCCCGGCAAAGTCAATAATTGCTCTGGGCAGTTCTAGCAGGTGTTGTGAGCAAGCAGTGGTGGCAGCAGAAAGCCTGGGCCTGGGAAGGGGAGCTGCCAGAGAGGATGTCCTCATCCTGAACCGGAGGCAGGTCTGCAGGTTGTGAGTGGGGACTCCTGACCCTGCCCTTCCTCATCCTCTTCCAGAATAGTCATGCCAAACTTGAAGAGCTCCGTGATTCTCTCGGCCTACGTCATCATCTTCCTCACTGGTCTTCCTGCAAACCTCCTGGCCCTGCGGGCCTTCGTGGGCCGGGTCCGCCAGCCCCACCCTGCACCTGTCCACATCCTCCTGCTCAGCCTGACGCTGGCGGACCTTCTGCTGCTGCTGCTGCTGCCCTTCAAGATCATTGAGGCTGCCTCTGACTTCCGCTGGTATCTGCCCGAGATTGTCTGTGCCCTCACAGGATTCGGCTTCTACAGCAGCATCTACTGCAGCACGTGGCTCCTGGCAGGCATCAGCATCGAGCGCTACCTGGGAGTGGCTTTCCCCGTGCAGTACAAGCTGTCCCGCCGGCCTATCTATGGGGTGATTGCTGCTCTGGTCGCCTGGATCATGTCCTTTGGTCACTGCACCATCGTGATCATCGTTCAGTACTTGAACTCGACCGAGAGTGCCACAAATACAAATGAAATTACCTGCTATGAGAACTTCACCAAAAAGCAGCTGGAGGTGGTGATTCCTGTGCGGCTGGAGCTGTGCCTGGTCCTCTTCTTCATCCCCATGGGGGTCACCATCTTCTGCTACTGGCGCTTTGTGTGGATCATGCTCACCCAGCCCCACGTCGGGGTCCAGAGGCGGCGCCGGGCTGTGGGGCTGGCTGTCGTGACACTCCTCAATTTCTTGGTGTGCTTCGGGCCTTATAACGTGTCCCACCTGGTGGGGTTTTACACGAAGAAAAGCCCCACGTGGCGAGCAGAAGCTGTGATATTCAGTTCCCTCAACGCCAGTCTGGACCCCCTGCTTTTCTACTTCTCTTCTTCAGATGTGCGCAGAGCCGTCGGAAAAGGGCTTCAGATGCTGCGGCATCAGGGCTCCTCTCTGTTGGGACGCAGACGCAGAGAGATAACAGAGATGACAGGTGGGGACCGGGGTGTGAGTCAAGCAGAAGGAGGACCGAGTTCTGACTTCACCACAGACTAGGGATGTGCCTGGACCTAATATGGGTTGAGCGGGCTGGGAGAGGGAGAAGATGAGGGTTCTGGATTCAGGAATCCTTAGACCAATCTGTTACTGAGACTATAGGAATCTCTCTCACCAGCTGGATATTTCTTCCTGATTGAATTTTCCTTCCCAATGGAACACAGCCCCCTGACCAAAGAAGACATGGTTAGGAATAGAAGCACTATCAGACCATGCTTTGAAAGCAAGGTGGCTATTACGAATTCAGTCCTTGTGAGGTGGTCGGTAGCTGGGGATGATCAGACTGAAGCAGAGAATCCTAAAGCGATCTTGCTATAAGCTTTGACACCACACCTAGACACTGGCCTAGCTGTGGATGCTATAAAGAAGCCAATGGGAAAGAGATGGGAGAGAAATACTAAATGAGGTCAAAGGAGACTCAGGGAAGTTCTGAGCCAAGGGGACTTGAAGGAGGGGCTGAGGGCTTGGTTGGGTCGCTAATGCTTTAGATTTCTAATGTATCGATCAGAACTGCTGCTTTGTAACTATGCTCCCGCTGTCTTCATGTGTGTATCTTGTCTCGCCCATTAAACTGGGAACTTCTTGAGGTCTGGGTCTTGTATTCTCCCTCCCTGGCACCCCACACGGGTCAGGATACAGTTTGGCACCCATCAGACAGAGTTCAGGACTGACTAGCACAGGAATAGACAGCCTGGTCTGGCAGATTGAAAAATCCTATATAATAAAAGGCTAATATGCAAATAGACCGAATGGGGGAACAACTGAACAACTGGTTGCTATGATCACCAGGGGGCGTGTGTAGAACATGGCAGCTTTTGGCAGCAGCAGAATGGCAGAGCAGGTGAGCAGGGGCACCAGACCAAGGTGGGGCACCTGTTGCTGTCATTGGGGCGAGTCTCTGGTGGTTACTGAAAATTATTTGCTCCTTTGTGCCACAGTCCCACCCGGTGCTCACACCGGCTGCCGGTGCCGGAGCTGCTGCTTGCACCCGCTGCTGGCACCCGGCACCAGCCCCGATCACTCAGTGCCGTCAGCGGGTGTAAACGGCAGCTGCTGGCCCTGATGGCCCCTCAGGGCTCCACCTTGCCCTGCTCCTGAGGGGCCATCAGGGCAGCAGCCACTGCTCGCACCTGCTGCTGGCACCGTCAGCATGTGGGAGAGGCGGCAGGAGCGGGGATGCCAGCATCAGATGGGGGTGGGGCTGAGGCAGGAGGGGCCGGGCTGGGGTGTGGAGGATGGGCCGAGACCAACCCCTGTTCCCACCACAGCCTTGTGGCCCACAGTTCCTTTCAAGGTGCACAAATTCGTGAACTGGGCCCCTAGTAAAAACTCTGAAAGTGAGTGTCCACAGTTTTTGTAACATTTCTGCAAGCAGAGGGAGGGCAAAAATGGGATAAAGAACCAGACTCAGCAGCAAAGGGGGAAGGTGATGAATCTGAAACCACAGAAACATTTTGTTGTTGTTGTTGTTAATGCTTACCCAAGGCTATTTTTTCCATTGCTTTTCATAGAGTAAAAGGAGGGGAGGAGGGAAAGAGAGAGAGAGAGAGAGAGAGAGAGAGAGAGAGAGAGAGATTGATTGGTTGCTTCCCACATACACCCCAAACAGTGGCAGGGAGCAAACCTGCAACCAAGGTACATGCCCTTGACCAGGAATCAACCCCATGACCCTTCAGTGCATGAGCTGACGTTGCAACCACTGAGCCACAGGGGCCACAGCCACAGGAACATTTTAAGGTAAAGATGTAATGAGAGTGACATAATCCTGTTTAATCCTGTTTAGACTGATGAATAGAGACTGGATTTAGAAAGGGAATGTGTCCTGACTCAAAGTTATCAGCATCCACGGGGGGCTTAAAACATCCTACTCTCTTGCTTAGAGACCTGCAGGGTTTCCTTATCATCAAAAGTTTCCTCTCAGGAACTCATATAATACCATTACCTGCTTTGTATCCTCTCCTCCATCCCAATTTCATCTACCTAACTCATTTCTCCACAATAAGGACCCCTAAACCACTCTATCTAGTTAACTGACCCTTCAGACCCTATCCTAGTGGTTCACAACAGAGGCTATACATCAGAATTACATGTAGATATATATAAATAACACAAGTGGGCACCTAAAATCTACTGACTCAGAATCTCGGGGGGTTCGGGGGAGGCAACAGGTGAGCTTTAAAAAGTTCCCCAGGTGATTATGTTAGACAGCTCAGTCAGGAATCACTGGCCTAGCTTGGGGACCCAATATGTCAAAAATAATTACTCTTGGGACCTTTCCTGCTTATAAGGCCCCCTTACCTCAACCCCATCTGCTGATTGCTTCTTATAAAACCCCATATTTACTTTCTTCAAAAAAAACTTCCCTTATTACCTCCATCTAATTGAGAGTTCATTTTCTCTCTTTTCCTTCCTCAAAACAACACTGGACTGGTGTCATAAGAGCCCTGACTTCAGTGTTGGTTCTGCTTACTAGCTGCTTGACCTTAAGCAAGGCACACCTCCAGCCTCTATTTCCAAATCATAATAATGAAGGCAATGTATGCCTCCCAGGGTCATTCTGAGGATTTAAATGAGACTGCATATATAAAATTGTTGAGAAATTATAGAGTACTAGAGGCCTGTTGCACGAAGATTCATGCAATAGGCCTTCCTTCCCCTGGCTGCCCGCACCAGTTTTCCTCCAGCACCCAGGACCCAGGCCTTCACTCCAGCTGTAGCAGAGAAGCCAAGCCTCTTTAGTCTTCAGTCTTTTCTCCACACCTGTGTATGCAAATTAACCCACCATATTTGTTGGGTTAATTTGCATACTCACGCCTGATTGGCTGGCGGGTGTTGTGGAGATACGGTCAATTTGCATATTTCTCTTTTATTAGTGTAGATTAGCGGTAGCTCTAATATAGCAGCTGAAGCACAGATAAGAATTTAAACTCAAGTAGAAATATAAAATGATGAAAACAATATATTAGCCAACTATATAGGATAGTTTGATAGTAATATGTGAGGGGGGAAATCTGGGATTTTCAGATGTATACACCTTCCAAAAAAGCAAATTTGATTTGGGGTAATATTAAAACGGCATCTAAACAAGTTGATTACCTCACTCCACTGAGGTCTATTCAGTAGCATGTTCAGTACTGAGCAACACATTTTATAAAGGACACTAGTGGCCCTGTGCACAAAATTTGTGCATGGGGGGGTTCCCTTAGCCCAGCCTGCACCATCTCCAATTGGGGACCCCTTGGGGGACCCACAGGGATCGGGCCTAAACCGGCAGTCGGACATCCCTCTTGCAATCTGGGACCGCTGGCTCCTAACTGCTCACCTGCCTGCCTGCCTGATCACCCCTAACTGCCTCTGCCTGCCAATCTTATCGCCCCTAACTGCCTCTGTCTGCCTGATTGCCCCTAACTTCCCTCCCCTGCCAGCCTGATATCACCCCCAACTGCCCTTTCTGCCTCAGCCTCCACCACCATGGCTTTATCCGGAAGGAAATCAGATGTCCAGAAGAAGGCCGGTTGACCCAGTCTAATTAGCATATTACCTTTTTGGTAATATAGATTAACTCAAGGAATCAAAGGATAATAACTTGATTATCAGAAAAATTAACCAAAATATTTTGGAGACTTAAAATCTAATAAAAATAAAATAACAGCAACACATTAAATGCCAGACACTGTTCTAGAGAAGGAGCCTAAGATGATGAAGGGAACTTTCCAAGATCAATAAGTAAGAGGGAATTTGAATCCTGGTTTTCCTGACACCAAAATGCCTGCTTTCTTCACTGACACATGAGAAGCAAGTAAGAATGCTGGACATGTGGCTGGAACAAGACAAGTTCCACTGTATTGAAGATGCATTCATATGCAGCCCACAAGGACGAACAAGGGTCATGGGCAAAAGAGGCAGGGAGTTACATCTTAGAGAGTCAGAGCTGTTTAAAATGGAATTGATGCCTAGCCAGTTTGGCTCAGTGGTTGGAGTATCAGCCCACGGATGGAAGGCTCCCAGGTTTTATACCGGTCAAGGGCACGTACCGGTTGGCGTGCATGTGGGAGGCAACCAATCCATGTGTCTCTTTCACATCGATGTTTCTCTCTCTGTGTCTCTCCCCCTCTGTTCCATTCTGTCTAAAAACCAATGGAGAAAATATCCTCAGGTGATAATTAACAAAATAAAATAAAATAAAATTGACTCACTCCATAAGTAACTGCTCCCCAGTCTCCAGGAATATCAAAGTAGAACATAGAAAACACCTGTCTTAGGACTTTGAGGAAGCTCACACATCCAATAAGAACTGAACTAGTACTACCAAACCCTTCCAACTTGAGATTTCCCAGAGTTTTAGGGACATGGCTGCTCCTGCTGATTAGAAAAGTGCAAGAAAATCTCTGGACCTAGTCAGAGATTTTCAAGGTGAAACTACCTACTCACTAACAAGTATTTGATCTTCATTAAGTCACTTGATATATATCCCACGTATTCACTGGGAAATTAGTTATTCAGTTGTTCAACAAATATGAATTAATTATCCTACCTAATAAAAGAGTAATATGCAAATTGACACTAACTCCACTACACCCACAAGCCACGCCCACAAGCCACACCCACCAACCAATCAGGAGCATATCTGCAAATAAACCCAACCAAGATGGCTACAGCCACAGAGAGCAAGGTTTCCCAGGCAACGGAGGAAGCAAAACTTTCCGCACACCCTGGCCTGCCCATGCCTCCGCTTAAGGCTACAAAGTTTCAATTATAGAAGGTGAATTAACCCCAACAGAAATGGCTGCCGGCCACGGAGCGAGCAGGAGGCTTGGCTCCGCTTCAGGCTACAAATTTTCAATTGTAGAAGGTAAATAAATTCCAGATACCAGGGCCTCTGCTTGGGTCACCAGGTGGCATGGCTGGCCTGCAAACCACCACAGGCCCCTTGCTCAGGCCGCCCCACACCCCAAGGGAACCCCCATCCTGATCCGGAACACCCTTCAGGGCAAACCATCTGGCCCCCACCCCTGCACCAGGCCTTTATCCTATCTAATAAAAGAGTAATATGCAGATTGACCATCACTCCAACACACAATATGGCTGCCCCCATGTGGTCAAAGATCCTGCCCCCATGTGGACACAAGATGGCCACCACAAGATGGCCAGCAGGGGAGGGCAGTTGGGAGGCACCAGGCCTGCAAGGGAGGACAGTTGGAGGTGATCAACCCTGCAGGGGAGGGCCGTTAGGGGTGACCAGGCCGGCAGAGGAGGGAAGTTGGGGGCAAACAGGCTGGCAGGGGAGCAGTTAGGCATCAATCAGGCTGGCAGCGGAGTGGTTGGGGGGTGATCAGGCTGGCAGGCAGAAGCGGTTAGGGGCAATCAGGAAGGCAGGCAGGCGAGCAGTTGGGAGCCAGCAGCCTGGATTGTGAGAGGGTCTGAAGGAAAACAAGCAGTCGGACATCCCTCGAGGGGTCCCAGATTGGAGAAGTTGCAGGCTGGGCTGAGGGACACCCCCCCCCCCCCCCGTGCGCGAATTCCGTGCACCGGGCCTCTAGTCTACTATAAGCTGGGATATACAGAAGCTGGGGAGGCAGAGTATATGAGAGACAAGCTGTCTAGTCTTGGGCTTCCATTCTAGTAGGAAAAAATAGTTAGTAAACAAGTAAGCTAATGAACCACCAGCGTAATTTCAGATTCGGCAAATGGTTTTCACAAACAGATACTGGATAGAGGAGAAAGTATAAGGAGGGATTTGAGAGGGTTTATAAGATTCTCTTGAGTCAGTGATGGTCAGCTGAGACCTGAATGAGAAGTTGCCCATTGGAAGAGCATTCTATAAACAGGAACTGCTGGTGCAAAGGCCCTGGGGAGGGGGAAAACCTTAGCATATCAAGGCCAAGGGTGCACCTAGAGTAGTGGTTTGCAAACGTAAGCATGTATTAGAAGCATGTGGAGCGTTTGCTGAAGCATGACTTAATCTTCCCTTCCCCACAGGTTCAGAATCCGTAGGTTTGGGATGGGACCCAAAAGTTTGTATTTCTAACAATCCCAGGTGATACCAATGCTGGTGGTTCAGAGACCACACTTGGAGAACCATTGGGCCAGAATATTGTGAACTTGGGAGGATGAGTGATGGAAGATGATGTTAAGGAGGTCAGCAGACACTAGACCATGCCAAGTTTCTTAGGCCACAGATAGGAGTTTGAATTTATTCTAAGAGGTTTTGAAGTCATTAGAGGGTTTTAAGCAAGAGAGTGGAATGCTGTTTCCATTTTAAGGTGATCATTCTGGTGTCTGTGCCTTACCATTGAAGGAAGATGGTTGTTAGGTTAAGGAGATAATGTGCATGACAGCGTTAAGAAACCATAAAGCACTATATCGAACATGCAGGGTTTTCATCAGGCTGGTGGCTCTGTCAAAGCGGAGCTGTTCCCTCTTTCATTAGAATACAAGTTATGCATCTACCTAATAAACAAATGTCCCCATTGGCATGCTAGAAAATGTTTCACAGCCAGCTCTTCAGATGGAAGGGAGTAGGAAGCAGGGGATTAGAAAAGGCCCTGAGTTGTTGCACTTGCCAATTTCTATGGCAGATACATTCCACCAGAGCCAATTTTTACCAGCATGAAGACACTGAATGTGGGTTTGGCAAGAAATGCTAATAATCAGCTCTTGCAAGCCAACTCAAGCCCATCACTAGATACACTCCCAGCACATATGCTCAACTGGCAGACAGATCACGTCCTACTTTGGAAAACTTTCTCTCTGCCTGGCGACATTTAGTACAAGGCTCTGGCACAATAAACACTAGCTACATGTGGCTGGCTGGGCCTGATCCAAGAGAATCCGGGTGGCTGGTTAGATTGCTGGACTCCTCTGAACCCCTTGCAGACGACATATGGGTAAACAGAAATATTAGTGTCTGGTTAATGAATAACACAGACAGCAGCCATAGAGCCACTGCCAGGAAACGGGGGTGGGGTGGGGGGGGAGGGGGAGAGGGATCTGGCTCAGCCTGACCTAGGAAAGGGGAACCTGCATTAACTATCTCACTTCCTCTTTCTGTTGTGCCCCTTCCTCAGAAATTCTCATCTGACCACAGTCAGAGTTCATGTGTGATGTGGTTTTGTGGTGATCACTGTGGTGAGAAGGCGGAGGCGGGAGGGGGGGGGGGGGGGGCGGAGGAAAACACAGAGCCAAGATTCCAAATCCGCTCCCTTAAACCTTCCCGCCCCTTAGCTCCAGGTTTCTGATCTCTCTCTCTCTCTCTCTCTCTCTCTCTCTCTCTCTCTCTCTCTCTCTCCAGCTTTCTCTACTTCCTGTGGTTAGATACTTTGACCCCCCTTTTTTTTTTTTCTTTTCTTTATTTTTCTCTAGTCACAGGAAATGAGGACATTTCTCACCTACCAATTGCACATTCAACCAGGAAATTGGGCCAAAGATCTCTAAGCTCTCAGAAGCAGTAGTCCAGTAACCTACCTGGCCAAGTTTCAAATGTCTGAAAAGGCAGAAGATGAGGATTTAGCTTTCCCCAATACATAAACACATGCACCCTCCCACTCTGTATCTTCCTGATATACTTACATAATAATTGTGTTAGATGTTTACATTATTGTGACTATGTAAACAGGGAGTCTCTATAGTAAACTACAATTACTTTTTCTACCCTGCACAACTTTACCCCCCACCACCCGAAATTAATCATTGTCTTAGTTTTTATTGACTTAGTTTTCTATATACTTACCACTAATTCCTCCCCAAACTCTTTGCCCGTTGTTTTATTTCCTCTCAAGACCTTCAGAGGTATTAATAGGATACGGATTTCATCTTCCTAAAGAAATCTCTCCCAGAACCTTCTGACCTGCTTCTGGCCTGGTGGTAGCTTATGCCAGGTACACAGCTGGCCCCTGGACACTCATGGGAGGCCTTTTGCTTCTCTGTTCTTGTTTCTCTTCCTTGGTTTATGTCCTCTACCAGCTTCTTTAGAAAGCATTTCAAGACTGTGAATGGCAGAAAATGTCTTTATTCTGCCTTCATGTTTAATTCATATTGGGCTATGTATGGAATTTGGGTTAGAAATCATTTTCCTTCAGAATTTTCAAGGCATTGCCTTCTAGCTTCCAGTCTTGCTGAAAGTTTCCAATATATTCTGATTTTTTATTCCTTGTATGAGGCCTATATTTTTCTCATTGAAAGCTCGAATTGTCCTTACTTTTCTCACAAGTATTCTAAAGTCATCCATTGTGCTAGGCACTCGTAATCTGCAGATTAATTAATATCCTTCAATTTGGAGAAATTTTCTTAAAATATTTTGTAATTATTTTCTTTCCCTCATTTTCTCTTCTCTATTTCTAGAACTCCTATTATTTCGGGCTATTGAACCTCCTGGCCCACTAATCTCCCTTCTCTCCCATTTTCTATCTCTCAATCTTTTTGCTCTACTTTCTGTGAGATTTCCTTAAGCTTATATTCCAGCCCTTCTATTTATTTTTTCCTTTTTGCTATCACCTTTCATTTCTAAGCACTTTCTTTTATTATTGATCTTGTCTTATGGTTGTAATATCCATTTGGATCTCTTTGAAGAATGTTCATCTCCCTGCTCTGAGTTGCCTTTTTTTGGTTTCCATCTTCTATGTTACAAGTTGTCATCAGATATCTGGTATTCCTTGACATCTGCTTATCTTGGTGAGAAGGAAGGGGACTGGGACTAATCTTTTATATATATGTGCAGGGTTTGCTTTAAAGGCAGAAAAGAAAAAGGAAAGGAATGGAAATATGGAACATTTCAATAACTATTGAACCATGGTAATGGATGAATTGGGTTCTATTGTACTATTCCCTCTACTTTTGATGTTGTTTGAAAATATTCACAATAAAAATGTGGTTGATGGATGATTCAATTCCTTGAGGCTGTAGGACTGAGGGCCTCAGTTTCTCACAGGCTGAGGGCTGGAGGCTGTCCTCAGTTCCTTACCATGTGAGCTTCCCTAGGACAGCTGGCTGCCACTAGAACAAGAAAACAAGAGAGGACAAGATGAAGGCAGTCTTTTTATAAACCTAATCTTCAACGTGATCTATTGTTTTTGCTCAGCTCATTCTCAAAGGGAGAGTGACTACAAGGAGGTGGGATTGCTGGGGTCATCTTGGAGGCTGCCCTCCATTGGTACTAAATAATGAATGAAAGCTGTGAGCACATGGATTAGGCTTCACTGAAGGGTGATTCAGCAGGGCCGTTTAGTTGGGGGAACCTCCAATGTCAATGCTTAGGGATTTTCTTCTTGGGCTGATCAAATTTCCCAGAAAAAAAAATTTCTGTTCTCCTGTAGGGTGAAAGTTAGACTGCCATGCCTGGCCGGCGTGGCCCAGGGGGTGAGCATCAGCCTTTTAACCAGGAAGTTACCATTCGATTCCCGGTCAGGGCACATGCCTGCTTTTCAGGCTCCGTCTCCAGTGTAGGGCATGCAGGAGACAGCCAATCGATGATTCTCTCTAATCATTGATGTTTATCTCTCTCTCTCCCTCTCCCTTCCTCTCTGAAATCAATAAAAGCATATTTTTTTAAAAGAAATTTGAACTGCCAGAAATTTAAAAGCCAAATGGAAAAGAGAGCTGGGATGGGGTTTGGGGTGTCTCAAGATCTAACATTCCTTTAAACTCTTATTTATATTACTAGAGGCCCAATGCACGAAGATTTGTGCAAGAATGGGCCTTCCTTCCCCTGGCTGCCAGCAACACCTTCACTCTGGCCCGGAGCCACCTTTCTGCCTTCCCACACTGCCCAGAGGCCCGGAGCAGCATGGCAACGATGCAAGCATCCCGCCCCGCCCCCGGCTGCTCGGCGCCTGTATATGCAAATTAACCCGCCATTTTTGTTGAGTTAATTTGCATACTCACTCCCGATTGCTGGTGGGTGTCGTGAAGGACAGTCAATTTGCATCTTACTCTTTTATTAGTGTAGCTGTTGCTACCTCTTCCAACTGTGCCTGGTATCTCACATACCAAAGACCCTGTGTGTTATCCTCTCTAAAGAATAAAACTCCAGTCTTTCCCTGGATGAGGGGCAGTTGCCTCACATCAGGAAATTGGGGAAGAGATCTGGGAATTCTTTTCAAATAAATTTTCAACCAATCTTCCTTATGTTAGCTTGCCCTTCACCTTCATTTTCCAGAAGAGCTTATTGCCTAACAAACTTTATGTGCATCCTGCAGTAAAACTTGGTTGAATCTTGGCTTTTTCCACTACTGGCATAAGATTCAACTTTCATAGGTCTTCCAAGTCAGTTACCAGTTATCATTCTTTCATCTGCTTTCCAACTCCCAAAATATTGGTGTCATTTCATCCTCTTTTGTTCTTCTTCCTATCCTTATGGGTTTAGTGTCTTTTTACTAGTAAATGATCTCTTTACTGTCATTATAGTGATTTCAGGAAGGAGCCAAAGGAGATGAGTGTATTCAATTCATTAGCCTCAAGTATTTCTTTTTTATTATTATTTGTTAATTTATGTGTTTATTGTCTGTCTTCCTCTCTTGAATATGGCTTCCAAGATAACATGTCTATTTTGTTCACCTATATATCCCCAGCACCCAGAATAATTCAACAAATGACTGAATCGATTTTCTGGCAAAGGAAACTTGCCACTCACTATCAACACGTTGGTGGCAGATTCAGGTCTCCCGAGTTTCCATCCAGTGCCTTTCCTTCCACAGCAGGGGTGGATTTTGCTAACTAATGATGCCTAACAAGTTATTAAGTGCTTTACATGTTACAAAGTGGTTTTAGGATCTTATCTCATTTGATCTTGACAACAGCCCATGGGCCAGGTAGAAAGATAATTATTAGTGGCCAACTCTTGCCAAGAACTATCCTGTGCTAAAGGAATCACCAGCCTTGTTCCTGGCCTTGCATGGCAGGGCACTGCCATTTGTTTTGCCCTTCCCATCACTTCCTCTGCAAATGGGACCTTTAAGTCTTGTCGTTTCTCAAAGAAATAGTCCTCAAGAATCCAAGACCAGCTCTCTCATAAAGAGGAAAATAGATACAGACATGGGTAAGTAATACAAGAGCCTTTGAGCAAAGAGAATGTCTAAGTTTTGCATGGTCGGAGAAGAAAAGTGGGATTGTCCAAATCAGTATAACAGAGAGAAGAGGTTGGTATTGGAAGGGGGCTTAGATCCTGGAAGGAGGGGGAATAGTCCCAGAACTGAAGAGTAGTCTGTGTATAGTGGGGAGAGAGGCAGGATGAAAATAAGCATATACCATAATCAGTAGACTTTCAAAACAAGAACAGCGATAATCCTGTATAATAGAAGTCTAATATGCAAATTGTCCCCTCAACCGGAGTTCTGCTGGGAATTCGACTGCTTGACCAGTCGCGATGATGCGCACTGACCACCAGGGGGCAGACACTCCAACTGATAGGTTAGCTTGCTGTGGGTGCTGGTGGGCTGGACTGGAAAGTGAGGTGTGAGGTGAGAGCCATCAGGAAGCTCCCAGGGTTTGGCCAGAGCCCCAGGCAGAGGCCGGTGGGGCTGCTAAGGTGATCTGAGAGCCGTGGGCTGCACAGCCCTCCGCAGCCTGTGCCGTTCTCAGTGGGCAATTTATAATCTTCAGAGCTGCTTCTTTTCATTTGTTAAGTCTCACTAACTACTCCAGGAGAGTGGGCAGCACATTACAGAGGGACGGGCCAGGTGCGCCTGCCTGAGGCCAAGGGGCAGCCTAGGGCTCCTGGGGACGCAGTAGAGAGGCGGGCGGGGCTGAGTCAGAGAAACCGAGTCAAAAACTTGAAAGGAGGTGGGAGGCAGTGAGGAGTGGAGGGTGACAGCTGCTCAGGGGCCTAGAAAAACTGCTGGGTGGGGGCAGCGGAGGAGCCCGGTGCCTCTCCCACAGGACAGGCTCCACGTTTCTCTTTCCTCCTCCCTGTGACCTGTCACCCCAGCTCTCCTCCAAGGCCAGCCTGGGCTCTCCCCCTCCCTCACACAGCCCTGCCCCACCCCACACAGCCTTTGGGGAGCTCCGCCCCAGAGGAGAAAGGGAGAGGCTGCAGACAGGAGGTTGCAGGAGGAGGGGCAGATTAGGGCCCACCAAGTTAGGTGGAGGGGAGGTAGGGAGAGACCCCACAGGACTGGGGACAGGCGGGAAGGAGGGCTGTGCGGAAGCATCGCCCCTGGTTAAAGTAAAAATCCTGACCCCATTTTACAGACCCCAGCAGAGTGTGTGTGGCGGGGGAAGCGGGGGGCAAAGACAAAAGAGGGTGTGGGAATTGGATGGATGAAGAGCAGCAATGTTTGATTCATGGTCTATTTATTTTTATTTTTATTAATATATTTTTATTGATTTCAGAGAGGAAGGCAGAGGGAGAGAGAGATATAAGCATCAATGATGACAGAGAATCGATCTGCTGCCTCCCACACACCCCCTACTGGGGATTGAGCCCACAACCCAGGAATGTGTCCTTGACCAGAATCGAACCCAGGACCCTTCAGTCTGCAGGCCGTGGCTCTATCCACTGAGCCAAACCATTTAGGGTGAACCATGGCCTATTTAAAACCACTGCAATAGGCTGAGCAGTGGTCTTACCATGATGGTGTTACCTGATAATGAGGGTGTCTCTCCTTATGTTGGGGTAATTGGAACTGCAGCGAAGTAAAGACACACCCATGGAGCCTGCAAAGGGTTTCCATGCACATGATGCAATTTACTTGCTGTGGCAGCTGAAGAGGGTGAGCAGAGCCTTGGAAGGACATGAGGTCTCCAAGACCAGGGGCTGGAAGGAAAGTGCGTGCTGAGCATTCTGCGCCGTGAGTTACCATCTATATATATAAAAGCCTAATATGCTAAGTATTTGGCTGAGCGGTCAACCGACTGGTCGCTATGATGGGCACTGACCACCAGGGGGAAGACGCTCTAACTGATAGGTTAGCTTATTGCTCGGGTCCAGCTGATCGGGGACTGTGCGAGACAGGGCCAGACACACCCTGGAGCCCTCCCATGGTCCCTCACATGGTCCCTCCCCGGCTATTGGCCCCGATCGGCCCCTGGGCAAGATGGCCCTGATCAGCCCTGATTGCTGGTCAGGCGGAGGACCCCACCTGTGCACAAATTTCCTGTACTGGGCCTCTAGTATAATCATAAAGCCAGTTACAAAATACTCTAGACAGCAGGTTCTATAAAACAATGATATCAAGATCTTAGGATCTAAGATGAGCTTGGTCTAAATTCTGCCTGAAGTCCCACCAGTGAAAAGTAAAAGCACTGTACCAGGTGTACCAGTTAATAGTGCAAATTTTTTTCAATAGATGGAGTTACACATATGTTGATATATATGCGATTTGATATGTATGCTATTTTGTAGTATTGACAGCAAGCTTCAAAACTTCATATGTCAAATTTGCTGAAGGTGTTAACATCATAGATATTTTTATGCTTAAAAATGTCAAATTTCATGCCAAAAAAAAGAGCATTTGTGGGAAGTTTTAATTCGTTACTTTATTTTGAAGAAAAAGTTATTGTATACTTCAGGAAGCTTATGGTGAACATGTTTCATCTCAAGATACTTGTGGGCACTGGTTTAAATGCTTTAAAAATGATGATTTCTATGTGAAAGGCAAAGAACTTCTAGGTCAACCGAAAAAGTTTGAAGACCAACAATTAAAAGCATTATTGGATGAAGATGCATGTCAAACTCAAAAACAACTTGCAGAAAGATTAAACGTTGCTCAGCAAACAATTTCCGATCGTTTACAAGCAATGGGAAAGATTTTAAAGGAAGGAAGATGGATGCCACATCAACTGAACGGAAGACAAATGGAAAACCGAAAAGTCATCAGTAAAATGTTGCTTCAGCCGCACGAAAGAAAGTCTTTTTTGTGACTGGCGATGAAAAGTGGATTTATTTTGAGAATCCCAAACACACAAAATCATGGGTTGATCCAGGTCAACCATCAACATCGACTGCAAGGCTAAATTGCTTCAGAAAGAAGACAATGTTCTGCGTTAGGTGGGATCAGTAAGGTGTGGTGTATTATGAGCTTCTAAAACCAGGTGAAACCACTAATACTGATCACTACTGACAACAAATAATCAATGTGAACCATACTTTGATCCTGAAATGACCAGAATGTGCCAGAAGACACAGCAAAGTAATTTTGCTTCATGATGACGCACCATCACACACTTCAAAACCAGTTAAAGACACGTTAAAAGATCTTGCCTGGGAAGTATTAACCCACCCGCTGTATTCACCAGACCTTGCTCCTTCAGATTACCGCTTGTTCCGATTGGTAGCACACGCACTTTCTGAGCAGCACTTCATAACATACGAAGAAGTGGAAAATTTGGCCTCTGAACGGTTTGCCTCAAAACAAGAAAAGTTCTATTGGGACGGTATCCACAAATTACCTGAAAGATGGGGGAAATGTGTAGCTAGTGATGGACATTACTTTGAATAAAGCACTTCTGATGTTTCCCTTGATTTATCATGTTTTCTTTGATTACAAAATCCACCATTATTAACCGGTACACCTAGTACATGGTCCCCTTGAGGAAAACAAGATGCGACCTCAGAAATCACACCAAGTCCCAAGAGCACAGGTCACAAAGATAAAAGGCTATAATGTGCCCCCATGTTTTTTCTTGTTACTTGCTGTCCTCTCTTGGAATCTGCCTGCCACCTGGTGGGTAAATGAGGTTATTGCCTGCATCCAAAGCCTGGGAGACCCAGGCACCACAGAGGCTAAGGCTGTAATTCACATGCAGCCAGGAATCTCAAAAGCAGAAACTTAAAGACTAGGAGTTGGCAAGGGGTCCACCTCCTTAAACTTGCATCAAATAAAGATGAATCTTGATGTGGAAAGAGACTCAAGACATCTTACTAAGCTACAAAAACAGCTGCAGAAGAGCATAAGAGAAAACAGTATTGTCCATAATGTTAAAATAAGTATATAATAATCTATAATAATAAAAGTGTAATATGCTAATTAGACCGGATGACCTTCTGGAGGAAGCCAGGGCTGCGAGGGAAGCCTGAGTCCCAGGCGCCGGAGGGAAGCCCAGGTCCCGGGTGCCAGAATGAAGCCTGGGTCCCGGGTGCCAGAATGAAGCCTGGGTCCCAGGTGCCAGAGGGAAGCCGGTGCTGGCAGCCGGGGAAAGGAAGGCCTACTCTTGCATGAATTTCATGTATTGGGCCTCTAGTAATAATAATAGCACTAAGTGTCCTGAGATCTTCGACATGTGGGCACAGTGCCAAGCCCTCTGCATGCACTCTCTTTTTTTTACTTAAAAAAAATCTTTATTGTTGAAAGCATTACTTATGTTCCCCACCCCCGCCCATTGACCTCTTCTAGACCATAGCTGCCCCCACCCCACAGGCCTTCACCACCCTATTGTCTGTGTCCATGGGTTATGCATACAAGTTCTTTAGTTGCTCTCTTCCCACCCTCCCCATCCTCCCCCACCTACCCTCTGAGATTCCACAGTGTTCCATGCTTCTATGTTTCTGGATCTATTCTGTTCATCCATTTATTTTGTTCATTAGATTCCACATATGAGTGAGATCTTGTGATAGTTGTCTTTCTACCAATTAAGCGATCTCTCCCTTAAAGTCCTCTAGAAGTTCTACATATTTAGACGCTCATATATGGGGTGCATATATGTTTACTGATGTTATATCCTCTTGTTGGATTGATCCCTTTAGTACTATATTGTGACCTTTATTGTCTCTTGTGATGGCCTTCATTTTGAAGTCTATTTTGTCAGATATGAGTATTGCTACTCCAGATTTTTTTTTCCCGTTTGCCTGGAAAATTTTTTTCCATCCCTTCATTCTCATCCTGTGTGAATTTGAGGTCGATCTCTTTTAGACAGTTTTTTTATACTATTCATCTACCATATGTCTTTTAATTGGAGCATTTAATCAATTTACATTTAAGGTTATTATTGATAGGTACTTATTTATTGCCATTTTAATTCTTTATGCCTATGTTTCTCTCTCTATTTCTTCTTCTCATTACAACTGTGTCTTTAGCATTTCTTGGTGCTGGTTTGGTGGTGACAAACTCCTTTAGGCACCACCCCCCCTCCTTTATTTTGTCTGGGAAGCTCTTTATTTCACCATCTATTTTAAATGATAGCCTTGCTGGATATAGTAATTTGGTTTCAGATCCTTGCTTTTCATTACCTTGCCATTCCTTTCTGGCCCTTAGAGTTTCTGATGCGAAATCAGCTGACAGCCTCATGGGAGCTCCTTTGTAGGTAACAAATTGTTTTTCTCTTGCTACCTTTAAGGTTCTCTCCTTGTATTTAATTTTTAGAATTTTAATTATGATGTGTCTGGGCATGGGCCTGTTTGGATTCTTCTTGCTTGGGACTTTCTGTTCCTCTTGAACTTGTGTGATTTTTTTCTTTCCCCAGGTTAGGGAAGTTTTCTGCCACTATTTTTTTCAAACACCTTTTCTATCCCTTGTTCACTTTTTTCTCCTTCTGGTATCCCTATTATGTGGATATTGTTATGTTTCATGTTGTCCCACAACTCCCTTAAGCTCTTCTGTTTTTTAATTGTTTTTCTTTTTGGTTCTCTGCTTGAGTGATTTTTCCTACCCTTCTTCTAATTCACTGATCTTATCCTTGGCTTCCCCTAATCTTTTGTGTATTCCTTCCAATGTATTCCTGCCAATGTGCACCAGGGTATTCTTTATTTGTACTATGTCATTCTTTATTTCCAACTGGTCATTTTTCATAGTTACTATATCTTTACTCATGCTGTTGAGCATCCTTGCCAACATTATTCTAAATTCTATATCAGATAAATTTCTGATTTCCATTTCATTTAACTTTTCTTCTGGAGAATTCTCTTCTTCTTTCATTTGGGGCTTGTTTTTTGTTTGTTTGTTTTTGTCTCCCCATTTTGGCTGCCTATTTGTGTTTGTGTCTGTGTATTAGGTAGATCTGCTACGCCTCCCAATCTCTAGCACAGGCCAATGTCAGATGCTGTTTGTGACTGGCCCAAGTACCCTGTTTGGAGCTATCAGCAATCCACAGCTTGTGGCTCCCTCTTCTGGGGCTGGGTGCCTTTGGAAAGGACCCACTAGTAGATGTGCACCAGGGTCTGCTTTTCCTAGCCTAGGCCCAGAGGGAGATCAGGCAAAGACTCTAAGCCTCCAGAGATCTATCTCTGCCTGCAGTCCAATTGACACTCAGTCTTGACTAGCCTCGGACTATCGACCACAGGGTTGGTTGAGAGATCTTCCAACAGAGTGGAGCAACTGCCTTCCCTCCAGGCATAAATCACCTGGATAACAAAAGTCTGCTGGAGAAAGAAGTCCTTCGCATCACGAGGGAATGACTCAGCACAGAAAACTGGGGTGGCTGCCTTCTGAGCTCCAACCCCAGAGCTCCCAATTCTGGACTCTCCTCATACAGCTCCAGTCCACTCTGCCCTCCCTCTGCCAATGCACAAGGTGAGTGGCTGCACACTTTTGTGTGTTGCCCTTTAATAGGGTGCCTGCATTTCCAGCCATCTCTCACTGGCAGACAGCAACCCTGCTGCTTTTCACAGCCAGATGTTATGGTGGCACCTTTCTCAGTTCTGGTGCGCTGAGTGGGAAGCCCAGCTTGGTGTTTAAACCCCAGAGTTCTCAATGGGAACCCCCAACAGCTGAGATATCCCTCCTGAACTTCAGCTGCTGACTGTGGGTGATTTTTTTTTCTACCCTGCTATTCTACCCTAAACTGAGGCTCAACAGTGAGGAATTCACTTATTTTTCCAGGGTCAGCCAGCAGATTTGGGACTGCAGCTCAATCAAATCACCACACATCCACCCAGTTGTTCATACCAAAAATTCAATAGTGAGGCAGTTGCCCCACTCTGTTGGAAGACCTCTCAACCAACCCTGTGGTTGATAGTCTGAGGCTAGTCAAGACTGAGTGTCAATTGGACTGCAGGCAGAGGTGGACTCTGGAGGCTTTGGGTCTTTGCCTGATCTTCTGGGCCTCAGCTAGGAAAAGGAGAACCTGGTTATTTTGGAATCTCTCTCTGCATGCATTCTTAATGACTCTACCACAGCACAGTGTCAGTACTATCATGACTTTTCTTTTAACAAAAAGGGAAAATGAGACTTAGAGTGCTTGTTAAATAACTTGTCCAATATCTCATAGCAAATAAGTGGCAGTGGTAGGACTAGAACATGTACCTGTATGATTCTGTAGTCTGAACTCTCAGCCATTATCTTATACCTCCTCCTTAGAAAAAGCATAACATGAGTGTATGCAGGCATGTCAACAGTGGTTATTTGGGGAGTTAGGTAAAAGAGAGGTAGCTTCTACTTTACATAATTCTGTACTCTTTATATTTTTCCAATGAGCATGTATTATTTC
Source organism: Cnephaeus nilssonii (assembly GCF_951640355.1). Classification (NCBI taxonomy): domain Eukaryota; kingdom Metazoa; phylum Chordata; class Mammalia; order Chiroptera; family Vespertilionidae; genus Cnephaeus; species Cnephaeus nilssonii. The sequence goes on from NC_137091.1 coordinate 35,342,657, forward strand.
ATAATAAAATACACAGACTTATTTTAAGTACCGTATTTTCCGCTGTGTAAGACGACTGGGCGTATAGAAGATTTTCCTGGGTTAAAAAGTCGTCTTATATGCCGGAAAATACGGTAATAATCACGCTTCCCAAACACACACAGAAGAAAACTCAAATTATTTTAGCATTTGGGTCCTGTTTACTGAGCAATCACTATTACTTTGTTTAGTGCTACACACCATATTCAAGACTTCACTGAATCCTCACAACCATGTCTGGAAGGAGGATAGTCCCATTAACTCTTTTTAGAGAAGAGGAACCTGAGGCTCAGAGATATCAATTGATCTCACCAAGGTCACATAACAATACTGGAATTCAACTCAGGACTGACTGGTTTTACCTACCATGATTTTACCTACTTTAGCATGCTGGTCATGCAGGAATGATCACAATGATAATAATAGAATTTAAGTGCTTGCCATGTCCCAGACCTATGCTTTTCATGCATGCTGTCATTAAATCTCTATGGCAATCCCCATATTACAGATGAGGAAACTGAGGCTCAGCAGTGAGTAATTCACTTATTTTTCCAGGGTCAGCAGCAGATTTGGGACTGCAGCTCAATCAAATCACCATATATGACACTGGCATCCACCCAGTTGCTCATACCAAAAATTCAATAGTTATCCTTGACTCCTTCTCTTTCCTTTTCCTCCTCATGCTTACCCATTGGTCCCATTTGGTTCCAGCTTCCAAAATAAACACTCTTTCTCACTATTCAGCTACTGCATCCCCAGTGGAAGCCACCACCATCTCTTATCTGGGCCACTGTGAAGGATACCTCATCTGTTTTCATTCCTGCCTCTTGGCCCTTATTCCATCCATTCTCTGCACTGCAGTGAGCGTGAGCTATTTCAAATCTCTTGTTAGATATCCTCTCATTCAGCCTTTTTCAGAGTCTTAGGAGAGAATTAAGCCCTACAAAGAATGTTATGCCTGACTATTTTCTCCCTTTTCCTGAGGATGATACTAGCTAATACCATTCTCTAAAACAGTAGAGATTACCTAAGTCATTACATGCAATGGATGCCTTATAGTGTTAGGGCTTAATTCTCCTCCAAGAATTGGGTAGAAATGGCTCTAAAAGTTTCCTGTCACACTTCAACTATCAATTACCATAGTTTACTAGGCCCTTGTGACCTGACAGTCACCTCTGCAGGCGCATTGCTAACCTTTTCTGAACACAAGAGCTCTTTTCTTTTTTTCTTTTTTTTAAAATATATTTTTATTGTTGATAATATTACAGATATTTCTCATTCCCCGTCCCCCCTTTACCTTCCTCCTCCCAGTCCCTACACACCCACCCCTAGGTCTTCACTACCCTATTGCCTGTGTCCATGGGCTATTCATATTTATACTAATAAAAGCCTAGGTGGTCCTCACACCCACATGTGACACCCTCACATCATCACAAGATGGCCACCACAAGATGGCTTCCACAAGATGGCCACCACAAGATGGCTGCCACAAGATGGCTGGCAGGGGAGAGCAGTTGGGGGCAAACAGGCCAGCAGGGGAGGGAAGTTGGGGGAAACCAGGCCTGCAGGGGAGAGCAGTTGGGGTCAAGATCAGGCCGGCAGGGGAGGGCAGTTGGGGATGATTGGGTCAGCTGGGGAGCAGTTAGGTGTCAATCAAGCCAGCAGGGGAGCAATTATGGGGCGATCAGGCTGACAGGCAGAAGTGATTAGGGGCAATCAGGCAGGCAGGCAGGTGAGCGGTTAGGAGACAGTGGCCCCCAACACCCCGATCAGGGGCAGGGCCAGACAGCAAACCTCCTGCGGCCAGCTGGGCCTGATGTGCCCCATAAGGGCAGGCTGGCCAGACCCTCCAACCCCTACCCCCGTACATGAATTTGTGCACCGGGCCTCTAGTAAGTATATAAGTTCTTTGTTTATCTCTTCTCATCCCCCACAACTCCCACATTGGGGTATGTCAGTCTGTTCCATGCCTCCATGCTTCGGGTCATATTTTATTGGTCAATTCTATTTTTTCATTAGATTCCACAAATAAGTGAGATTATGTGATATTTGTCTTTCTCGGGTTGGCTTATTTCACTGAACATGATATTCTCCTGGACCATCCAAGCTGTCCCAAAGGGTAAGAGATACCTCTTTATTATAGCTGCAGAGTATTCCATCGCGTAAATGTCCCAGGCTTTTTTTATCCATTCATCTACTGATGGGCACTTGGGCTGTTTACAAATCTTAGTTATTGTGAATAATGCTGCTATAAACATAGGGGTGCATATATTCTTTCTGATTGGTATTTTGGGCTTTTAGGATATATTCCCAGAAGTGGGATCAAGGGGTCAAACAGAAGTTTCATCTTTAATTTTTTGAGAAATCTGCATACTGTTTTTCATAATGGCTGCACCAATCTGCATTCCCACCAGCAGTGAACTAGTGTTCCCTTCTCTACATATTTTCGCCAGCACTTGTTGTTTGTTGATTTTTTATGATAGCCATTCTGACAGATGTGAGGTGATATTTCATGGCGCTTTTAATTTGCATTTCTCTGATGATTAGTGACTTTGGGCATTTTCCCATATGTCTTTTGGCCATCTGTATCTCCTCTTTGGAGAAATGTCTCTTCAGTTCTTCAGCCTGTTTTTTAATTGGATTGTCTTCCTTTTGTTGAGTTGTATGTGTACTTTATATATTTTGGATATTAACTCCTTATCAGATGTATCATTGGCAAATATGTTCTCCCTTTTTCATTTTGATATTGATATCTCCCTTATTCATTTTGCTGTGCAGAAGCTTTTTATTTTGATGAAGTCCCATTTGTTTATTTTCTCCTTAGTTTCCTTTGCCCTGGGAGATGTATCCGTAAACATATTGCTGTGAGAGATGTCTGAAGAGCTCTTTTCTGTTCCTCATTTATAGAAGCATCTTTCCATCGAGGATTCCTTCTGCCTGGAACCCTTGTCCCCAGGCTTTCAAGGACCAGCTCCCTCTGTTAGTCATTAGATCTTAGTACAAATGCTACTCACTCTGAGAGGCCCTCCCAGACACCTTAATTAAAGATACACTGCCAATACCTGCTGTTCCGCTGCCTGTTTTATTTCTTTTACAGCACTTATTTATTATGATCTGAAAATGCCTTCTATTTCACTTACTTGTTGTGTGTCTTCCCACTCACAGCTGAGTGACACAGGGCAGTTCTATTTTATTCACAGCTGAATTCCCAATAACCAGCAGAAAGCTTTTCAGAGGGAAGCCATCTGTAAAAGTGTATTTGCAGAATTTATCAGACATTTATTGTGTGCCAATCACTGGGCTAAAAGCTTTGTAATGTATCTTTCTATCACCCCCAGTGCTGTCCAATGGAAATATAAACCATTTTTAATGTTTTAATAGCCACATTAAAATAAGTAAAAAGAGGTAGATTAAATTCACTTTAGTAATATATTTTATTTATCTCCAACATGTTCAAAGTACTACCTTCTCATTAATTGATTTAAAAAGAGATATTTTTTTAATTTTTATTTACTTATTTACTTATTTATTTGAGAGAGAGAGAGAGAGAGAGAGAGATCAATTTGTTGTTCCATTTATTTATGCATTCATTGTTTCAATTTTTTTTTAAATATGTTTTTATTGATTTTTAGAGAGACAGAGAAAGGGAGAGGGAGAGAGAGAAACATCCATCGGCTGCTTCCTGCACAAACTCAAAATCCGGGCATGTGCCCTGACTGGAATCAACCAGTGACCTTTCTGTGCAGGGGAAGACACTCAACCAACTGAACCATTGGTTGATTCCTGTATGTGCCGTGACCAGGGATTGAACCTTGGCATATCGGTACAATGCTCTAACCAACTGAGCTCCCTGACAGTTTTTTTGTCTGTCTGTCTGCTGTCTGTTTTGGTACTCCTCTTCAATCCCGCCCGTCTGCCTTCTGGGTCCTGAGCTCACTGCTGCCTCCAAGCTTAGGATTTGCAGGCTTTCACTTTAGGCCCAGGCCCCAATGTCCCCCGAACTGAACCTCAGCTTTCCTGCCATTTCTGTATGTTTCTCAGTGTGCATGTGCCTGTCAGGGGCTGCGTCGCAAGAAAACGGGAGGCAGTCCTCCAGTGAGGCCTTAAAAGGCCTTCCGGTGTAGATGCCCAGTGAAAACAGATGTGATAAATGGCCCGTTGCAGGGGTCTTAACCAAAGAGGGTACGAGACAACCAAGAAGGGACTCCAGAGCCGGGGGCATGCACAGGTCAGCGCTGACCGGAAGTGTGTGAGAAAAGGTGCTGAGTGAGATGCGCAGCCTTCGGAGGCAGAGGTGACCCCCCTGAAGAGAAGCCGGTGGAGCCCGATCACGGAGCTCCGCGCTCCACATTCTGCCCTGGCCATCACGTTGAGGGAGCTACCAGAGGAGTTAGCGCTAGTGTTGGCAGCCGCGTTGGAACTGGCAATTGACTTACCCACTGAGGAGATCAGATCTGTACGTTTGGGCTTCTAGGGGCGGAGGATTGATGCCTGGGCCAGGCCTTTGCGGGGAGGGAGCGGGACAGGGCTTCCCTGAGGTCAGGAGAGATCGTGGGAGGCTTCTCTGAAGTATATTGAGGGTGGCCAATGCTAAAATAAAATGTGTTTACAAATATTGTGCCATGTTTTAAAGGTTTCCATTGAATGAACGATACAAAAAAACATACCCAGGGCCTATGGTTTTGCAGACAGTTTGATTCACAAGAAATGACGAGGTGGCCTGGAAATGGGACACGGTTTTTAAGGTGTACAACGAATGAGACCCAGATCTCTCAATCCAGTCAGACTGCCCGTGTAACGCTCTGAAAAATCCCCGTTGGAGCCAAAACCGGTTTGGCTCAGTGGATAGAGCGTCGGTCTGCGGACTGAAAGGTCCCAGGTTCGATTCCGGTCAAGGGCATGTACCTTGGTTGCGGGCACATCCCCAGTAGGGGGTGTGCAGGAGGCAGCTGATTGATGTTTTTCATCGATGTTTCTGGCTCTCTATCCCTCTCCCTTCCTCTCTGTAAAAAATCAATAAAATATATATTTTTTAAAAAATCCCAATTGGAGGTAATTTAAGGAGTTAAACGTTATGTTTCCTGGCTCCTGCTTCCACAGGGAATTAGTGAGGAGGGTCATCTGAGAGCAAGCTGTGCGAAACGGAGGTCTTAGGTCTCTCACCAGGTGGCCAATGCTGGAGGGACATTGCTCCCTGATGCTGCATTGGGAAAGCGTAAAGAAGGGGGCTGTGTAAGAGTGAGGTTTGTCATGGTGGGAGAGGGCTGCTAGCTGAGGCTTACCCAGTGATCCTGGGGCCACACATCATACCAGGCATGCAGAGCATCCGATGGGAGGTCCTGGGAGATTTTTAAGGCAGAGTCCCTTGTCCATTGGAGAATAATATGAAAGGAGGTTCATGCTATGGGCAATGTTGGAGCTGTTGTTGTGGGGCCAGGATGGTGTGGTATGTTGGGTAGGGCGCTCTCTGAAGGGAAGTTACTGTTTGGCAGTATCTGACAGGGGCTTGATTGTGCTTGCCCAGGTGTAAGCTCGGGCGTGGACAAGGGGCCTGGTCCTTCGTTCAGTTCACAACTGTTTATTGAGTGCCTGCTTGTGTCAGGCACTATGTACTAGGGGTATAGTGGGAACCAAAAGAGTTTCCATCTTCATAGGACTCACCATCTAGACTGGCCGTAGCTAATAGAAATAGAAATAGAATGGGAGTCCCATATGTAATTGAAGATTTTTTAAATAGCCAAGTTTTGAAAAAGAAGAAACAGGTGAAATTAACTTAAAATTTTTAAAAATTTATCTTTAGGTTTGAAAGTACTACAGATGTCCTCTTTGTTGTTTTTTCCCCCATTGACCCCCTCCACCCCGCACGCGTCCCTCCCAGGCCTTCACCACACTATTGTCTGTGTCCATGGGCTATGCATATATGTATATATGTTCCCAACCCAACCCATCCCCACCTTCCCTCTGAGACTCGTCAGTCTGTTCCATGCTTCTAAGTCTCTGGATCTATTTTGTTCATTAGTTTCTTTTGTTCATTAGATTCCACATATGAGTGAGATCATGTTTTATTTAACCCAATATATTCAAAGTATTATTTCAACATGTAATGTGAAGATATTAGTGAGATGTTTATATGCTCTTTTGCTTTTATTTCAATGTCTTTAAAAGGTGGTATGCGAGTTTTACACTTGCTCCATATCTCAGTTAGGATTAGTCACATTTCAGGTGCCCAATAGCCACATGTGGCTCCTGGCTACTGTATTGGACAGTGCAGCTCTAGAGTGCAATAAAGAGAACAGATTAATAGAGATGTTTCTGGTAGCGATAAATGCTATGACAAAGCATAAAGCAGGGTTAGAAGACCAAAAGGGCAGGTGATGCTTTAGGTGGGGGGGTCAGACTGGGAAGGCCTCACTGAGGAGGTGTCATTTCAAAAGACCTGGAGGAAGTGAGGGAGCAAGGGAAGGAGGGAAGGCGTCATGCAGGCAAGCTTGCCTGTTCGAGGAGCCCCAAGTTGGCGGGGTGGCTGAACCAAAGTGGGCAAGGTAGTTGAGGGAGGTAGGAGATGAGGCCGATGGTAAAGTCTACAGGGCTTTATTCTGGAAGTAATTGGAAATCACTGAAGGTTCAAGAGTAGAAAGATGGCATGATCTGGCTTAACATAAAAGGGGGCTTTCAGGACTCCTGGGAACTGACGAGGTATCCATGGGTAATGGAAGGTCTGATAGGAACGTAGATGGGAAAGAGGCCAATTGCAGCAGGGTGCACTGAGGAACATTACCTCAAGTCCCAGATGGTGGAGAGACTCAGAGTTTCCGTGAGGAATGCAGGAGCGTGAGGGGCCTCTTCGTGGGAGCGGCCTGGGGGCTTTTTAATGGTGTGGGTTGTCACTGGTTTGGGGAGGAGCACCCAGGAATGCTGTTGTCTAGGTTCATCGGCTGGATGTCCGGAAATGCTGGGGGAGGTTTTAATAGGAGGATAGTCATCCAGGGCAGTATGCTGTGCTCACAGGAGCATCTGGGGATAGTTCATTGCCAAGTTCTTGGGCTGCCTCCGCGGTGCTCGTGTTTGTCCGAAGTGGGCCGGGCCCTCAGGAAGGACCGTGCTGAGGAGGCAGCACGAGGAGGAGCGCCGTGTCAGCAACAGAATTCCCTCACGGCTGAATGGCTTTGGGCTCAAGGCTAAAATTCAGGTGTCTTTGTTATTGTTGCTTTAAAATGTTTTACTATGAAATACTTCAAACACACATGAAAATATGAGAAACCATACTAACACAGCCTAGTGTATACATCTCCCAACTTTATTCATCTTAACACTTTGACCTATTTATTTCAGACTTGATTTGAGAACCAAAAACATTACAGACAGAGCTGAAGCCCTAGTCATCCCTTTCTTGGTCCTATTTCCTTCCCTGTCCAGAGGTAACACAATCCTCACGTTGTGAAGGACTTTTTTCCCATCCATATTTTTACACTTTCACTGCAAATGGATGTACCCACAAACATACATACATTGCTTTGCATGTTTTTAAGCTTTACATAAATGGTTTCACACTATAGGTATCATCTTGTGACTTAGATTTTTTTACTTAACATTGTGTTGTTCAGACTCAGTCCAGTTGATGCATGTAAGTAACTCTATTTCATTTTCACTGCTAGATACCTACTATCCACTGGATGGATATACCATATTTTATTTTCTCATTCTTTGATTGATGGACATTTAGATGGTTTCCATTTTTGAGCCATTGCAAGCACTGCTGCTGTAAAACCATTATATCTACCTCTTTGTGTATGTATGTAAGAATTTCTAGTGTATTCCTAGGACAGTAGCTGCTGGGGTGCACATACCCACAACTTTGCACTTCAGTCCTGGTTTTATCATTCAGGAATCTGATGAGAAATTTAAGTGACAGAAAGTTAAACCCAGCCGTACTTTGTCTCTTTAAGTTTTGTTTTCCTTTCTGTAAAATGAACCTGATACTAGTACCTACTTCATGAAGTTGTACAAGTTAAATAGAGCGTGATTGTAAAGTACTTGCTACAAGGGGCTCAAAGCCTGGGAACTCTTATGCCTTATAGAGATAGGAAAGTAAAATGGTTAGAAGCTCGGGCTTTGGAGCATAACAGAACCTGGTGCAAAGCCTGGCCTGCTACTCCCTCTCCGGGTGCCCTTGGGAAAGCACTTCCCTTGGCTGAGCTGTCTCCTCATCCTACATAATAAAAGGGGACAATATATGCAAATTGTCCCCTTGATCGGGAGTTCGACCAGGAGTCCAATGGGGGCCGGGGGCCTCCCACATCCCCACCCCCCGGCTGGCCGGGCCTGATCGGCCTGACCATGGTGGCCAGCTGGACCCCACCCAGCATGAATTTGTGCACCGGGCCTCTGGTCCATTATAAAAGAGCAAATGAGTGCAATTGTGACTATCTGTTCTCCAAGTAAGAATCTGTCTGGGTCATGATCTGACTGGAGTTATATAGCATAGTCAATAACAGCTCCTGTTTGTGAATATGAATAAAAGTAGGCTAACATTTACTGTTTCCTAACTCCTAGGAAGAATTGATATTATTCTCACTTTACAAATGACGAAACTGAGGCCTTAACAGAGTGGCCATCCAGACGTCACATAGTTAAAAAGCGGTAGGAACAGCCTTTGAAACCAAGTCTGACTGATTTAAAACTTGTGTTCTAACCACCAGGATATACCACCTTAAGTGACTTCAGAGCTGCCCATCATTCTCAACGACGGTTTCCAAACATTTCTTAAGGAATGGAAACATATTGTCCAGCAAAATCTTATATGGAACCCCAGCTTATAAAGCAAATGAAGTTAGAATTACTCCAGTTAAAGCTGGGGTAATGGCATAGGTGCGTGCAAGTTTAATCCTGGCTCTGCCAAGTACTAGCTCTGTGAGCCTAAACAAATTGCTTCATCTCTCTTTGGTTTCTTCATTGGTAAGATGGAGATAATGATTCCAACCTAATAGGATTGTTATGTGGATCAACTGAGATAATATATGCAAAGCGCTTGGCGTAAAGCCTGGCTTGTGATAAGAACCAAACAAGAGTAGCTGTTGTCGCAATTGTGGCTGTGGTTGCTAGCACCTTCAGGACTCTCTTCACTGACCACAGGATGGAGTGGGAATTTCTCCACCTTGTATTCATGGCCCTCCATCATCTGACCAAACCTGCATTTCTGGCCTTCACCACCTACATTGTCGCCAAGCTGAATTAGGTCCCCAATCCAGTATCCTTGCACTACCAGTCCTGCATCTATGCTCTGGCCACTGAGGGGACACCCTTTGTCCTCTCTCTTGCTCCAAAAGTATGAAAATATCTTTTTTTTAAATATTATTTAAAGCTTTCATTATGGAAATTTGCAAAATATACAAAATAAAAAGCTATTATAAAGAACCCTCGTGTATTTCTTACGTAGCTTTAGTAATTACCAACCACTCTGAGGTTCCATGTCAGTGTTTTACCTGACAGTTTTAGTTGTCATTCATGCTAGCCTAGATCCATCATTTTATTAAGTTGTGCAAAATGCTAATGTTATAATTATATTATTCCATCTGCATTTATTAGCTGCAAATCCTTATATAAAGAAAAACTTTTTGTTTGCCCTGACGTACAACTGGGTCATGATCTGACTGGAGTTATATAGCATCATAACAGGAAAGAGAATAAATGCTTGATCCCTTCCATTTATTTATCAATTTTCAAAATAATGAATTGGTTTCCAGCAGCCTCTAAAAGTAACAAATGAGTTTGTTGTTTTGAGTACCATATGATTTCTTCAGTGCCCATGTCAAAAACTACTCCTAGTTTTCTTACCTGACTCAAAAGGAATTTCTCCCTTCTGTTGAATTTAACTTAAACACAGCAATTTCTACCTGTGCACTTCATCTTCAGCTGGGTCATTAGCTCCCAGAAGGCAGTCTGCACAGTACTTAATGTATCAGGCAGTGTTTCTCAAACTTCATTGTGCATATGAACTCTGGCGAGATGTGTGTGTCGGGGGGAGGGGGGAACGGGTTGTCTAATTAAAATGCATATTCTGATTCACTGTCTCTAGGGTAGGCTGAGATTCTGTATTTCTCACAACCCACATGAGGCTGACGCTGCTAGTGCAAGGACCACACTTTAAATATGAGAAATATATTTCTTTCATTCAGTAAGACGTGCCTAATCTCAGCCAGTTCGTGGGTTAGGCCCTGCTACCTTAAAATGCAAAGGGGTGTGTGTGTGTGTGTGTGTGTGTGTGTGTGTGTGTGTGTGATAAGAGTTTTATTGTATTTTATGTTTTTAAAGAATAGTTTATTGATTTTTAGAGAGAGAAGAAGGGAGAGGGAGATAGAGAGAAACATCGATGTGAAAGTGTAACATTGATCGGCTGCCTCCTGCACACACACACACCACCACCACCACCCCCGGGGGAGATTGAACCCGAAACCGGGTGTGTGCCCTTGACCAGGAATTGAACCAGCAACCCTGGGTGCTCAGGACAACACCCAACCAACTGAGCCACACTGGCCAGGGTGAGAGTTCTATTTTTTATTTTTATTCTTTTAAGTATAGTTGGTATACAATATTATATTAGTTTCAGGTGTAGAGTTTTACTTTTTAAATTTATTCTTTTCAATATGTAATAGTATACATGGTAAAAAATATATATATATTTTCCCCCATAAAAATCCAAAAAAAGCACCCAGTGTATATCAGCCCCCAGAGGTGATCACTATTACTTCTTGAGTTTTATTCTAGAGACATTTTATACAGATAAGAGCGTATATTTGTGCCATCTCTCTTCTTTCAACATATTATTCACATTGTTCTGCCGTTTTCTTTTTTTATTTTACTATCTTAGAGATTGTTCTATATCTCATCATACATCTCTACACCTTGCTCAATGGGTGGCACAGTGTCCACACAAGATCTATTGGTTGTTTTAATGAAGTATACAGTGAAGTGTGACTACTTCGTGGGTTCACCCTCATCCTGCACGTTCTCCAGAGAGACCAGGTGTCTTGTCTCCCATTCTTCCAGTTCTCTGAATTACCTGGCTCATGGTGGCGCACTAATCTAGAACACATCTATCACTTATTTATGCAAGCATGTCTACACTTTTTCCCCAGGTTCTAGTCTCTCTAAACTCAAATTGTTTCTTTTACTCAAAGACATTCTCTTGTTTTGTTAATATATTATTGGGAATATACATAAGCGTGTATAACATGTATATTGATGGGGTACAGGACACACTACCCAAAAATATGATGCTTTGGAATATTGAATATTTTAAGCCAAAGGAGTTTGAGAAAATAGATGCAGAAATGACTCTGTGTCCTTCCCCTGAAGCAGGTCCTAAGACCCTCGTGTGAGAGGTGCCCTCTCTACACCCAGAGGAAACAATCATCTTGTCTCCAAGGCCGAGGGCTCCCAAGAGGAATCTGAAAGAACAGGCCTTGCTAAGTTTCTCACCATTTACCACACTGAGCTCCTACCCCTTTGGTCCTATCACATTTTTGCATGACTTCCCACTCTTCATCAAATCCAGCACGGAAGATACAGGTTCAACCTCTTCTTTAGGTCTTCGCTTCCTTATAAGGCTCCCATGTTCCATAAAATTTATATTAAACTAGAGGCCTGGTGTATGAATTTGTGCCTGGGTGGGGTCTGGCCAGTCCACCCCAATTGGGGCTGATTGGGGCCGGGCTGGCTGGGGGGAGGGGCTGTGGGAGGTTGGCTGGCCAGCCCCACCCTTGATTGAGGTCGGAGGTGCCTATTGGGGGCCAGGCCAGCCAGGGGGAGGGGGCACAGGAGATTTGGGGGGCCCAGATCGGGCCGGTTGGCCATCACAGTGCGTGTCATAGCTACCGGTCTTTCCAGTCGTTCTGGTTGTTCCATTGTTCTGGTCGCTGAGCTTTTATATATAGAGATACGTTTGTATGCTTTTTTTCTTGTTAATCTGTCCTTTGTTGCAGAGAACCAGCCAAAAACCTAGAAGCGTAGAAAGAAAAAGATACTCTTTCCTCTCCTACAATATATTTAAGGAAAAAATAAAACCACTAATAGCAGAAGCCTTGTCACCCACTTGCTCCTCCATTTGCCCCAGGAGGGTAACCACCATCCTGAATTTTCCATTAGTCATTCTCTGGCTTTCCTTTTCTCAGTGGTTCTCGGGCTCTCATGCATCAGAATCACCTAGAGAGCTTGTTGAAACACAGATTGTTGGGCCCCCCGCCATTTCTGATTCAGTGTCTTGTAAGTTCCCATGCGATGCTGCTGCTGATCCCGGGACTACACTTGGAGGGCTGCTTTACCTCAGAGATAGTCTTGACTTCTGTATGATGACCCTTGTCCTTCCCTAAAACCTAGACATTGAGTAAATGTGTCTTAAGGACCTGCCCTCAGTTTTCCTCTACTCCATTTTCTATCACCCAATTTATGAGCATTCAATCTTTGCTAAATATTTTTTAAATTTTTTAATATATTTTTATGGTTGATAGTATTACAGATATCTCCCATTCCCCCTCATCCCCCACTCGCATCCCCCACCTACCCCCTAGGACTTCACCACTCTATTGCCTGTATTAAATATTTTAATTGATTGTAGCATTTGACCAGCATCTATTTATAAGTTTCTCGTGTGTGTGTGTGTGTGTGTGTGTGTGTGTGTGTGTGTGTGTGTTATTGTTAGTTAACCAAAAGGAAGGGTATGAGCAACATTTATGTGTCTTTGTCATCTAATCTGTAAGCCATTTGAAAGCCGGAACCAAGTGAAAGGGTTCAGAATAGGCCACCCTCAGGTATGCCACTTTGGCACATTGCTGATTTGGGGCTGACGGCATTGAGACACGGAGGGTGCAGGAAGTGTTCTCTGTTCTTCCCCTTTCTGCCTAAAAGCAGGTCATAACCTTTTCCTCGAGAAAAGTACCTTCCCTGTACCAAGAAGAGAAAAGCAATATTTATCACCAGAGTCTGGGAGTTGACTCCAGTCTGTATAAACAAACCTTCTCAAATCACCCTGATCTTTCATTCGTTTCCCCCATATATTTCTTACTCACTATCCCGCAGTTTAATGTTCCTAATCCAAGCCGCTTTGTGTTGTCACATCCCCATAATTTATTGTTCTTTGTATAAATAGGTATGTAAGCTTTTGAGCCTAACATCTCCTTGGAGATTTTATTTTCCTTCTGAAGATCCCAATGTACACGTAAAAAATATATTAAGTAAGTTTGTAGGCCTTTCTCCTGTTAATCTGTCTTATGTCAGTTTAATTCTTAAGCCAAGCACAGAATTTAAGAGAGTAAGAGAAAGTTTTTCCTGCCTCTGCACAAATTTAATTTCCCTCTGTTTGCAGTCCACTTTACAGTTTGCACACTCAGTTGCTTATAGAGGCCAAAAGGCAAAGTAGATAAATGAAACTTGCCAGGTGGAAATTTACTTACCTGGAAACCATGTTCTGTGCAAGGAGGGCAGCTATTACTTATACTTAAGCCAATCACAGGTTCATTGTCCTCTGATTTTTCCCAGTTTTCAAGAGAAACCAAGAATAACTCCAACATTTTAAGACACAGAGTAGACACACAGAGTACACAGAGATTCCATGCAGAATACATCTGCAGGAACTGGCTCTGAATCCATTTCATGTTTCAAGACCTTTGCAATGGATGAATGGATGGATGGATGGATGGATGGATGGATGGATGGATGGATGCATGGATGCATGGATGCATGGATGCATGGATGGATGGATGGACAATTGAATGCGTGAGTGAGTGAGTGAGTGAGTGAGTGAGAAGTGAGTAAGGTCACTGTGGCAACTCTTTGGGGGAGTGAAGAGAGCAGGCTATTGTGGAGTACCTACTACATACCTGGCCTTATGCAAGGGGCTTCACATACCTTATCTCATTTTGACCTTCATAAAAACGCCACAAGATCATTGTTATAATTCTCATTTATTTCCACAGATAAATAAATGGTTGCTTACAAAGGCCTAGGGTCACACCACTAGTTTTCTTATTTATAACCTACCCAATTTAGAGAAAACCAAAAGGATTTCAGGTGAACTAATGATTTAAGCTGGGTCCTCAGCCTTGGATTCAGATAGCTTTGTTATACCAAATTGCCACCACCAAAGGAGTTAGGTTCTCAAAAAGCAGGAGGGGGGAGGTGTCAGTAGTTTTGAAGCAGGTTTGATTCCTTAGGCATCTTACCATGCAACTCACAGCTTCATGCTCCTCAAGGATGTCAGCCAATACTAAGGAACTAAGATGTAGGTGGTCTCTTCCCATCTTGATATGTCCTCCCCACTTCCCCCTATCTTACTATTAACTACTCAGAATTCAAGATTTTTTCCTACCAGCCTTGGAGCCCACTCCATCTTAATTCCTTTCTAGAGGATAAGGACAGAGCCACAGATACAGGTGCTATTTAGTTGGGAAACATTTTATTGGAGTTATTGAGCCAAGAAAGAGAGATTGCAGGATGGTGACCAGTTCCCACATTAGCCCCCTCTTCCAGCAGGTGTCAGTAGTGCTGGGTCTTGAAGGGAACGGTCACTGGGCATCAGGAGTGGCACTCCTCAATCCCTTCAGCTAGAGGGAGAAAGGGTATGATCAGATTAGGGACCCTCCGGTGCAGGAAGCTGGAGTCCTCCATAATGAAGCCACTGATGGAAAGGAGTCTCTTTCCCAGTCTAAGTTCCCAATCTCTATTGTAGCTGAGATTTCCCTTAACTTTGGTGAAGAGGTTTATTCTCCTTTCACCGCCCCGCTCTCTCTCCCAGATCCTCTACTATCCCCACCCCCAACCTCCTTATCCTCCTAATGCTCGCTTCCTCTTACCTTAGGAAAGGCATCCCAGTTGAGGAAAGGAAGCTTCTTTTTGATCATCTAAAATAGAAAAAGAGAATGAGAGACATGTCACAGGTCAGGTGAGCATGGATCAGTAAGCACCCACTCTACGTAGTGGTGATGGTGTTATTGTTCTATAATTAGTAAAAAATAATATTTTCTGTGCCCTTGCTCTGTATCTGCCTTGTCCTAAATGCAGTACAGCCATGATATCATTTGGTCTTCACAGCAACCTTTTGAGGTAGGTACTGTCAACGTCCTCACATCACAAGTGAGGAAACTGAGGCTCAGAGAACTGAAGACATTTGCATGAGGGCACATAGCAAGTACGTGCAGAGTTGTGCGATGCAAGCTCTAGTTCCAGCGTAGTCACTGATGTGACTATGAAGTTTGGGTAGGCCACCTAACCTAGGACCTTAGTTTCTTCATTGAGGATGAGGGCATTCAAATAAACGCTTGACTGATTCAGTTCTTCCTTTTCTGGAATTGTCTTTGTGGCCTTGTTCTACTGCCATGTTAGAAATATAAGGTATAGCCATGACAGCCTCCTGGGGAAACTTTCTTTGCTAGACAGCATCCAAGCATGGCAGCTACTTCCTCCTAGAACTCAGGAAAGAACCCAGAGGGCTAGAACTAGCACGTGTTGCCACTACCCTGGATAGACTGCAAACAATCTAGGCGAATAAGGAGTACACAGGCACTTACCTCAAAGAGGGCATGCCAGTTCAGGAATTCTTCAGTCTTAAAAGCCTGTGGGGAAAGAGAGACCCAAAGAGGGTTGTTCCAGGGGAGGACAAAGCTTAGCCCCTAGCCCTCCAGAAAAGATGAAGGGACCCTGGCAGCTTGGCAAGCTCACTACCAAGGTGTTGATCCCCTTTCTGATGTGGATATTTGTGGGGGCAGCACTAGAGGTTGTACTTACAGATCGAAACTTTTCGATGTTCAGGAACTGAGGGCTAACGGCCTAGGCAAAGAAGCGGGGTGTCAGGAAAAATGTCCCCATCTATTCATGAAGATGAATAGATGGGGACAAACTCATGGCTGGAGTGTGGGAAAATGGGCGTTTACCTCAGGTCCTGCTGCATAA
Organism: Cnephaeus nilssonii; assembly: GCF_951640355.1. Classification (NCBI taxonomy): domain Eukaryota; kingdom Metazoa; phylum Chordata; class Mammalia; order Chiroptera; family Vespertilionidae; genus Cnephaeus; species Cnephaeus nilssonii. Next base: position 35,358,617 of record NC_137091.1, read on the forward strand.
TTACCAATGGTGGTTTCTTCCTGGAAAGTAAAGGGGAGAAAGGAGACAAATGATCATGTGACAGCAAATCCCTTTTCCCAAAAATCTCTCAACCAGCTCTGCCTTCTTCCACAGGCCAGTTCACAAGCAAATAGCCTATTCTCCACCATAGGGCCTCCTTAACCCAGTCTGTTCCAGCAAGACAGATGCCTGACAGACACGGTGAAGAGAAGGGCATGTGTAAGATAGAGAAGTAAAAAACCCAGACCTGCGTCAGGTGGGAAGGGTGGAGAAAGAGGACTCCTCCCAAGAAAAACGAGCTCGTGTTGTTCTGCAGTCCTTGCAGTTCCTGGGACACCCACACTTAGCCCAGCGAGCTGGGTGGGGGAGACTAACATGCCAGTGGAAGCCAAGCTGCCGAAGTGCCCTGTCTGCCTTGAATTTATTGAGGTTGGTTTGCTTTGCGACTTTATTGCTACCCAAGTCCCAGTCTCTATTTCCATCGTCCATTTGGTAAGTCACCTCAGACCTTAGCACAGCCCATCTTGATGCTCTCCCAACTTGCCCGGCTTCATGTTTCTTATTCCTTCCTTCCCACAACAGAGGCTAGACCCAAATGTTTAGATCTCATAGTAGGTTGGCTGTGTTTTATTTTATTTTAAATTAAACATTTTTAATTACTAAAAATTCATAAATCCGATTTCCAGTTTCTCCTGAAAAAAAATTAAAAACTCTGGCCACACTAGGTACATTTCCCTCTTAACAGCAGTCAGAATACAGACCGTCCCTTTCAGATTGGGCAAATTTGCCCCACCTCCCCTGAGGCCCCACCAGCCCTTTGGCTCATCGACATCACTTGCTTGGATCCTTAAGCAATTGAGTTTGTGACCCCTATCTTAGACTTTTCAATCCAGCATACACATTCTCCCCTCACCTTGGAGTAAGGTGGGGATAGAGAGGCCTCAGGTTTCCTCCCGGCTAGAAACTGGCACGTAAGGATTTTTGCTATGGCCTGGGCTCCAGAGGTAGGGAGCGTCCAGGCACCTGGAAGCCATTCCCAGGGATACGAATGAAACAAAGATGAAGCTGAACCCCGACAGCCAGCCTCAGCCCCTGTCTCCTCCCAGGGTTTAGTTGTCCAGCCTCCACCCCATACTTCACCATCCCTTCCAGAAATAGCATCTCCTTTCCTACAGGTCTTCCCCGGAATGCTTTGCTTCCTTCCTCCTTTCCTCCCTTCCTCAGAGCCCAAGCTTCTCGTCCAGCCCCTGATAATACTCAAAAATAAGAACCACTTATCCAGTAATGGACAGAAAGTACAGAAACTGAAGAGTAAGTGAGGGAATAGGCATAAGAAAAAGAGAGCCCAGGTGATGTGCTCACCTCAGACCTACCCAGGGTAGCCCCCTGAGCAGAGTGGAGCGCCAAAATAGAGAGAAGAACCACAGCAGGAAGAACTGGGATCCTCATGGTGTCAAGTTTAGGGTGCTCTGAGGCGGGGCTTCCCTGCTTGCTCTTTATATTCCCAGGGAGGCAGATGTGAGCAGAAATGGGGCCCCCACCCCACTGACTCACCCCCAGATCCTGTCACTCACCCCTGGGGCTCTGGGAGGGAAGGTATGGACTGTCCCCCACTTACCTTGGATTTCTCAATTCACATGCTGCCCTAGGCAATAGGAAGGTGAGATGGCGAGGAGGTTCCTCATGCAAATGGAGCCGGGATGGAGACAAGTTGGACCTGTCCTTCCGAGGGCTTGGCAGTGGCACCCAAGCACCTCTCCTTTTGTCTGTCTCTTTTCCTCACATCCTTCATTCCTCGCATTTCCTTCAGGCTTTTTCCCACCCTGCCCAGTTTGGTCTAAACTCCTTAGACTGGCATTGAAGACCTTCCATGTTCTGGTCTCAATCTGCCTTCCCTCTTTCTTCTTATACTGCCTTTGCATGTTTCTTACATTATGGCCAAACTGGACTCCATACCAAATATACTCTTCTTTTTCCTCCTCCAAGTATCTTCCCATGCTGCTCCTTATTCCTAAAATGCCCTTCTCTCATCTCCAATTCTCAGAATCCAACAGCCATCTTGGATGAAGCTTCCCTGATTACTCCCATCATCCCTCACCTGCCTTCCTCACACATTTTGCCTTTCTCAGAATTGCCATAACAATTCAGTTGTATCTCTCTGACATTGCACCTAGAGTAACGTATGTTCTTCTCTTATTTCCCTCTTAGAATATTAAGTTCCTTGAGGTCAGGAACTATACCTTAATCACCTTTATATCCCTCAAACACGGCACCTTACACAGAGTATAGGTGGAGCCAACATTTGTTAGATTGGATATGTTAGAATTCAAGCATCCTTCCACCAAGTTGTAGACTTTCCTCCTTTGGGGATGGACCCCTCGCATTATCCAACTGCTCATCTTTTACTCTTGGGTCTTCAGAGAGATTACTGTTTTGCCCTAAGACAAGGAATAGAGGAAAAAACGCAAAACAGGTCTTAGAGCTAATCAATTGGAGATGGGATCTAGGTCCTGAACTTTGAGTGCCTACTCCATTCCATTGATTTATCCCACCCCCTACTTCACTCCCCCAGTTTAGGAGTTGATCACCTCAAAGTGACAAAACATCCCAATCAAACAACCTTCTCCACAATGAGGTTCAGGTGGCCCAACCAGTTCCTGGTATAATAGGGAGGTGCTGGAACATGGACTAGTGCTACCAGGAAACAGCAAGACCTTATTTAAGAGTGGGCCTCTTTACCCAACCTGATGCAATGCACACAGGTGGCAGGCCTAGAGTGGGAAGGCTACAGTCATTCATGAACAATGTTTATGAACCCCAGAAGCACTTCAGTTCAATTATCATGCTGCCCCACACTCCAATCCCCGACATCCTATCCCTCTTTAGCCTTAGGAAGCCTCCTCTGTTTTCATAGAGCTACCTGAGTAGACAATCCTTCAGGGACACTCACTAAGCACAGATGACCTGTGACAGTGGATGCCATGTACAGTTGGTGCTACTGGAGGGGACAGGTGAAAAAATTACTGCAGTGGGTGGAGCACCTCCCCAAAATGTTTTCTGGAGGACACAAGTTTTTATGTGTAATGAATTCTTACTAATTAATTAGCAGTGACTGGAGGAGCTCATTAAGCGCCATTCTGTCAGCATAAAGTCAACTCCAGGAGTAAAAGGAATAAAGAATCAACAAAAGAGAACTGCTGTTGTAAAATCAACTCCACTTAGATATGCTAATGTGGGAACACTTTGGCATCTAAAGCAACAGGTGATCCAAACACCTCCAAACGCCATTATCTATTTGGCTCTAGAGTTCTTTAGCAACAAATTGACTTCCCCATTTTCCTCTCCACCTAATACTAGTGCTACTAATAATAATGTTAGCCAATTTATTGATATCTCACTTGAGCCAAGTGCTCTAAATGCCTGATCTCATTGAAATGTCACAGTGATTCGGTGAGGGAGGCACTATAATTATCCAAATTCTTTAGGTAGGGAAACCACAGCATATACAGACTAAGTAATTTACCCAAGGTCACACAGACAGTGTGGCAAGGCCATGTTCAAAACCCAGGATTCCAGAGCCTACACCTGTATTGGCTTTTTGCTATGCTGTGGAGTAGTGTCCTAGAAAGGGCCTTGGCCAGCCCACATACCACCTTGTGTGATTAGACCCATGCCCTGCGAGCTGGGGACAGGCTGCATTTAGTCCGCTCTAGCCCACTCGACCAGGTGTCCTTTGTGGTGTGCAGCCTGCACAGCCATAGGCGGCAGCTCTGAGCACATGTGTATTAATTTCAATAAATACAACTGTAAACTCCTGGCAAAATGAAAACAGAGAACTAAGAGATTAGCCCCAGAATGAACCTGCAATTGCCTCAGTTTCCAGATGCCTCACACAGTGTGAGCATTTTGCCACACCAAGTATGTATTTAATGATATTTCTAGTTTTGTTCTGGTGTTTAAAGTTCTAGTGTTTAAAGATAGGTACTTTTTAATAATGTCTCTAAACACAAGCTAGCTACTTCATTTGCACAACCCAAGAAATTCTGTTCTTGTACTGGAGAAAAAACTGGGTGTGCTAGACTTACAATTTGTTTCAATTTGGTACCTTCCTGATGGAATTTCAAGGACAAGTTTGGCTTACGTGACTTATGCTGTAAGTGCTAACTAATGTCTCTCTGCAAGCTCCTTGCCATTCCTCCATCTATACTGCCTCAGTGAGTTTGTTTCCTGAATGTCCTGTGTCCAGTGATCAAGCAGATGGGGGGATTCTCACTGAGAGAGGGTCCCAGAAGTTCAGCTAATGGCTGTTAGGATAATGGGCCTAGGGTTTACCATTGCTTTGGATACATCACATCGGATTAATGGTCAGGCAGAGCCACAGCTGGCTCTGCACCAACCCATTTCCAAGTCTGGTTTATCTCCTAGCTCCCTCTCTGAGCATACCAGTAAACCTCTGTTTTCCCACACGCCAGCCCCCACCCTACCTCAGATCTGCCAGAACTTGAATGTGGGTAGGAGGTGAGGCCGAGCCCTGATTGCTACATTACAGACACACCTAGGAGCTGGGAGCTGGCCTCCTGGGTTCAGGGAACGAATGGGGGATTTGAAGGGATGCACCCTGGGGCCTCAGGGCCTTGGTGAACACCCAGATGATAAGCCTTGGAGAGAAAGGGGGCCTGGGTAAGGGTATTGGGGTATGTGGTGTATTGGGAGGCATCCCTGTCCCATCCTTTTCTCCCTCTGCCAGTGTTATTATCATGCCCAAGAAAGCAGCCACTTTGCTCAGCAGGTCTAGTTTTTCCCCACCCTCTGCTCCTGTGTATCCTTTGCTTAAACATCTTTCAGAAATACTTCCTGGACTGGTCCAACTTAATTCTGATCCCTCTAGTTCATAAATATTTATTGAGCAGCCACTTGGGCTCTTGGTGCTAGGAATTGAAGATGGACATGATACCTGTCCTGTGGAGCCTATTTCTGGTGGAGGAAACAGATCATAATCTAACAAAAAATTAGGAAACAAGATAATGTCAGAGAATGACAAATTCTGTGAGTAAGTTAAAATGATAGTGATCATATATGTATCCTTGGCTGAGCTGGCTTGGGGAAGGCCATGTGAATTTAGATCTAAAGCTCCAAGCCTCTGAAGATCCCGGGTTCCAGAGCCAGATAACAGCAGTGTTCCCCAAGGGCCTTTCCCAGGAGGTCCGTAAGGACACTGGAGAGGGAGGCCAGAGCCAGGTCACCCCAAGCCTTGCTGAGGAGTTGGGATTTAATTGTAGGGCTAATGAAAAGCTTGCAGAGAATTCTGAGCAGGGGGTCTTTCCTGGCTGTCACGAGAGAATGGGTTATAGGGAAAATCTGAAAGAACATAGGAAAGTTGCTTCAGAGGTCCAGACAGGAGAAAGGGGTGGCCTGCCCTTTTGTTAAAGTCCTTTACACAAGAGGGCCTTTGCCTGCTTCAGATGGTACTTTAAACTTTAAAGGGATGCTTTCAGCCACGTTGACCACCTCAGCTTCTCCCTTGATCCCTCAGGGACTGGCTCCAGCTGTTTCTGAAATCTCACCTACACTCCGGGAAGCTGGCTGTCAGTCAGCAGGAAGGATTGAGTGTTGGCCCTGGGACAGCTGTGTTCTCCCCCCTGTGGCTGCAAGGAGGTACTGCAAGGATATCTCTATAGAGTTAAAACCCAAGACAAATACAAAGCAGTAGCTCCAATTCAGGGACACACGGGAGGAGAGGATGCAGAGCTAAGGAGTAGTCCTCCTCTCCCTTCCAGTCAGGTGGATTTAATCAAGTTGGTTCCCTCAGGTCCATTTTGGGCGTGGTTTCTATCATTTACTCATCAATATTTGAGGCCGACCCTGCCTGTGCCAGTCCCTGTGCTAAGCACTGAGGTTGGCACAGTGACCAAGGAAGACCGCCATGCCCTCAGAAAACTTGCACTCTCAGAGGGAGTCACTTGGGTTAGCAGAGTGTCTCATGTCGTGCTTTTGCTTCCTGGGTTCCTGCAGGGAGGTCGGAGGTGATGATGGGGGCTCCTTAATTTGACACACAGTGTGGCCTTGATGGGACTTTGCCTCAGAGACTCTAACTGGAGACTCTCCAGCCCTGTCTTCAGGGCTCCTGGGCTTATGAGCCTGGGCTCAGCCATGCCCTCTGCCGGTCTCATTGGTACATTGCTGGAGTAGAAGTGTCTGCTGCCCCTCTGTGTTCTGGAGACACAGTGCTGCTGCGTATGAGATGCTGGATATGAGCTGTCCCCACCCCCATCTTCCTAAAATGTCAAGCCAATGGTCCCCTCACTCACCCCTCACTGCATTTAGAGGCCAAGGCATATTCTGTACCTGCCCCTTGCTCTTGTTCCTGCCCTCTCCCTGACCCTCTGGGACTGGTCTTCTCCGAATTGGTTCTTTACTCCCACTTTCTGATTTGAATAGCCCCCTTGTTGCTTTTTCAGGCTAGCGAAACACCCATGGCCACTTCGAGAGCAGTAAGTATTCAGATACAGGTTGGGCAAAGATCATTTTTTTACAGATGGGGAAACTGAGGCCCAGTGAGGTCAGCTAGCTACTTCCTGTCAGGACTCCCCAGGTCTTATCTCCCTCAGCCCACCATTTTATATTATCAGTCTCAGGAGGGAGGCAGATTATCTGCCCCTAATTCAGTCTTCCATCTCCCTGACCCGGGCCCTCAGTATAGTGTTAAAGAATAAAATTCACGGAAGTCTTAGAGAAAAAAAGATTCATGTTTTATTGCCACAGAGAAACTCAAATTGGGAAGCTCCCCCCCCCCCCCCGCCCCCAAAGACGGCCCGTGACTTCAGGTCACACGTGGAGCAGGTAGAGAAAGTGGCTGGTTTATTCGATGAGGCTGGTGGTCAAGGAATCACCACATGGGTGGGAGGAAACAAAGGACAGACAGACCAGGTCCCCAACCTAGAAAGAGCAGGTGTCAACACCCAGACCAGGCCTGGCCCGGAGGGAGAGCTGGGGGAGGGGCGCGGTTGGGCTCCTTGATGACTGATGTTTCTCAGGGTCTCGGGCATAGTTGAGAGTAATTTTCTAGGAGAAAAGAGAAAATGGTAGAATGTGACCACTTCCAATCTGTTGAAACCAGACATCCTTTTCTTCTTGTGTGTGTTTTTCATTATTAAAATATATTTATAGAACAAAATAGAAGTGTCCCTGCCCCTTCATTCCCCTCTCATTCTCCCTGTCTGGGTGGGGGTGGGGTGGGACACCCTTGTGAACAGGTTAGTGGCACCCAGAACTGAATGTCATATTCTTGCAGCAGGAGTGAGACTTCCTCTCTGAGGCTCAGTTTCTTCATCTAAAACAGGTAAACAATTATAGCACCTTTTCCAGGGATTAAGAGTATGACACAAATAAAGGGCCAGTCACAATGCCTGTCACATTTAACTGTTTGCTAAGTGGTTGTTCTTTATATGTGTTTTTTTTTTAATCTTTATTGTTGAAAGTCCCCTCCACTACAGATGCCCCCCTTTTTTCCCACTGACCCGCCCCCCACCACCATCACCACCACCACGCACCCATCCCTCCCAGGTCTTCCCTGCACTAGTGTCTGTGTCCGTGGGCTAGGCATACATGTAGTAAATTCCCCAGTTAATCTCGCCCTACCCTCCATCCCCGCCTTCCCTCTGAGATTCCATGTTTCTATGTCTCTGGGTCTATTTTGTCCATCAGTTTATTTTGTTCATTAGATTCCACATATGAGTGAGGTCATGTGATATTTATCTTTCTCTGACTGGCTTATGAAACCAGGCATCCCTTCATCGAGCTTCTGCACTCCCACAGTTCCTTAGTGTCTTACCTAGTTCACCTGCCATCCCCTCACTTTTGCTGTCCCCTAAAACAGGTTATGTGGTTCTGCCAAGTTAATCTATCACCTCTCCCCCACTGGGGACTCACTTCTTCCTCCTGCCTCTGACCCTTTACACCTGAAAGGCTCACCTCTCTACAGCTGCCCTGAACAATTCCTATCCCAGGCCCTCTCCTTAACCTAGTCTGCCATTCTTCTTCTCATATCTGTTCCTGCATGGTCCCACCTCCAACAGGCCTTCACTCAGCACTCAGAGGTGCCTTCTGAGTAGATCATATCTTGCAAGTTTTTCTTCACACCCTCACATTGGACTCACCTTCTCAGTACCTTTAGAGTACCCACCCAGAGCAAAGCAAGGGCCATGATCCCAGCCCTGCCCCTGGGCAATGGTGCCCCAGCTCCTGGATGAAGCCGAGCATGGCTCACTCTAATACTCACCTACCAGAACTTCACCCACTGCAGCAGGCCAGGTCGTGCCCGGGAAGCCTGTGGGACAGGAAGAATGTCTGAGTGGACATCGCACTTTCCCCTGCACAACCTCTGCCCTCAGACCCCTTCTCTCACACGCCAATTTTCTTTGCCCCAGTACTTACCGAGGAAGAAAGCGTGGCTCCCCCCTGTAAAGAGAAGATCAGAGTAGGTGATATGGGGGCTACAGTGACCTCTCTGGACTCTGCCATGACCTTGGTGCTCAGAAAGGGCTCAGTGGAAGGGGCAAGATCAAACCAGTTTATCTCAAAGCTCCTTTGGTCTGACTGTAGACATTCAGCCCATGGAAGTTTTTTCACAGCGGAATTTATCATCCAAAGTACACGTTACCCAAGATGATACTGAATGGGCTCCCTTAGCACACTCTGCCCACAGGAAGTGGATGAGAATAGGTAGGTCTCCCTCTGCCTGCAAGGCGGATGGAAATTGGCCACGAATAATTGGCGAAGTGGACACCCAGAGGCAGTATGGACTGCCGCTTCACCTGTCAGCAGAGAGTTTCTGATCTCTCTTCTCCTTGAGGACAGGGCTTTACTGTTCTGAGAGGGGGAGGGAAATACCACCTGTTTTTGCTTCACCAGCCCAATTAGTATTTAGCACATTCATTTACTGACTTTATAAGACTGCTTTCTTTGCAACTGAATGCAACAAAATTCTCAAATGTTCTTCATTTTAGTTCTTTTGTGGAATGAAACATTTATTCCCACCAACCAAGAGTTCCTGGGCAAACCCTGCTTCGCCTATCCTCCTCCCCCTCTACCCCCACCATGCCCATAAGGTCAGCAGTTAAAGAGGTAGAGAGTGGATACTACAAAGGAAGGCGGCTTGTGCTGCCATGTTTCGTGTGATTTTTCTAAGGAGCATATACTGGTATTTCTCTTGGAGAGGATAGTGGTTCCCAGTTTTCTCCAGGATGTAGCCGCTGCTCCCTTGTAACCTTCTCTGAATGTGGCTGTAAAGAGCCTTGAACCTGCTTCCTTTCTCTAAGAGCAGTTTGGAAGTGCAGGATAGAAGGGGTGGAAAGAGATGACTTTCAGAGTGAACAGGATTTGGCCTCAGCTAACCCCCATAGAAGACCCTGGCAGCGAAAGCCTCCCTCCCTCACCTCCACGCAGAGACCCCAATGGGAAAACAGGGCAGTTGTAAGTCTTACCTTAGCGGGGACCTTGGCGGAGTACTGCCCACTAGAGACAGTAGGATATGCCTGCTGGTTATAATTGTAGTTCTGCGGAAGAAAGCAAGGGCGGTGGGTAGTGGGGGGTTGGGGGGCAGCGCAGAAAGGATGAAACCATTTTTTCCTCCGGAATAAACTTGGTTTTTTATTCCCTGCCCTGGCTGGACCTGTCTCAAAGCCCCTGCCTTCTCCCCCTGCTGGTGTCAGGTGTTTTCTTTCCCAGAATCCCCTTCAGCCATCCACAGCCCACACGCTCACCGCCTTATGGTCCCAGCCCAAATGACCCTGCCTTCTTCCCTCTCCTAATCCAAGTGTTACTCGGGAGGTGAGGAGAGGAGACCAAGAACAGAAGTGAGGTCTAACTCAGATGGTCCTGTGGCAGATGTCTTACCTTAGAAGTCACAGCTGCTACCTCTGGCCATCCTGCACCAGGCTGAGAAATGTACAGAGCAGAGGAGTGAAGGAGGAGGATATGAGGTTGGCCAGACTGAGGAACAAGACTGAGAGAGACCGAGGGCCTCCAAGGTCAGTCTGAGGGCAGAGGCTTACCTGACCAGCATTGCCTGCCCTCTTCTGAAGTGATGATGAGGAATAGTCATCCTGCAAGAAAGGGGGCCGCAGTTAGAGTGTCTCCACGGTCCTCAGGCCTTGCCAGACTTGTGGGACTCCAACATCCTGCTGCCTGGGCGCTGCCCTCCTTTCGGAGCACCAGCATCCCACCTACCCCGCCCCGCCCCTCTCAGGAACCCGTGAGTGCTGTCCACAGAGAGGGCAGTGAGCCTGGAGGACACTGATGGTCCAGATAGATACAGGGAGATAGATTGCCACACTCAGAGTTGAGAAGTGAGGGTAGCGAACTGGGTTTAGCAACACCATCCCCACCCAGGCACCTGGAATGTTGGCAGGCTGGCCTGAGACTGAGCTAGAAGGACAAACGTGAGGTGCCCACACAGGCTCCCATGGGGGCAGGCCCAGGCCCCTAAGCCCCAGCCCACCTTTCGCTGATGCCAAACCCTGCTCCCCACATAGGCCCTTTTATCCCTGTTCGCAATGTTGTTTGTGAGGCAAAGTGGAGTATATAACGTTAGCTCTGGGTCAAAGAGAAAGGGGAGAAACACAAGGACATAGATGAAGACACTGCAGATGCACTACCCTCTCCCTCCCCCAGGGGAGGCAGGGGAAGTTCCTAAGCAGTGGGAGAGAAGTTCAGTTCCTTCCATCATCACTTTTCTACTCACACACACACACACACACACACACAGCCACCTCACACACACACAGGGTTAGGATGTTCTTCTTAACTCTGGCTGACGTTGAGTTTCAGCCCTAACACTGAGGTCACAAACTGGCTACCACAGGCCTCCAGACATTTTTTGCTTGGCTTGCATTTTTAAAATTGATTTCGTTGTAAGCAATTCCATGTCGGATTTCTAACTTTCCTTGAAGAATCAGGAGGTGTGGTCACACTGGGACGGCCTGGGTACATGACAACACTCAGCTGGAAGGCCCTGGCCCCTCCTTTGCACGGCCCCACCTGTCCGACTTCCGGTTCCTGGCCCACGTCGATGAGTGAACAGGCAGCCCTTGCCTTAGTGCCTAAGAGATCTGATTCCTGAAGGCCTCTGGCCATGCAGAATCGAGGTGTGGCTTTCTGGAAGACCCAGGGGTCCTGCCCACCCTCCTCAGAATGCAGAAATTCAGACCCTGTGCACCTGCCTGCGGTTAACAATGACTTGATCCCTCCCCCCACCCCCACCCCCACCGCCAACACCTGCTGTTTCCCTTCAGCTTTCCTCCTAGTTCCCCCTCTTTCCAGTTCTGAGGTCCTTCCCTCTTCCCACCCTCCTAGTCCCCGTCACCTGTTCACCCTGAAGTACCCACCCAGCTGTGGCTTCGCCCCCCCCACACATACACCCCCACGCCAGGCCAGGCTCAGCAGGAGCAGCAGCAGAGCAGAGACAGTGGCCAACTTCATATCCCCGTGCCTGTGAGGGCCCCCACCCTGGGCCTTGGGCTTTAATCCTCAGGAGGACCTGCCACCCTGCTCTTTCTTCAGTGACTCACAGCTTCTCTCTCCCACCCCACCCCCACTCAGCGTTGCATAAAGGAAAGTGGGAAGGGAGGGAGGCACCCGCCCTCAGCAGAGAGGGTAAGGAACCGGCACAGAATCTGCAAGCTATTGCCAAGGACCCAGCACCCCACATCCCCAGAGATGAGCTTCCTGACCCCAAAACAAGAGGTTCTGCTGCCCTTACCTCAATAATGGCTTTCCAGTTCAAAAAAGGAGTATTGTGTTTGAAATCCTGGAGGAAGAAGGAGAGATTGAGTGGACCACAGGGAGATAGAGGGTGGACTGTGGCAGCTCATTGGGCAAGTTTCAGGACCACGCACAAGAATGGGTTTTGGAGCCCGGGTGTGGTTGGGGTTAGATGAAGATACGCTTATTAAGGGTGTTTTAGAATTTCTGATGGTATTCGTGATAAGATTTGGATGAGATTGCCCATCTCCAAAATAAACAGAGGGGGGATTTTTGTGACAGGAGCTGGGGTTTGGCTGCCTTGAGGGAGATAGAGAGAGGGATAGGATGACCAGGGTCCTAGTTCTTCAAAAAGTGAGAATTGTCCTACCTCCCAGAGTCGACTGAAGTAGAGGAGGGCTCGAGTGCTGGGGGATGGGACTTGGCCCTGTGGATGAAAGGTGGGGAGCAGGTTAGCAGAGAGCTTGACCCCCCTGATCATCTAAGCCCCTACTCTTGCTCCCACCATTTCTCGGTCTTCATAATTGCACCATGACCAAGATTTAGGGGGAAGCTGGGTGTCTTTAGGGGCCAGGAAACTATTTTTGCAAGCAGAGAGAGAGAGAAGCTAGATCTCTGGAGCCATTAACTGTCCTTCCCGCCCCTTGCACACAGAGTGTTCTTCTCTATCCCATTGTCCCCTTCCCTGGCTGAACATAACTGTAGCAAAACCTCAGGACTAAGACCTGCCCACAGAGCTTCCTGCCTTTTCCCCTGCCATGCCTCCTCCAGCCCATTTCCCAAAGCTGTGGGGCTTAAGTTACCCCTTCCACGCCCGCCCTGGGGTAACAGTTGAGACGTAAGAAAGGAGCAGACACCAGGAGTGTGGGGCAGCTAAGGTTTATTTCAAGGGCAAAGGTTGAGATTAGTGGTGAATAGTGTTTTTTTAAGAAGGGGTGGGGGGGCTCCCATCCATCTGGTAGCTCCTTGTCTGGAGGTCACGGGGTGTGAAAGCTCCTGTCGTCCTGGGCAAAGAAATGGGTTCTAAGAGGGAGCTTGAGGAATAGGACTTCAGGGAGTAATGGAAAGTCAAGGTTATATTAGTCCCCTGCTCCAGAAATCTGCAGGGACCTTTTTGAACCACGGCTGTCATCCAGTCAACCCCAGATATTCCAGCTTGGGCTTGAAAACTCTCATACCTTGCCAGGAATGTTATGTACAGCCCCCCTGTCTTCACTCCTCACTCTGTAGGAAGTCCTCAGCACCTCACCGATGCACTGTGAAGGAGCCAGGGCTCGCCCTTCTCTGCCCAACTCTGTCCTGTCCCTCTTCTGAGACCTGTGTCTCTGGGACGTCATCCCAGATGAATCCTGCCTGACTGCAGGCACTCACTGTACTGCCCCCTCTGGATGTGCAAAAACGCTTGGCTATCTGTCCTGGCCCTCTGGGAGGTCGTCTGTGTGTGCCCGAAGGTCCCCATGCTCAGGGGTCTGGCTTCCCCAGTAAGGAGTTCACAGTAAGGGGTCTTGCCCCACCAGAGACTGTGCTTCTAAACCAGAAACAGTCTATTTTGTTCATTTAGTTCATGCAAACCAGACTGTGCTGCATCTGGGAACATCTGTATCTTCTGTCTTCCACTTCCCCCTATCCCAAAGGGCAGGCTTTGACTTTCCTGGGGTTTGGGCTGCCTCTTGGCCTCCCCCTATGAGGATCCCTTTTCCCCCACAAGTGTTGGAGGACAGGATCCTAGTCTTCATTTTTTTTTAAGTGAAGGCTTAGAAACTCAACTGAACACGGCCAGTCAGGTGGCTAGAATGGCTGTGATGGGCAGGGGGAGTCTGACTTCTAGAGAGCAAAGTCCCCATGGTGAGAAGCAGCAGCTACTCAGCTTTAGTTTATTGTAGCTCATGGAACGGGGGCCCTGTGTTGACAAATTTTTCAATAGAAGTCAGAAATCCAAGTCATTTTGTGAAGTCCATCCATTTTTAAATTTTGGTCACTGATTCATATTGTGTGTGTTTTTTAATGTATCCCAAAAAAAATTCACATAATTGGGCTGCCAGTTACAGCTTTTGCTTTTGGTATTTGTTTGGGTCGTTTGTCTGCTCTCAATCCTCTCCTTCCAGTCCACTCTCTCTACTATTCTGGTGTCACGTCGGCTTGGCCAGGGGTTTCCCTACAAGAGGAGGGGGTGGGCAGGGAGGAAGAAGGAAGGGCTCCTGGGCCCATGTGTCCCCTAATATTATGTAAGTACAGGGCACCCACGAGGCACTCAATACATGTTGGCTTTCTCCTTCCCTTCTCTCTCTGTGTCAGTCCTCATGTGGCCTTTTAGCTCCACCTGACTATTCCGTCCACTCTCCCACCCTGGCCTCTGCTGCCTCTCTGATTTCCTGAGTATTACACCTACTTACTCTCCCATTAACCTTCAGGTCTCGGAGGGGAAACTGAGGTGTAGAACTGTGCACGTCTGCATGTTAGGATATGAAAGAGGCCCGTTCATTTCTCATCCTCAATACCCAACTGTTTGCAAAGTCTCCCTCTCTCCATATCTCAGCTGTTCTTCCTCCTTGTTTTTTTTTTGTTTGTTTGTTTGTTTGGGGTGGGTTTTTTTTTTTTTTTTTTAGCACTATCCAAAATGCTCTTCATGGCCATCATCATTATTTCACCTGGCTCAGAGGTTTAGCTTTCTTCTCTCTATATATTCCTCTCCCACAAAGATCATATGACATGGCCTTCCAGCCCTTACCTTGTTTATGGCATCCCAGTTAATGAAGCCCAGCTTGGATTTAAAGTTCTGCAAAGAAGAGGGGGGGGGAGAAAAAGGAGACTGGCCAAATTGGATCATAATAATGAAATTGGCTCGGGGCCTCGGGACAAGAGAGGTCAAGGACCACCACTGTCAGAAGTTCTAGAAAGAGGACTTCATCCTGTGAGGTCAAGGGGCCAGGGTTTTGGTTTTCCAAAAGAGAATGAATGAGCGGAGCAATCTTGCTGAACTCACCTTCCAGAAGGTGTCGAAGTTGAAGAGCCCAGGAGATGTCTGAGAGTTCTAAGGAACCAATGAGAAATGGGATGCGAGTAAGAACACGCGTTGTGAGCAAGAGGCAGGGGCAGGCGCTATGGATGTCTGGAGGGTCCTGGCTTAAGGTGGGGTGATGCCTCCACTCACCAAATTATCGATTCCACCGACAGCTTCACCTCCCCCACCGGACCCTTGCCCCTGGGTGGGGAAAGGGGACTGCTGTTCAAGGCCCATGCATCTTGTTATGCATACCACCCATCAGCCTGCTCCTGGCCCACGCATCTTTGCCTTTGCTCAAGCACCATGTGCCCTCTGTAAAGCCACCTCTCTTCTTTACACAGCACCTAAGAACCCCACCTCCAGAAAGCCTTCCTGGAATGACTCATTATTTGCTGCCTAGAATAACCCTACCCACTCCCTAATATATAGCCTCTCTGTGCGCCAAGCACTGTGCCTCATCCGGCCACGTCCTTTGTGGCGATGTCTCCGTTTGACAGATGAGGAAACTGACACTCAGCGCTGTCCAGCAGCTTGCCTCAGACCTGTCTCCATGCCAGACCTCAGTGTCTGGACCCTGAGCCCCCTTGGTCGGGTTATGATGCAGAAAGCTCTGCAGTAGCTGTGGGGGTGAGAAAGTTGGGCTTCACGGTGCCCGTTTTACCCGAGAGGAAGGCCAGACTCACAGAGGTCAACTGACTTGCCTGAAGATCCACAGGTGACAAGTGATCTCCCATTTGTAACTCAAAGTTCACTGCCTTTATGCTTCTCAACACTGCCTTCTGAAGTATGATGTTTAAAATCCCCCTTAGCTAGCCATCCTTCTGTTATTTTCATCTATTTTTCTCTTGAAGAGGTAATAGGACTGATTGCAGTTGGAAGGAGGGAGAGAATGGATGAATCAAGGAGAATGACAGGGATCCTGGACCCCTGGTGGTCTCCTGGTGGTCACCTGGCAGATTCAGAGAAGCTGGCAAGAAGAAACTGATATTTCTCTTTCTTTTCCCAAGCCCTTGGCATTCTATCCCCACACTCCACCATCCCTTCTCCTAAAGACATCCCTGCTCACCTGATAATTGCCTTGGGAGTTTCCAACGAGGCGACTACCTTCCCTGCTTATTTCCTGAGGAGAGAGAAAATAGAGAAGAGTTGGTGGGGAGGCAGGCAAGATGGGAGGTGAGATGTAGGTGGAGGATTCCTGAATCAGGGGACTGAGGCAGTAACACAGCCGAGTCCTTCCCAGAACCCCAAGAGAAGCCCTTCTCTCGGGGTAGCTCTATCTTTCCTGGCAAATCTTGTTTCACCCCCTTGTGGATGGGGCTGCTTCTCACGTAGGATGCTCATGGGTACCATCCCCATCTGTTTCTATTCAGTCTGCAAGCCGTCCACAATTCAGTAGGAAGGGCCTTTGCCACCAAGTAGGCACCAGCCAGGCTGCTGTACTGAATTCATTCAAACATGCAGGCTGGGCTGATGGTTTGCTGTAGTCAGGAAGGTGATGCCAGCTGGAGAGTCCCTGGGATATGAGGCGGCACAGAAGTCAACTGCTAGCCTCCTCCGATAGCAGAGGTCAGCTCCTTTGGAGATCTGCTTTTACTGTTTGGTATGGATCCCAGACCCATCGGCACCTCTTCATTCCCAGAGCGAAAATCTAGACAGGCTGGGAATTGGGACTGTCTGCCCTGTTGGTATTGCTGCTGCCACCATCCCTACTCTCCTCGCCCTGATGTCGCCAGAGCCGCCAGGGCCTCTGAAGCCCTGCGGGACAAGACAGTGAAACACAGCTCATTGTTTTACTAGGTCCATCCCTGCAGATTCATGTGCGACTTAACAGGATTCCTCTTAAAATCCTAATGGGAATCTCTTTGGAACCTGTCAAAATCATCTTGACGTTCATTTGGAAGAATAAATGCCTACAAATCAGTCAGAAAACACTGGAAAAGATGAGCAGCTAAGGGACTTGTACTAGCAGATAGGAATGTACTATAAAGCGACCATAAACAAAACGGTGGTTCCTGTCCCAGAACAGATCCATCAATTTAACAAAATAGAACTCCCAGAAGCTCTCCCCAAATATTAAGGTACATATACACATGATGTTCTAATTCAGTGGTAGAAATGATTCAATACACAGGGCTGGGAATACCAGTTACGTTTTTTTTTTTTTTTTTTTTTTGGGGGGGGGGGACTTATTTATACCTCACACTTTCCTCCCTCCTATTTTTCTCTGATTGTCACTTCCTACGGCAGCACACAGATCTGATCCAAAGGGTAGGGGCCTGCCTAGTTGGATCCAGGAGTGGACTAGACAATATATACCAAAATACCGCCCAGGCGGATTAAAGAGTTAAATTTAACAATGAAATGACGGAAGTATTAGTATTGCTAGTAGAAAAGAAAGACCTTTGTTTTCAAGAGCAGACAGCATAGAAAAGCAGACTTTGGTAAGTAAAAAAAAACTACAAGCCGAGTAACAAACTAGAAGTTTTCTTGAAACCTGTCTCCCCACAAAAGGTTAGCCTGCCCCATATTTTAGGAGCTCTTCAGAGAGCCTTGCCAATGTAGCATCACAGGGCTGTGCTCCTCGCCCTGCAGGCGACACTCACACCGGGTGCTGCTGCTCTGCACCAGCCTCCCCCAGAGCCTGTTAGAAGCCAGGATCTGGGCAACACCCCAGCGCTGATTCAGAACCCGCATTTGCCCAAGACCTCCGGGCCCTTCGTGGGCCCCTTAGTGTAGCACTTCCTCTGTCGGCGCTGCAGGTTCTGACAGAAAGCCCAAATTTCCAGAATAACTAGGCGGGGGACGCATGCTTCCAAAAACGCCATTTCAAACCAACGTCAAAGGGCCTGCCAAACTGTTCTCACTAGCCAGGCACAGGGCGCTGGAAGCAATTACATTTCTAAAAGGACTGGCCTTCAGGTGATTGTCACAGCCCCGTCGGTGGGGGCATGTCACATAAGGATTTGCAATTAATTATTCCTTTGGAGATGGTTAGTAACTCTATGTGCTTGGTCTCTGCCCCTAAATTGTAATTCCCCACAGACGGGGCTGAGGTGAAGATTAGCCTCAGGAGCGGAGAGCAGAGCTGGGTTACAAGGCGTGGGCACAGGGGCAGTGACGAACGGTGGTCACCACAAGTCTGGCTCTCACCTGAGCCCCAGATCCAGCCACTCGGACATCATTTCCTGGGTTGTCACACTGTGGGCGAGAGAAAGAGAGAAGACTTGCGCTCAGTTCCTACCCGGACGCCGGACGCCCGTTCCAGCCCTCGAGTTGCAGCCTGTTAGCCCCGAGGTTCACGCACATCGGCCCCACCCGAGCAGCGGCCCACCCCATTCTCAGCGCCAACCGTCACTCTCCCCCATCCACGGGGCTTCGGTTTCGGGGAGATCCGCGCATGGGGCACACCGGAGACACTCACCCCGGGTTTGTTTCCACCACCACTCCCTCCACTGCTTCCTGAGGAAGAGCTGCCACTGTGTTCCTACAAGGGACGGCAAGGGTCCACCTGTTGTCTGCCAGGGACTTGGCAGGGACCCAACGATTCCTGGCCAAGTTATCCCCCTCTGCCCGCCCGCCGTTCACTGCGGGAAGTTGTGGGGGCACGGGGCAGGACGAGGTGTGGCCGAGCTCATTTGGGAATGTGGGGTAATGGGGGGGGGGGGGTTCCGAGCTGCTGCTCTCACTTCCCACCACGTGCCAGGGGTGGAAGGCCTCGGAGCCTGGCTGCACCCAAATCCCCTGAGGCCGGCCTCGTTCAGCCCTGCCCCTGTGTCTCCTCTCCCCTGGCCCTCTCCTGGAACCCAGGGAGGGGAGAGCGCCCCTGGCAGGGAGCCTGGTCAACACGCCTAGAATTTTCCAAGGGGAAATGAGATGGGGTAAAAGCCAGCGGTACAGGGAGCAGTAATTACAGCAGCTTGTGCTATCGGGCTTGTTCTAGTTGCCTCCCTCCTCTTGCCCCGACACCTTTCCCGGACTCCAAAGGAAGCCGCAGGGTTCTGGCTCTCCAGGCCCCCCCTCCTGGAGACCCCGCCTAACCCAGCTGACAGGCTGTGGTCCCTCCCTGGTCCTCTCACCATCGGGAGGGGCCGCCGGGGCGTGCAGCATATGTACTAGTTCGCCTGTACCCCCGCCCCGTCATGCCTGAAGTCTCCATGTGTGCAGGCTCGCCCCCATTCCCCCGGGAGCATGCCTAACCAGTGTCATGTTGTTCTGGGCCCACCTCTCTTCTCCCATCCACGCCCCCCCCCCCCCCCCCCGCAGCGGTAGTCCGATTTCCAAGTGGCCACCACTGCAGGGATAGGGGTCAGACAGGAGAGAGAAGATCCCCAGCGTCAGGGAGCAGAGATAAGGGAGAGAGGGAGCAGAGGGAGGGAGGGCACCTCTCCTGGAAGCCTGCGTGGTGGGGCTGGGGAGGTGGGAGGCAACGTGAAGGAGCCCCAGGGTGACCTCTGCCAGGGATGCCGCCCACCCCAGGGCTGGCAGCGTTCGGGAAGGCCTTGGAGCGCCTCTCCTCGGCCGGGACCTCCACGGGCCTCCGCCTCCTCTCTGCCTTCAACACAGGAGCAGAGCTCACCCAGTTGCCCCCAGAACCGCTGCCGCCGCTGCTGCCGCTGCTGCCGCCACTGCCGCCACCGCTGCTGCCGCTGCTGCTGCCGCCACCGCTGCTGCCACTGCTGCTGCCGCCACTGCCACTGCTGTCACTGCCTCTGCCGCCACCGCTGCCGCCGCCACCGTTGCTGCCGCCACTGCCTCCACCGCTGCTGCCGCTGCTGCCGCTGCTGCCGCCACTGTTGCTGCCACCGCCACTGCCACCGCTGCTGCCGCTGCCGCCACCGCTGCTGTCGCTGCTGCCGCCACTGCTTCCCTGAGGGACCAGAGCGAGGACTAACGGTGAGAACCCGGTTGCTTCCCCCACCCCCATGCTCTCCGGCTCAGGCATCTTCCTGCTGGGTCCGAGGAAAGAGAGCTCTGTTTCCTCCCTGTGCCGCCCGCTTCAGGCGCCCCCTCCTCTTACCCAAGAGTTGCTGGAGCTCCCCCCTGAGCCGGAGGGCGGAGGGTTGGTGCACTGCGGGAGAAAGCGGACCGGTGAGTGGTGAGATTTCAGTGCGGGCCGCCGCCACAGGCCCGGCCCTCCTTCCTCACCTGGCTCGGCTTTCTCTCCCCTCGTGTTCCTCCCCCCACCCCCCCCCCCCCCGCCCCAACCCCATCCCACTGACATCCCTCTCTCCCTTGCCTCCTGCCGCGTTCCTCTCTCCCTGGCCAATCTGCCTTCCCCATCCCTTTTGCCTCTGGGTCTCTCCTGCTTTCCGTCACATGCACCCGGACACCCTCTTCCTCCCCCCCCCCCCCCCCCCCCCCCGACTTCTTCCTCTTACCTCCGTATTGCTGTTGCCCCTCACGGAGCCATATCCAGGTTGGGCCACAGCTCCCTGCAGGGAGGGTGAGACTGAGTATGGGATCTGCAGGCTGAGGGAGGCCTGAGAGTGTGGGCTTGAAGGGGTGAAGGTACGGGACCAGGGCGGGGCGCTTACTTTACCTGAGCGTTGGTCCCCACATTGTATGGCCCTCCGTTGCCTCCTTGGCCCCAGGAGCTTCCTTGAGAGTTGGTTCCAAAGCTGCCCCCTGAGCCTCCAGAGACTCCATGGATCCAGGGATTCCCTGGACCTTCAGGATTGCCCTGGCTTTGGGCTCTGAGGCCACCCTGAGAACCAAAGGTGCCGTGGCCCCCCGATGGAGGCTGGCCATTGGTTCCCTGCAAGGACAACATGCATGCACTTAGTGTGTGGGACCTGATCACTCGTGACGGGGCAGGGCAGGCAGGGCAGCTGAGCTAGAGAGGAGCTGGAGCAGGGCACAAAGAGAGGCAGGGAGAGACCCCCGGGTGGCAGAGAAAGGATGCACAACCTGGACGGGAACTGCCCCCAGACAGCCGCAAATAAGACTCCTTCATCGTCCCATTGATTCCCAAGATGCTCAACCCAGCTTCCTACAGTCCCCCGTTTCCACACCCAGCTTCCTCCCAGCCACTCACCCAAGCACTGTTGCGGCCAGGCACCCCCTGCCAGGAGCCGTGGGCAGCATCTATTCCGTGTCGAATAATGTTCTCAGTCTGTGTGCCGGCCTCGCTCCCAGTGTTCCCAAGAGCGTGGGCTGCCTCTCCAGCCCCTTGGCCAATGGCCTCCCTGATCCCATGACTAATGGCATCTCCCACCGCCTGTCCAGCAGCTTCCCCAACACCTGTCCCAGCGCTTGCCCCTCCACTTAGCAACGGGCCAGCCTCCCCACTGCCCAGGTACAGGGCCAGCAGGAGGCAGGCCAGGGACCCCTGGAACTTCATCTCTGCCTCACTCCTTCTCCCTCCTAAGTGTCTTTCCCCACCCAAGTTTCCTTCTGATGGCCCTTTCTCCTCTCTGTGTCTGTGTGCCCTCCTCCGTTCTCTTCTTCCTTCCGACTTCTGGTTCTCACTCCTTCTAGGTCTGCAGCCGCCTCTCTCCTTTCCCAGACTCCCCTGCCTTCCCAGAGGCCTCCTCCCTGCCCCTACTCCTTATACTGCAGCTTGGGAGAAGGCGACGGGGCTGGGCAGCCCGGAGTTCCTCCTCCCAATGACTCAAGGCCAGCACTGATAGGGTAATGAGCTGTAATTGTGAGTCTGAAAGTCTGTGTTGAAACAGAGAGGGAGCCCATGCATCAGGGAGGGAGAAATGGAATGAGATGGATGCAAAGTGTTCCAGTTTCCCAACACGAGGAATTTGGGGCGCGGGGTGGGGATGGGGGCATCTGAGGAGATCGTCTGTTCGTGTAGGCAGAGGGAAACCACAGGCTGGGCCCCACCAGTGGGGCAAGGACACGAAACTCAGTGGGAAAGGGGGCAGGTGAGTTAGGTGTAAGCTAGCCTCGGTCGGGGGCATCGGAATGGCGACAGGTGACCTTTCTCTCAATTTAAGTTAGCCTTTGCCTCTCCCATTTCTCTTCTCCCCCAGGCTGCCATCTAGAGGTGCCTGCCCTCACCCTCTCCACAACTCCAGAGCGCCTGGGAGCTGAGACTGGCCTCAGGTTTCAGTAGGGACGCCAGGCCTCCAGGAAGGAAGTGGCCACGACCCTGAGAGTGGTCATCAGGGTGTCTCGGTTAACATCCTGGTGGCTCTTGGCTAAGAAAGCTGGGTGTGGAGCAGGGGAGCTGGGCGGGCCAGCCACCCCCAGGGAATGAGTGGGAGGGAAAGACCTTGGGAGGGAGCGGCTGACCCAAGCACCCATCCTGTTTACCTGTTACGGAAGGGACACGTGTGTGAGTTCATGCCCTCCTGGAAGGGCTAGGACTGCACCAGCTCACCCCACCCACCCCCAGGCTCCCCCCCAGGGGCTAGGATGACCCTGGCAAGGGAGGAGGGGTCAGCACAAGAGCAGGAGCCCTAAGTCAGCAGCATGATGCTCTGCGGGTCCCAGCTCAGGATGTGGAACTTGGTCAGATCTCATCCCTGCTTAGCAAGCATGGCTGCCTCTGTACTCCCAGGAGCCCAGGCCCTCCCACTTGCCACTGCCTTGTTTCACCACGACTCATCCCCCAGTTAGGAG
Organism: Cnephaeus nilssonii; assembly: GCF_951640355.1. Lineage (NCBI taxonomy): Eukaryota > Metazoa > Chordata > Mammalia > Chiroptera > Vespertilionidae > Cnephaeus > Cnephaeus nilssonii. The sequence continues at coordinate 35,380,956 of NC_137091.1, forward strand.
GGGTCAGTTTCCATCTGCCTTTCTCAATGTCTCCCAGTCAGTCTCTCTCTCCACCCCAGCACCCACACCCCAACTTGTAACATTCAACACCTCTCACCATGTGAAAACAATCCCTGTCTGTCCTCAGCAGCTCCTACCTCCTTGTTATTCATCTCTGACTCTTCAGTGATGATAATAAATGTGGTGGTGATAATAAATAATAATAATCATTGCAGCTCCAATCTATCAAGGGCTTTCTATGTGTCCGGCACTGGACTTATACACTTTAAGGCTCAGACAGCCCTGGAGATCCGTCTTATTATTATTACCCCATTTAGAGTTGGAGAAGTTGGGGTTCAGAGAGAACATGTGAATGTGTGGTAGAGCAAAACCCAAGCCCAGCCTGCCCCACTCCTAAGCCCTGACCCCCAGCATTTTCTGTCACCTCAGTATTTCAGACCTCCCCCTGCTTTTCAAAACCCTCATTCTTCCCTGGATAGAATTGGTTTGGGTTTTGTCCTGGCATCTTGTCGGGGGAGGGGAGCAGGAGTAAATCTGAGGCCTCCAGGATTGGCGATGGAGACCCCAGCCCTGAGCCTGCTGCTTCCCATTGGCCAAGGACAGGACCTTGGCAGGCAGCAGAGTGACCACTGACTCAGACTCCTTGCCACACTTCCCTCGTGGGACACACCTGCACAATGGCATACATCTGCCCTCTCCCTTCTTTACTGCTAAGACTTTTCTTTAAGCTAGCTTACTTTCTTAATACATTTTAAGAGAATATTTTATATTGCTGCTGGAAGTAGAAAGCCAGAATCACTTGCCCATAAATAGAAAGTACCAGAAAAACATAGAGAGAAGCAAACAATGGTGTTACATTGCAGATGGCTGCGGTTTCTGTATCCTCTTTATTAGCAAGTATGAGAGAGATGTTTAAGGCACGCCAGCACAGAATTGAGTGTTCCTCTCTAACAAAATCAGAAAGCGTCAAAGGAAATTGAGAAAAGAGTTTCTCACTGGGTGGTTCAGAGTGATCTAAAGCCGTGATCACAGAACACCTAAATTTTCCTCTGCCAGCAGCAGGTTCATGTTCTACATTCTGAGAAAAACTACCTCAGACATCTCTCTACCTGAGCAGTCACCTCAAATCAGTCTTAAGGCATAGTTATTATATACCCAGTCCAATAGATGATGTGGTGCCTTCACATGCATGATCTCATTTAATCCTCACTATAACCTCAGGAAGGAGGTTATGCCCATTTTACAGATGAGGTAACAGGTCTAGAGTTTTAAACACATACACAGGATCATATGTGAAAAGATTATGGTAAAATGGAGTTGTCAGAATTTTACCCAAGTCTGTCTGACTCCAAACAGCTTTTACCAGCACCCCCCCCCAACCTCACCATGCCTCCCTTGTTTTGTATATGATAGCATCCACAAATCCGGCATGCCCACATCATGTCCACAACCTTCTGATTTCATCTTTTCTCTCTCATGCACCACTTTATTCATTCAACAAATATTTATTGAGTACCTACCCTGTGCCACGCCTGTTCTAGGCACTGGGGATACCACATGGAACAAGATCATCAAAAATCTCTTTCCTTAGGGAGCTCACATTCATTGTGGGGGAATTTGGACAATAAACACATCAGGCGGTGATGAGCACTATGAAGGAAAACACAGTGGAGTGAGGGAATAGAGAAGACAGAGTGGGTATTTTAAATAGGGTGGTCAGGAAAGGGCTCTTTGAGATGTCACCTATGAACTGAAACCCAAAGGAAGTGGGAAACTGAGCCATGAGGGTATCTAGGGATAGTGTATCCCGAGCAAGGGAATGGTAGTGCAGAGGCTTTGAGGCTGGAGCAGGGGGAAATGGGAGGAGTTTATATCAAAGAGGTAACCATTTTTAAAATTACATTTATTGGGGTGGCATTGATTAATAAGATCATATAGGTTTCAAGTGTACATTTCTATGGTACATGATCTATATAATGCATTGTGTGCCCAACACCCAAAGTCAAAGCATCTTCTGCCACCATATATTTGGCCCCCTTTACCTTTTACTACCCCCACCCCTTCCCTCTGGTAACCACCATACTGTTGTCTGTGTCTATGAGTTTCAGTTTTATATCCCATATATGAGTGAAATCATATGGTTCTTAGCTTTTTGTGACTGACTTATTTTGCTTAGTATAATATTCTCAAGGTCCATCCATGTTGTCACCAATGTTAGTATTTCATCTTTTTTATGGCTGAATACTACCACATCTTCTTTATACAGCCCCTTATTAAAGAACACTTGGCTTGTCTCCATGTCTTGGTCACCATGAATAATGCTGCAATGAACATAGGGGTGCATATGTCTTTGCAAATAAATGTTGTCAAGTTTTTTGGGTAGATACCCAAGAAGAGGGATTGTTGGGTCATGTGGTAACTCTGTTATTGATTTTTTTTTTTTTTGAGGAACCACCAGACTGCTTTCCATAGTGGTTGTACCAGTTTACATTCCCACCAGCAGTGAATGAGGGTTCCCTTTTCTCCGCAACCTCTCCCACACTCACTATTAGCTATCTTGATGATAATAGCCATTCTAACAGGCACAAGGTGGTATCTCATTGTAGTTTTGATTTGCATCTTCCTAATAGCTACTGACGTTGAGCATCTTTTTGTATATCTGTGGGGCATTTGTATGTCTTCTTGGGAGAGGTGTCTGTTCAAGTCCACAACCCATTTTTTAATTGGATTGCTTGTTTGTTTGGTGTTTTCTGTGTTCTTACATATTTTGTGAAGAAGTAACCATTGTGAAGACTTTGACTTTTATCTGATTGAGATGGAACCAGCTGAGGGCTTGGACCTGAGGAAGGCTGTGATCTGACTTGGGTGTGAACAGGGCTCCTCTGGGGAACAGACTGTTGTGGGGAGAGGGGAGTACAGAGATCAGGGAAGGGGCTTGAGGATGGCGAGTTTGGAGGTTGGACTCAAGTATAGAGAGGAGACGAGGCCTTGGGTCTGGGCAGTGTTTCTGCTCCCTCCTATGGGGTCCTAGGCCTCAAACTAGCACCTACTGGCTCATCTCTTCCACAGTGTCTGTCCTGGAGTCTAGGTTGAAATTCTAGCTCCACCACTTACTAGCCATAATTTAAATCCACCTGTATAACAATTTCCCTATCTGTAAGAGAGGTGAATGTGAGGGTTAAATGGGGTAATAATGCAAAGAGCTTAGAGCAGTGCCCGGCACACATATATGTTGGGCGTGTTAACGTTGTTGTTGTAATGCTTTCTCAGCAGTTGTTTAATTTTGAGACATACACATGCCCTTCCTGAAAGAGCCAAATATAGACACTTATTTTCAAAGAGAACTTACTTTGAAGCAGCAGGGTCCCAGGGAAGCGTGCCACCTCACTAGCAGAGATCACCAGCAGGGAAGTGCTCTTGAAGAGAGCCCACCATCCCCACTTACTAGCTGGGTGGCCTCAGGCAACTCTCTCCCTTCCCTGAACCTCAACTGTATCATCTGTAAGGGGGGATAATCATGGTACCTGCCTCAAGGAGAGGTTGTGAGGATGGAATGAATCATGTCTGTAAGTGCTTAGCACAGACATAGTAAGCACCCAATGGAGATGGCTGTCCGGTCCCGCCCAAACTCCTCTCCTCGTTCTTCCACATCTGCAGAAACTGGCACCTCCCGTCTTTGTTAGGCCCCATCCTGGCTCCGCCTCCCTGTGTCAGGTGCCTCATTCTTGCTCACACTTATTCCAAGGCCTTTCCCAAGTCTGCTCAAGCCTTCCCTCTACCAGTTGTCAGCCATTCGTGCCTAGCCTGGACCTTTCCTTTTAAACCTCTTAGCCTAGAGGGAAAATGGATATGAAATAAGTAAATACAGGCTGTCTCCCAAAAAAATACATATGTATTGTAACAGCTGATTGCTCAATTTTGAAAATGAAATGTATTTTAATAAACACTGCCTTTATAGTTATTCGAAGTTTGTGTACACATTTTTGGGGGGACACCCTCTCTATAACTACAAATTGTCACATGTGCTATGAAGGAAAAAAGCAGTGGGCCGTGAGAAAGAATAACAAAAGTGATCCTTTGTTCAGATTGTGTGGTCAAGGTAGCTGAGACCTAAAGGGTGAGGAGGAACTAACATAGGGGACAAAAGGGACATGGAGGTTTGTACCTCTAATTCCCCTTCACCTTTTTCACCTATGCCCCCACCCCTCTCTCCTCTGGCAGCTAGCTATTTGTCCTTTGTACCTATGTGTGTTTCTGTTTTGTTTGTTAATTTGTTTTGCTTTTTGGATTCCACATGTACTGAAATCTTACCGTATTTGTTCTTCTCTAACTGACTTATTTCACTTAGCATAATGCCCTCTAGGTCCATCCATGTTGTTGCAAACGGTCAACTATACTTTAACTTCAAAGGGGAGAGCGTATAGAGAATATTCCCAGCAGAGTGAACAGCATGCAAGGCCTCGAGGCAAGAATGTGCCGTGCTTCTTTTACTCTTCGAACCAGCTACGACCTTCTTTCCCAGAAGCCTCTCAGGGTTGACTCCCAGTACATAATGATTTATCCCATACCTCTTTGGCAAATAAATCCAGCAAAAAAAAAAAATGTGCATACAAGTAATTAGTGAAAATTTTTACTTTATGAAAGGATAATTCCCTTGAGTATTCCCTTTTTGGAAGGGAGTCCTCCAATGTCCAGCACAGAGTAGACTTCCAGTAATGTGTGCTATGAATGAATGCTTCTCTTTTAAAAAATGCAGGAAATGGATGTCTGAAATTTACTTTGAAATGCATAAAAAAATGTATTGATAGATGGCTAGATGGAGAGATGTGTGTGATGGATGGATGTGTGATAAAGCAAGCATAGCAAAATGTTAGTGGTAAAATTTAAATAGGGGTATACAAGTGTCCACTCTAAAGTTCTTCATCTTTGTGCTAAATTTGAAATATTTTCAATATAAAGAGTCAGGAACATCACCTTTATCGTGCACACCCTCCCTGGTGTGTCATTTGTTCTTACTGCTGCATTGCCTTGCATTTGTTTTCATATTCTGTTTCTATGCCTTGTCTCCTCAGGAAGCCTGTAAATTACAGGGCAGAACACTGTCTCTCTTCCTTTTTTTTCTTTTGGTCCCACCATTGATGGAATTTTGACGCTGGAAGCCATGTTTATAGTCCTCTTCTGCAGGCAAGCATCCCTTCTTTATATAGGAGGAAATTAATGGCCCCTGTGGAGGCACAGGATCCTGATTGGAATGCCCGTCTCCCAGCAGGGTATGGCAATAGGGAGGCGTGCTGCTTTCTCATGGGTTACCTGGGGCAAGTGCTCTGCCCCCTCTGAGCCTCAGCTTCCTCATCCATACAATGGGGATCATAAGAGGACTTACGCCTTTGGGTTGGGAGAGGTTTAAATGGTGACAGAGCATGAACACTCTTCACAGTAAGTGCTCAGTAGATAGTAGTTGCTCTGATGATGCCAGAGGCGTTGAGTCATCCCAGATCTGAAAGCTGGGCCTCCTCGGTCACCATTCCTGCCTTTGTAAAGAAGCTCTCCCTCCTGTCATCGGTGTGCCTTTCCCCCTGAACCTTTGGCCTTCCTCCCGGAGAGGGGATCTCCAAATGTATGTCTTTCCTCTCTCCTTATTCACCGGTTCCCATAGCTACTGATGCCGAACAAGGAAAGGCCTCTTTGTTTTAGAACATCCCTTGTAGCTGTTAGGCTGTTTCTCCCTCCAAATACTAGTCATGTTTCTTAACCTGTGCAAGCCTCCACATGCTTCTCAGTAAAATGGGGCAATAACAGTACCTCTTACCTAACTGGGCGGTTGGGAGACTTCAGTGATGTCATGCATGTAAAGCACCCGTCCGGGAGCCTAGCAGGCCTAAATTGCATAATAAACCCAGGTAATCGTTGTTATTCCTTTGGCGCAACATCCCCTGAATGAAGATGCTGAGGTGGTTCCTGCCATCTCTTCCCTGGGGTTCCTGCCCCCACTCCTGGCCTGAAGTGGCTTTCTTTCATGACGCTCCTCCCAGTGCTGACCACGAACCTTGCACGCTAATGGAGCTCAGTTTGTCTCTCTAACTGCCTTCTTAGGTCTGATCAGCCTGAAATCTCTAGCTCAACCTGTCCTGTGCAGCAGACCCCCAGCTCTCAGCAAAGAAGCCAGAAGAGAAAAGACAAGCCTCCCCTCACATTCCTCCTTAGGAAGCATGTGGACCATCATGAGAGCATGTTGTGTCGTATTTATTCACAAATCTCAGTACAGTTCCCTCAAGGGACTCCCGAAATCTACCCGCCTCCCATCCCTAGCTCCTCCAAGTCATTTCCGCTGATACGCCAACAGGAAAGCCAGTCTGCTCAGCAAGGCCAGTGCATCAGTTTAGGGAATGATGTTGGCGACGCTCTGGAAGAGAGAGGGAGATAGGGAGTGAATGCAGGGTATACAGTCATAAGGGCATTGAGACCTTTGCCCTCACATCCTTCCCTAGAGAAATGAGAGGGAGACTGGCTACTTTGGCCCAGTAATTGCCTATATTCTAGAGAATATCTTAAGGAAGGTAGCACCTAGATTGAGAAAGAACAGGGAGCCAGTACTCCAGGGCAGAGACGCCAAGAGGGGGACTCTGTAAGGAGTGAGAAGCCTTGTCTGCTTTGCCTCAGAGAATCCCCTGCCATCCCATAGCCCGGGAATAAGCAAGGTGTGCCTTTGGGTTTCAGGAGGAGTCTAAAGAGCTGTTACACACCCTTACCCTTCCGCCCAGCCTCAGGCAGCTGAGGTACACAGCCAGGACTTTACTTGGGACCAGGATCCCACAGGAGTCTTTATTCAGGGAAAGGACAGAGCTACAGGTTCCCACCACCCAGCATATTGCTGCATGACAGCAGGGATGCGTAGCAGAGGTGTTTACAGCGGGTTGAGGTAGGGAGGGAGTCGCAGAGGAAATGATGAGGAAAGATGGTGGGCACATGGAGGGGATGGTTTCAGGGACCCCTCTCTCCCTGGCTCTCAGATGTATATGCGCCCCTGGAGGTCTTTTCTGCCAGCTTGTGTTTGCTTCAGTGGGAATGAAAAACACCCAAGAGATAAAAGCAGGATGCAAAGGGCAAGAAGCAGGTGAAGAAGGGGACAAGCAGGGCTGGGAAATGGATTGCATTGTCTCTGAAAGGCTGAGAGTCTGGCCACAGTGACGTTGTCTACGAGCAGGCAATGGGAAGGGCAATGTGCAGGCATCTCCCAAGACAGAGAGCGGAACTCTAAAACCATGTGGGCACTTACCCTCCATAGAGCTGAAAAGCTGATGAAGGGCTTGTTGACCGAAGCCTGGAATTCAAGGACAAGAGGGTCAGTGCCCATCACCCACCCCAGCACCATCTCAGGAGGGCCTCCATCCCCCACTTCCAAGTCTATGCTCTACTTGTGAGACTTACTCCAGATGTTAATGTTGTGGTTGCGCCCCCTCCGTGATGGCCGGTGGATCCGCCTGGGTGACCGCCCTGTTGACAAAGCCCAGACCATCATTACAACCCCTCAGTCCTTGAGGGTCTCCCAAGTTCCTTTTCCCCAGTTACCTGCTGCCCTCTATGGTGACTAACCCACTATCCCCTCACTGTCCAGAAAGAAACCCAAAGGCCTGGTTCCTGTGGTAATTCTGTAGGACATGGGAAGAAACGCAGTAAGGGTGTCTGCCCCTACTGACTGCTCTTCCCCCATTCCCTTTTATTCTAGTTAATGAGATGCTTTCAGTCATGGAAAAGGGGCCTGACTAGAAAGGGAACCCAGAGGACCCACACAAATACCAAGACCATAGTTAACCTCAGCCCTGACCTCAACTCCACCCCCTTTATACGCACTTGAGCCTGATCCCTAACTCAGGTTGATTCCTATCTTCAATCCTATCCCCAGATACTCTCTGCTGCTGCTGCCAAGCCTGGAGCCTTATCACAAACCTCCCTCTCCTGGTCTCTACATGGTGAATCCTGCTGTCTGTCTCAGCCCTTTCCCCTACCGTGCATGCTTTCTACATAGACCCTTCCTTCCCACCCACATACCTGGCTCCCTGCCCACATGGGAGCCAATGTGGTTATAGGCTTTGAGGCTGAGACCAGTCCCGCAAGACAGTATCCCAAAGACTCCTCATGGAGATTACAGAGTGGAGAATTGAGGCAGGCAGGAGTCTGCCTTCTATTGCCAAGCTCCCTCCTTGGTGCCTGTTCAGCTACGCATAGTGCTACTTGCCTCTCCTGTCCTCCAGTATTTGTTCCCTCTCCCTAAATGGGGCTCAGACACCCTCCAGGAGACCTACTCCGATGAGGCAGTGTGGAGGAGAGGAAGAGCCGGGCCTGTGATTTGCTGAAGATGTGTGCTAGCCACAGGACCTTGGCAAATCCCCTTAAGCCTCACAGGACCTTGGCAAATCCCCTTAAATCCTCCAGTTTTCTCATCTGAGAATCAGGGAGTCAAGACAGCCTCCTCACCCTGACAACCTCAAAGGCTCATCATGAAAATTAAACAAAAAAGGGCTTATCTCCCAAGCTATTATTCCTCATGCTCACACTCAGGTGTTCTGCCTTCTCTCAATGCTCATCTGCTCCCACAGTCACAGGCACTGGCTCAGTAATTGATTCCTGTTCCCCGGGAGAGGCTTCAAGTCCCTCCCTCCAGACCTCCTCAACCAGGAGGGCAGCTCCCAGAGGTGGGGCTGGGTCACATTCACACTATCTGGTTTAAAGCTTTGCCAATAAGATGGATGGATCCATCTGACCAGCTCACCAGCAGCCCCTTTGTAAAGGAGGAGAGGGAGGAGGGCATGGTTATACAGCTGCCTAAGCTTTCACCACATGCAGGCTACCTGGGCTCCCCGAATGTCTTAAAGGTTTAACCTTTCCCTCCCCCAGCCCCCTTCTCCCCATTTCCCCACCCCTGTTCACCTACATTCAGCAGCTGGTTGGCCTCCTTGCCGTCTTGGTTGACCCCATAATGAACATTCTGCTGCAACCTGTCCACCTCCTTCCCGGCCTGGCCAGCAGCATGGTGGACACCTTGGCCAAGTTTCTCCGCTTCCTTTCCAGCCTGGCCAGCAGCGTGGTTGACCCCTTGGCCAAATTTCTCTGCCTCCTTCCCGGCCTGGTTGACCCCATCGTAGACCCCGTGGACTACTTTGTCTGCCTCCTTTCCAGCCTGTTCAACGGCATGGTGAACTCCCTGGCCAAACTGCTCCATCTCCTTCCCAGCCTGGTTGACTCCATTGTGGACCCCTTGGACCACTTTGTCCCCCTCTTTCCCAGCCTGACCTGCTGCATGGTGGACCCCCTGACCAAACTTCTCTGCCTCCTTCCAGGCCTCATTAACCTCATGGTGGACCCCATGGCCAAACTGCTCTACCTCCTTCCCGGCCTGATTGACCCCAGGACGGACACCTTGGACTATTTTGTCTCCCTCCTTTTCACTCTGTCCTGCGGCATAATGAGCATCCTGCCCAAACCACTCCACCTCCTTCCCAGCCTGGTTAACCCCATGATGGACTCCTTGGACTATTTTGTCCCCTCCATGCCCAGCAGCATGGTGGACCCCCTGACCAAACTTCTCAGCCTCCTTCCAGGCCTGATCAATCCCATGGTGGACCCCCTGGCCAAACCTCCCTGCCTCGTTCCCAGCCTGCCCAGCGGCATGGTGGACCCCCTGGCCAAACCTCCCTGCCTCATTCCCAGCCTGCCCAGCAGCATGGTGGACCCCCTGACCAAACTTCTCAGCCTCCTTCCAGGCCTGATCAATCCCATGGTGGACCCCCTGGCCAAACTTTTCTGCCTCGTTCCCAGCCTGCCCAGCGGCATGGTGGACCCCCTGACCAAACCTCCCCGCTTCGTTCCCAGCCTGCCCAGCGGCATGGTGGACCCCCTGGCCAAACCTCCCTGCCTCGTTCCCAGCCTGCCCAGCGGCATGGTGGACCCCCTGGCCAAACCTCCCTGCCTCATTCCCAGCCTGCCCAGCAGCATGGTGGACCCCCTGACCAAACTTCTCAGTCTCCTTCCAGGCCTGATCAATCCCATGGTGAACCCCATGGCCAAACTTTTCTGCCTCGTTCCCAGCCTGCCCAGCGGCATGGTGGACCCCCTGGCCAAACCTCCCCGCCTCGTTCCCAGCCTGCCCAGCGGCATGGTGGACCCCCTGGCCAAACCTCCCTGCCTCGTTCCCAGCCTGCCCAGCAGCATGGTGGACCCCCTGGCCAAACCTCCCTGCCTCGTTCCCAGCCTGCCCAGCGGCATGGTGGACCCCCTGACCAAACTTCTCAGTCTCCTTCCAGGCCTGATCAATCCCATGGTGAACCCCATGGCCAAACTTTTCTGCCTCGTTCCCAGCCTGCCCAGCAGCATGGTGGACCCCCTGGCCAAACCTCCCCGCCTCGTTCCCAGCCTGCCCAGCGGCATGGTGGACCCCCTGGCCAAACCTCCCTGCCTCGTTCCCAGCCTGCCCAGCGGCATGGTGGACCCCCTGACCAAACTTCTCAGTCTCCTTCCAGGCCTGATCAATCCCATGGTGAACCCCCTGGCCAAACCTCCCCACCTCGTTCCCAGCCTGCCCAGCGGCATGGTGGACCCCCTGACCAAACCTCCCTGCCTCGTTCCCAGCCTGCCCAGCGGCATGGTGGACCCCCTGACCAAACCTCCCTGCCTCACTTCCCGCCTGGTTGACCCCATGGTGGACCCCCTGAATCACTTTGTCTGCCTCCTTCCCAACCTGTCCAGCAGCGTTGTTGACCCCATGGATAAACTTCTCTGCTTCCTTTCCTGCTTGTCCGACGCCATTGTTGATACCATGGGCTACCTTGTCCAAGCCGTGGTTGAGCCCCTGGACGCCTTTGTCCAGCTCCTTGCCGGCCTGGCTCCCCATGTTGCTAAGTCCATTAAAAACTTTCTCCACTTCCCTTCCAGCTTGAGTGATGCCATTATTGATGCCTTCCAGGGCCTTGCCCACCTCTCTCTCTGCATTGCTCAGCCCTTGGTTGATCCCTTCAATGACCTTCTCAATGGGGTCATCACTGGCTGCCCATCCAGGCAGGGCCCCCAAGAGCAGTAGGAGGGAGCAAGAACTGACCAGACTGGCAAGATGCATATTGTTGGGAGGATGGGGAGGATGCAGAGAGGAACCAGCGAAGCCAAGCTGCTATTTATCTTCTGCCTCCCTCCCTCTTCTCCACCCCTCATGACTCAGTTACCCCCGTGAGGCACTGACTTGGTCCCCAGTCAAGGAGGTATTTCCCAGGGAGATTTGAGGTTGAGCAATGAAGAGGAGGAGGAAGAGAGGGTGAGTCATGAAGAACACTCACATGGCATTTTTGCTCCTGCCCATTTGGGCCCTCCACCCCAGGGCCTAGATGTCTGCCCTTCCAACTACCTCCTCTTTTCATTCCTCACCCACTACCGAGGTCTCCTCTCTCCCAACCCCACCTTCAATCACCCCCCATCTCTGGTTCCTCAGCTTCTTCACTCCTCTCAGGGGATCAAGGATCCAGCTTCCCAGCATTGAGATTCTAGAAAGATGAGAAATACAGTCAGGGGGAGGTGAGCACTTTCAGGGAGATGAGGAAATCATCGGACCTTGTTCTATTGTTCTTGTGAACCCCCTTCTCTCTCTCTCTCTCTCTCTCTCTCTCTCTCTCTCTCTCTCTCTCTCACACACACACACACACACACACACACACACACAATTTACTATGCTTCAGCCACACAGGACGTCTCCCTGGCCCTCAAAAACACCAAGTTCATTCCTGCCATATGGCCTTTGCCCTTGTTGTTCTCCCTAGTCCTGAAACACACCAAGCTCATTCCTGCTTTATGGCCTTTCCCCCTTGCTATTCTGTGTTGGGATGCAGTACTCAGGTCTTCACATGGCAGGTTCCTCCTCATTCTGTTTTTGGCGTAAATATCACCTTCTCAAAAAACTTCCCTGGCCGTCCCCCAGTTATACTCTGTAATATCATCCTTTGGTTTTTATATCACTTAATGGATCCACAATTACCTTTTTTTATTGTCTGTCTCTCCTATCAGATTAGAAACATTCAGAGGACAGGGCCTTTGTCTGTGTTCGTTACTGCCATATCCCCAACTTCTAGAACATTGCCTGGAGTTCAGTAGGTATGTATAGATTGGACAAATGGATGGATTAGAAGAAGCCAAGGAAAGGATAGGCCTAGGCCTGAGTCTCAGAGGGTGCGGGGGGGAAGGGTGCCTGGGGCCCCAGAGGGTGCCTTGGGAGGGTTGCAGATTTTGGAGCCAGGATCACATTCTCATCACACAACCCTAGCCTCCTACCTCCCAGCCCTTGAGCAAGGGCAGGGGGCTGATTACCATGAGCTGGGACAGGACGCAGTGCCTCCTGAAAAGCCGGTTGAGGCAGCCATGGGGAGGGGCTGGAGACCCAGAGCAGCAGGAGACTGTCAGCCAGAACCTGGGCTGGGGGCCAGGAGCTCATTCTTCCTGACCTCCTCCCCTGGAGACTCCTAAGTCCCAACCTGAAGCCCCAGGTGTTGACATGGCAGCATGGGTTGAAGGAGGAAATAGCTGAGAGTTTGGCCTATGTGTGAAGAGGGGCATCGGGAGGTAAGGGCAGGTAGTAGTTTGTAGATCTGTGGCAGAGTATCTATCTGGAGGTAGCTTAGAGGCAGGCAGAGACCGAGAGGACAAGAGCCAGTAGGACAAGACCAGTAGGACAGTTGGGTGAAGGGGTGTAAGATATTTGGGTTTTTGTGCCAAGGGAGAGACTGAGAGAGGGGGTGGAGGTGGGATTGCAAGTGGGAAGGCCAGGCAGGAAGGAATGTGCAGGGTGTGAGCAAGTGGGGGTGGCAAAATTATGTGTGTGGGTGCCCAGGTGTGGTGAGAATCTGTACGTGTTTTGGGGCTTTGCTCAAACAAGGACAACAAGGCCCACTTCCCTTGGCAGACCCAGGGCTCCACCCCAGATGCTGGACACTTGGCTCTATGCGGAACCAGGCATTCGAGACCCAGAGGCCCAGGAGCTTCTGCCTTCTCTGTGCTCTGCCCATAGAGGGTGACTAGGTGTACCACCTCTCCACGCTTGAGCTCATCATATGTTTCCAAGTTTCACGCTCCAGGAACAACGCCAAATCCCTGGGCAACCTCAGGTGTGGCTTTTCTGCCCTGTCTAGTGCCTAAATGAGGGAGTTTCCCATGCCAGGAGATTGCTGGGTGGGGAGCTCCAGAATCCTAATCCTCCCTGAGATTGACAGGTGGGGTTTCTCCATTTCTCTTTCCACCCCTCTCTCTGCCCTACCCTACCATCTTCTGTCAGCCTCAGGCCCCCTCCTCAGGGCTCCATTCCCATTGGCCACTATTTGGTTTGGATTTTGGCACCTATCTCTGTGAGACTGGCCTGCCATCCTCTGCTGATTTTGGCTACATGGCTGTGTTGCTTTCCTAGAGCGAGTGGCGGAGCTTTCCGTCACGGAGCCATCACAGCCCCCCCAAAGAACTCCCAGAGTTTGCCATGGAAGTGCACAGTGTGCATGCCAGTCCGCAGGGCCTCTGAGCGTTTGTTGCCCGGAGCCTCTCGGCACAGGAGCCGCCGCAGGCTTTCCAGCTCTGGTTAGGATCTGCAGCATTTCCTACCGTCTGGCAAATCCTTGTTCCTGATGCTTTGGCAGATCTTGCCATAAAATCAGGATCCGAATCAGCCTTTGGGATCTTAACTCTTTGTCTCGTTATTGGCCTACTCAGATCTGCCATTTCTTTTTGTACCAATTTTGATCCTTCATATTCTCTAAGAAATATTTTGATTTCATCAAGCGTTTCATATTTATTATTGTAAAGTTATACAAAATCAGTCCCTTCTCAGTCCTGGTTTTATTTGTATGGTCTTTCCACCACTCTTGATCATACATGTAAAGTTTGTCCCCGCTTTGTTTAATCACTCTCTTTTTGTGGTCTTGAAATCTCCTTATCTGTATGTGTACCCAATTTAGTAGTTTCATTTCCACCTCTCCCAGGCCATCCAAGCAGGAAGGCCTCACCCTCACCCTAACCCACGGCAGTTGCTTTAGTAAACTGAGTTCCCATGGAGGTTTGGGGAAGAGGTTATATCATTGTGCCCCTTCTTGTTTCCACACCTCTTCTTGGGATGGTGACTCCTTCCTGGCTCAAACCCCCACACCCCTCAATCTTGGTCACAGCTGTGTGTCAACTGGCCCTGCAGGTGCCTGCCTGTGAGTCACAGATGTGCAAGCAAGCTCCCCCCGCGGTGCTTTTGGGGAAGGGGACCATCTGTCCATTTGTTCTCCCCCAAACGTTTGTGGAAGCTTGCTTTGTGCCAGGCACAGTTCTAGGTGCTGGAGGCCCAGGGGTGAACAAAATAGATAAGAACGCGTGCCTTGTGGGAGACTATGAACAAGGACATCATAACTAGGTCGTGACAAACTTCATGGAAAGCCACAAGGAAAAGAATGGGGTTTAGAGACATTTGCTGTGAGGAAAATAAAAAGAATAGCATCACTCTGGAGTAGTTTTAGACTTGGAACATCCAACTTAGGATGGGAAGTCAGACAGGCTTCCTGAAAGTTGGGTACATTGAAGGGGTGATGCTGGTGGCAGGTAGTGACTGAGAAAGGGGAGAACTTTAGATGGGGAGTCAGGAGGGTCTCTTTCGAAGGGTAACACCTGCCCTGACCCCTGGCCAGTGTGGTTCAATTGGTTGAGCATCATCCAAAAGGTCACTGGTTTTATTCCCTGTCAGGGCACATGCCCAGGTTGTGGGCTTGATCCCTGTAGGGATGTGTGCAAGACAACCTATTGATATTTCTCTCTCTCTCCCTCTCCTTTCCTTTCTCTCTAAAATCAATAAAAGCATGTTGTTGTTTTTTTAAATAAAGGGCAACACCTGAGGGAAACTAAGAGGCAGCCAGCTGAGGGGAGGCCTCCGGTGGGCTTTCAGGCTTAAAGGAGCAGCGGGAGTAACTGTGGGGACGGGGATGTGTGTCCAGGAACAGCACGGAGCCCGTGTGCTTAGGGGGAGAGAGAAGGGCTTTGAGGACCCGTGTAAAAATTTGGATTCCATTCTAGACGCCAGCGGTGGCATTGGAATGGTGGTGCACAATGTGCAGACAGCTCACCTCCGCTGGGATGGGGTGGGCCCTTTGCGCCACGGCCTCTGTGACGTCACTGGATTGTGACGTCACGGCAGAAAGCTCGTGCCCCGCTGGCCCCGCGCCCCGCGTCGCAGTAACATCGCGGCGAGTCCCTGGGCAGCCAGGCCATGAAATTTTAGGAGGCCATGCCGAAGCGCGACATCGTCCTCACCAATGTCACCGTGGTCCAGCTGCTGCGACAGCCATGCCCCGGTGAGGGAGGAGGCGGGGGAGCCCGCTAGGAGCGGGGAGGGCGGGGGCGAGGGAGGAGGGGGAACGGCGCTCGCTGGGTCGGAGCCCCCTTCCGAGAGCGTCCGCAAAAGAGGGGCAGGAGGCGCGCTCTGGCCCACCGGCTCTCCCATCCGGGCCGCTCTCCTCCCACCCTCCAGCCACCCCTCCCCAGTCGACCACCAGAGTTTGCTAGCCAAGTGGTTTCCATGGCGATGGTGGAAGCGAGGATGGGCTGGGCGCCTCTCGCGCTCGCGGTGGAAGGCTGGAAGCAGGGGCTGGGACGGAAGCGGGAGCCGAGTTTCTGAGGGGGCAGCTCCGAGGACAGCCTCTGGGGGTTGAGAAGCTCGGGGAGAGAGGTTTCGCCTGAAATGGACGCTCCCGTCGACCAGGGCGGAAGGGCCGCTTGGGAGCTGGCGGGCTTTGTCCCTCCCTGTATTGCACCGAGCGAGGACACTTGCAACTTCCCAGGGCTGTGCCCAGCGCTTCGCTAGCGTGCACTTACTGAAGCCTCACCGCCACATAGTGAGGTCAGCGTGCTCACTGTTCCCTTTTCCAAGAGCGCAGACACTTCCCTTAGGTCTCGCCCACTGGAATCGGCGAGTTGGGACTCGAGTCCCGCTCGCAACCTCTAGGCAGCCCTACTTCACCCAGTCGGAAGTGCGCGTGTACACACACACACACCACACACACACACACACACACACACACACACACACACACACACACCAAGGAGCCCAGGTCTTCGGGAGGCAACCGCATTCCCTCCCGGCCTCCTCACTGCCAGTGGGGGCGTGGGGGTGAGAAACAGCCAGGAAGCTCCTCCCCAAGGGGCTGGGCGTGGCCCGGGCTTAGCTGCAGTTCTGGGGCCTTGAACCCGCTCGCTGCTGGTCACGGCTCGGGGCCCTCGGGCCTCGGTTTCCCTTTGTAAAGTGGATTTGTAGCATAAGTCTCCCAGGACTCTGTGAGCCGATGCGCGTGGAGCTCAGCACAGCACCTAGCGTCACTGTCATTGGGAGAGCGCACCTGCGACAGCGCTTCACCCACGGAAGAAGCTCCGCTGGGCTCCACCCGCTCAGGGCAGCAACTTTTCTCCAGCCCCGGGACCCCACCGCTAGAGTGGAGGGGAAGAGGGGGGAAGGCTGAGGGAAGTGGGAGAGTTTTAGGTAGAGGAGTGGACTCATCCCTACTCCTAATCCAGATGGACACATCTCCTTTGTTATAGCAGAAACAGAACCCCAGGGAATGCAAACATCCTAAGGTCACCAATAATCACAGGGCCTCTGCCACCAATGAAGACTAATACGTTTATGAACTTGTACTGCTACTGCAAACACCCACAGCCCAGCCTCAGGCCACAAGGTCTGTGGCAGCCCAGAGCCGTCAGGGAGACAACAGGCCAGCTGGCCCTGGCTCCTGGCCACTCCACTTCCCAGGTGCTTTAGATTCTAGTCGTGCCAAAGCCAACTCCCACCTTCATCCTCGGGCCTCTCTCTATCCCCTTCTCTCTCCCTTTCCTCATGAATACTCAGTATCAGACTTCCTCCCCTGTATTAAAACCAGCACTTGAGATCTCACTGAGTCCTCCCAGAAGCCCCCAAGGAGAGGGTCAGATGTGACAAGTCAGAGAGGTTCATTAACTTGCACAAGGCCAGATGCCAAGTAGCTGAGCCAGGGATGACAACCGGACCTGATCTCCAGTGTGAAACCCTCTGCCAGGCAGACCGCTGACTGCTGTCTCCACGTCTCCCCTCCTCTCAAGCCTTCACCTGGAGCTCAGATAGCACGCCTCCAACCACAGGTGTTTGAATATGCAGTGAGGGAGTGGGGGTGTGTGTTTAGAGAGCCAGAAGCTGATAGCGAACTCCATTTGTTTCATGTTCTGGTACATCTGTATTCCCTAACCTTCTCTGAGGATAAGAATCACCTTAAGTGCTCCTTAAAAACACTTGAGCTCAAAACAGACCTCCTGAGTCAGATTCCCCTAGGAGGCACGGACCACTGGGCTACATGAATTATCAGGCCATTTGGGGAAAGGTCTTTGAAATACTAAGGTATGCGGAATGTTCCCAGACTATTGTCATAAGCGCTACATATATTATTACCTCATTTAATCCTCACAGTGACCCTCTGAGAGTACTATTGTCTCCATTTTAGAAAGGAGAAAACTGAGTCACAGAGTGTCACCCCAAGCAACTGTTACAGATACATAGAACCCACTGAATTAGAATCACCAGGGAAGGGGCCCTGGCACTGATATTTGAAAGCAAGCCCATCCTCTATTCCTTTTGTGGATCAGGTAGGTTTGGGAAATACGGCTCCTTTTCTCTCACTGTGATGGTGCAGCTCATTGCCACCCCCCACTCCTTCCCACAGTGAGCAGACCACCACCACCACCACCACCACCACCCAAAGTTGAGGCAGAGCCAGAGCCAGAGCCAGAGCCAGAGCCAGAACCAGAGCCAGAACCAGAGCCAGAGCCTATCAAGGAGGAAGCCCCACCTCCTCCACCTCCTCCACCTCCTCCTCCTCCAACTAAGAAGGCTTCTTTGATTCGGGAACTGACTGTTGGCATCAATGGGTGAGTCAGCCCTGGCCTCCGAGCCTTCCTGAAGCTGTAGGGCCCAGGCATTCCCCCAGTTACTGAAAAGGACATCTCCACATTTCTCACCATCAATGCTTTCATTCTGTCCGCCTTGGAGAAAGGGGGGGGGGGGGCAAGTAGACAGGGCTTTGCCCCCTAAGAGAGCTCATATTCTGGTGGGAAAACAACAATCAAATAAGGAACATTTGGTTTGGTGATGTGTGAATGAACAGTATGGAATATAGTTAAGACTGGAGAGGCCAGTGTTCGCTGGGGTGTCAGGAAAGACCTCTGGGAGGTGACACTGGAGTGAGGCCTGAGTGGCAGCTGTGCAGCAAGCAATGGCTCGGGGGTAGAGGTGGCAGCGCAGTGTGCAAAGGACAGGCAGGAATTCAGTGCTGGTGTGCAGCAAACAAGGCAGAAGAGGAAGGAGTGTGGTGGAAAGCGGACGGGCCTGGTAAGCCATGGTAAGGAGTTTGGATCTGGTTTTACTGATAGAGTTGTGGAGATTTTCAGGCCAAGAGACATAATCGGACCTGAAGTGGTGAAAAATCCATCCAGCTACACGATTAGGAATGGGGTAAAGGGTGGATGGGTGAGGAACCAGGCAAATCGGTTAAGCTGGTGAGATCATGAGCAAGGTGATAGCTGCCTGCAAGGGGTTGGTTGCCTTCTTCCCCCAGACCGAGGAGTCCCACCCAGTTCCCTTGAGGAGCCTCCTGTTACCCCCTTCTTTCCTGTCCCCTCCTCTGCCTGCTGGCTGAGGATTCTGAAGACAACCCCACAACCCCTGTCCTGGACAGATTTGGACGCATCGGTCGCCTGGTGCTGCGAGCCTGCATGCAGAAAGGTGTTAAGGTGGTGGCAGTGAATGATCCATTCATTGACCCGGAATACATGGTGAGTAGCAGGTAAAGGGTAGGATCGGGGGTTCAGGGGTGCTCTCTGGAAGGTTCTCAGCTGCAATATGAAACCTTCACCAAGGCAGGGATTCCTTAGGGATGCTTGCTCCCCTACCCCTGCCTCCCCCAAGATCAGGAGCCATTCTGTCTCCCACAGGTGTACATGTTTAAGTATGACTCCACCCATGGCCGATACAAGGGAACTGTGGAATACAAGAATGGACGGCTGGTTGTGGATAACCAGGAGATCAGCGTCTTCCAGTGGTAAGGGCAGCTGTCTGATGCATGCCTGCAACACATTAATGGCGGGGGTGTAAAGATGACAAGAATGGGATCCCAGCCTCTCACTTGGGATTCATAACCCCTCAGCATGTATGTGTCTTGGTACTGGTTTGAAGAGGGAGGTCTCAGAGAAGTCTGTGACTGCTAAAATGGTTAGGAAGCACTAACTTAGAAAGATGCCCCCCTATTCTCAATAATACTTTTGATTTAACGCACGTTTGCAAGTTTTCACACAGGCATATCAATTCAACATGTCTAAAACTCACCTCTTGATTCTCCATCAACCCCCAAACCTATTCATCTCCCTTCCCAGGAAGCGACATGGCCATCTGGCAGTGCTTCTACTCGGTTCTTACACAGCATCCACAGAGGCCTTTTTAAAACATCAACTGGGCCGTTACTGCCCTACTTAAACCCTCCTATCACCCCACAAGTAAAACCCCACCTCCTGATAGGGCCCCACAGGCACTATGAGCCCTGTGCCTGAGCCTTCTAATGAAATCTCAGCCACACTGGCCATCCACCTCTTGGCCCATTATTAGATGTTTAATATGCTCCAAAGACATCAAGAAAACTAAAAATTTGTAAAATGGAAAAAAATAGCCTACTTCATAATTCTAATGTAAATTACTGGCCACTGCTAGCCCTGATTTGACATATGCTTGTGCTTGCATGCTCACAGCCTTCCCAGCGCTGCTCCCAGCAGGTCCACTCCCAGCCCCTCTCATTTATTGGGGTGTAGGGGGATGTGAATAAAAGAGGGACAAGGAAGGCTTGTGGTTAGGTGGTCAGGGCTGGGTGCAGGGGAGGGGTGGAGGTGGGGACTGGAACATCGGTGAGAGAGAAGCCTCTTGACCCAAGTTTGAAATCATAACCAAAAACAATTCTGGCACAGAGGTCATTCCTCAGACATACCATGTCCTTTCCTTCAACCTGGGCACCATTGTTCCTGCCACTTGTACCACTCTCCCTCTCATTGTGCACCCCTACTCAGGTTCTGCCTTGTCAGGTCACTGCAGTGGTTATTCCCCCCGCCTCCCCACTGTCACTGCACTGTGGGTGTTCCCAGGCACAAAAGTGATGTTGCTTTTGGGTGTACTTTACCCTGCTCCACCCTTTCTAGACAGGCGACCTTGGGCTAGGGGAGTGAATTTCCTTGAGCCTGTTTCTTCATGTAACTCCTGGGGATGGGGATCAGATCCATAGCAGGTAGCACAGCCAAAGTTAAACAGGCATGTGGGGAGCACTGGGAGGGGCATTTTCCCACAAGGCCGCAGCCTCCTTGCAGGAAGAATCCTATCCTGTCAGTTTGTGTCACCACTGTTGCTTTGGCACCTATAGTGCAGATCCTGGCTCTGGGTAAACTCAGTACTTCCTTGAACGAATGAATGAATGGAATCCTCAAAGCAAGACCCTGGGCAGGAAGGCAGGGCCCAACAGTCTAGGGGAAAGGGTTGGGGTCTCCTGAGGTGGCAACTTAACAACTGTTGCAGAGGAGTTTGTTGAGTAGCCTTCCTCCCTAACTCAGAAGGCAGGACATGGGGGCGCCTCAGAGAAAAGGTAATTGAGCCAAATGATGAAAAGTATGACCTGACAGAGCAGATGACCAAGAAAAGAGAACCATGTGTGGTGGCCCAGGGAGAAGAGAGGAACCAACTCATTCATTCCTTTAATCTGGTATGCAGCCAGTACAGATCCTAGGACCAGCCTGCCTGTACTTCCAGCCAGCTCTGTCTCCTACCCCTTCACCTCTGCCCTGGCTTCTCTAGAGAATGCCAATAAGGGTGTGAGGGTTAAATGATTCCGTGAAGGCGAAGCACATAGAACATGGGCACATGGCAGGTGTTCAGTAAACATGTGTAGGCTGGCTAATAAAAAATAACACTACAAACACTGAATCTCTTTGGAGGGAGCAGGCTCAATGACAAAGGAAATAGGCATAACCCTTTTGCCACAGAGCAGTCTAAAAGAGGAGATAGATGCTAACAAAAAATCACAAAAGCAAATACTGCAGTTGTGATAAGTCCTGTGAAGAAGAAGACTCATACACAAACCAAGTAGAAAACAGCAATAATATTTAATGTTCCAAATGCAAACTTGAGATAAATTACCAAGTAAAAATATCTATATATATATAAAAGCCTAAGCGACTGTTACAACCGAACAACATGAATGACCAACCAGTTGCTATGATGCACACTGACCACTAGGAGGGCAGACACTCAACACAGGAGCTGCCCCCTGATGGTCAGTGTGCTCCCACAGCCAACCTCCTGCGGCCCCTCCTCCCAGCTGGCCAGCCCCCCAATAGGCCTCAATTGCCGGCCAGGCAGAAGGACCCCACCCGTGCACAAATTCGTGCACTGGGCCTCTAGTAAATTTATAAAAGTGGAAACCAAAAAGGCCTTGACCTTTCTGATGTAAAACACTAACCACTGCTGACCCCAGGGTAGCCTGAGGCTACAGTTCCACCCCCCTCCCCCATTGCTCCCAGGATGTAGTGCCCGTCTTCAGGGACTTGCTCAGCCTCTGGCAGTAGGCTCCCTGTTGCAGAAGCTGAGTGACAGAGACAAGAGGCAAGGAGGGCCACGGTCAGGTTGTGAGGGCAGGGAATCAGAAGCAGTGCAGCAGGCCTCGCCCTTCTGGAGTCTACATTCTAGGCAGCATATGGAGAAAGGGCCTGACCTGGTTGGCAGTAATCAGGGGTGGTCCCCTGGAGACAGAGGGTGAAAGAGCCTGAGTAGGGGAGGTGGCAACTTGTATAAACCAGGGCATAGCAGGGGAAGGGCAGTCATGGTAGTAGCCCACAAGAGCTGCTCACAGTGTATCAAGATAGGAACTGCAGGGCTGGGAAAGTCAGATCTCCTGCCTCCGAATCTTTGCACTTGCTGCTCCTTTGGTCTGGAAAGCTTTCAGCCTCCCTCCTCAGCAAGCTGCCAAGAGGCAAGGCTAGCAGGATCAAATCTACCTGGGATAGCTAAGTATGTGTGGGGTGGGGAGAAGAGATGGTTACAGGCCAGGTGGGAAGGTGTCTAGTCAGCCTTTCAAACAGTAAAGGCCAGGGACTATGAAGGCAAGGCCATGCAAGGGAGACTGATACACAGCCCTGCCACCTCTCCACAGCAAGCAGCCCAAAGAGATCCCTTGGAAATCTGTCGGGAGCCCCTATGTGGTAGAGTCCACAGGAGTGTACCTGTCCCAAGAGGAAGCTTCCGTAAGTGGGGGAGAAGTGGGCAGGGCTGGCCAGGGGGTGTGACACTCAAAGCATCTCATCAATTCATGACACCAGTGTTCCTTCCTCCTTCCCTAGACCCACATCCAGGCAGGTGCCTTTCGTGTGGTCATCAGCGCACCCTCACCAGATGCACCCATGTTTGTCATGGGGGTGAATGAAAAGGACTATAATCCTGGTTCCATGAAAGTTGTCAGGTAACGGGCAGCAACATCCAGAAGTGGGTGGGTGAGGTCCAGAGAACATGCCAGCCTGTGATGGAAAGGGATCAGACTCAGCCTCCCGCCCCCCACCTCCACCCCCATTGGTGCTTCTTTCACATCTCCATCTGCTTCTCCCTCCCAAAGTCTTAACAGCCACCATGTTAACATCCTCCTAAAACTGTTAGAAATGCACAACTTCTGGAGAATATGCTTGGGGGGCTTCCCCCAGCTGCACCGCCGGTGCCTTCTTTTCCCATCCCCATCCTGACTGTTCACAAATCCAAGCCTCTGAGCATATCCCCCAGATGAGGTAAGGGTGGAAGCGTGGCTCTGACACTCACCTCACAGTTCCCTTGCATACCGGGCTGTTTCAGCAATGCATCCTGCACCACCAACTGCCTGGCCCCCCTTGCCAAGGTCATTCATGAGCGATTCGGGATTGTGGAAGGACTGATGGTGAGTTGGGGAGAGGGCTGGGCAGGATGGATGGCAGGGAAACGGTACCTCTTCCTCTCAGGATTTGCTTAGTGTGTGACTTTAATAGAAAGAGACTAGTTTCAAGAGGAACGGCCCACCAGGGGTGGAGTCTTCTAAAATTCTGTGTAACTCTCGGCAAGGCTGAACCCTGGCATGCAGGTGCCCCTCCAGGGGTCTGTGGTGGCCCCACAACCTCCACACCTGGCTCATCACTTCAGACCTAAAATAAAGAGGCATGGGAACTTAGGAGCAGGAAGGCCTCACCTCAGCCCTCTTCTTCCCCAAGACCACAGTCCATTCCTACACGGCCACTCAGAAGACAGTGGACGGGCCATCAAAGAAGGCCTGGCGAGACGGACGAGGAGCCCACCAGAACATCATCCCAGCCTCTACAGGGGCTGCCAAGGCCGTGGGCAAAGTCATCCCAGACCTCAAAGGGTATGAGTGCGGGAAGCTGCAACCAGGGTGGGAGGCACACCCTGGGAAGAGCAGACGGGCCCCAATCCTTGAGGTATCTAATGAGAGGAAGGTGGAGGTGAGGGGGACAGATGGAGAAGTTCGTGGGTTCTGACTTCCACCTCGATGTGGAACTGTCCAGGAAGCTGACAGGAATGGCGTTCCGGGTGCCAACCCCAGACGTGTCTGTTGTGGACCTGACCTGCCGCCTAGCCCGGCCTACCGCATACTCGGCCATCAAGGATGCCATAAAAGCAGCAGCCAAGGGGCCAATGTCTGGCATACTTGCCTACACCGAGGATGAGGTAGGGACTGAGAAGAGACCCTGGGAGGAACCCTCTGGGGAGAGACCGTGACTTCCCACTTGCCAAGGAGCTGCTCGCAATGTATCAAGATAGGAACTGCAGGGCTGGGAGAGTCAGATCTCCTGCCTCAGCATCTTTGCACTTGCTGCTCCTTTGGTCTGGAAAGCTTTTCCCCCAAGTGGCCATATATCTGCCCTCACCTCCTCCAATTCTTCACTTCAGCCTCCCTCCTCAGCAAGATGTTCTTTTTGTGGCCCCTTTCTTCACCTGAAATTCCATTTCAGTCACGATGGGTCCTGCTAGCACGTGCACTCCAATAAGGCAAGAATGTGGGGACTATCTTTTCACTTCCATAGCTCCAGCCATCTTCCCAGGGCCTGGCACGCAGCAGATGCTCAATACATGCTTCCTGAACAAGACAAAATACACCATTTTTCAACACTTGCTCAGGGCAGGCCATGGGCAGGCACCTTCCCGGTGAAAAACAGATGTCATTGTCCCTTTGCTCCCAGTAGTACCATCTCTGGTGCTGCCTCCCTGGTTTAGCTCCTTGCAAGTCCACCCTCACACAGCCACCAGGACCTCTTTTTTAAATGAAATCAGATCACATCCCCCCTCCCCCCACTGCAGAAAACCTTCCTGTGGCCTTCCACCACACCAGGGCCAACACCCTCTGAGCCTCTGTGCTGCAGCTCCTTTTACCTCAGGTCTGCTGAGGGCCTGAGTCAGCCAGACCCAGCCTTGCTGCCTCCACTTGGGGCCTCTGTGCCAGCCCATTCCAAGTGCCTGAATTATTCCCAGGAAATGATACTTATTGGTGCAGCATCAGGGTGTTTGTGGTCTGTGTCCTTTGGCCAGTCCCCCACCAGCAAAGCCCCCATGTGCCTTCTTCATATCCCATCCCCACAGCCTGGACACGGTAGGACTCCACCAAATATTGTAGACTGAACGCACAGCCAATATGCCTGAGTCAGCACCTGGACTCCGGGAGGTCTTTGCGCTGCGACCCAAACTTAACCTCAGAAATTCTGACACCCAGGTTGTCTCCACGGACTTTATCGGCGATACCCACTCGTCCGTCTTCGATGCTAAAGCGGGCATCGCGCTCAACGACAACTTCGTGAAGCTCATTTCCTGGTAAGGAGGGGGGGCGGGTCAGAGAACGCGGGGAGCTCCGGGTCATGGGGAGGGACCCCCTGACCCTCTACCGCCCTCCCCAGGTACGACAATGAATTCGGCTACAGTCACCGGGTGGTGGACCTCATCCGTTACATGTTTAGCCGAGACAAGTGAAGTGCGACAGCCCCTCCACTCCCCTGTGCTCCCAGTCCAGAACCTCCACCTCGTAGAGGGCAAGGAGAGCGCCCAGCGCACGGGCCCGCCCGTGGACCGCCAGCGAAATAAAAACAACGTGCTCACAGCTGCGCCCGTGTCTCTGCGCCGTTCCCGGGGGCGGGGGGGGGGGGAGGGGACAGTCCCCACTTCCTCCCGCGGCAGGTGCACAAGGGCCGGGCGCCTCCATTCGGCGCCGATCCCCCCAGGGGAGACGGGCCGGCCGGCGCAGACTCCAGCGGCCGCGCTCAGCGCCCCGGCGCAGCTCGTGACGTCAGCGCCGCGCGCCCTGGACTCCGCTCCCAGAAGGCCGCGCGGGCCGCGGCGGAGGCCGGGGCGCCCCAGCGCGGGCTGGACGAGGTGGAGACCGGCGCTGCGGCGGGCGGGCGGGGGCGGCGCCATGACCTTGTTTCACTTCGGGAACTGCTTCGCGCTGGCCTACTTCCCCTACTTCATCACCTACAAGTGCAGCGGCCTGTGAGTGCGGGGCGGCCGCGGGGCGGGGGGGCGCGGGTCCGGGCGAGCCCTCACCGCCGGCTCCTGCAGGTCCGAGTACAATGCCTTCTGGAAGTGCGTCCAGGCTGGGGTCACCTACCTCTTCGTGCAGCTGTGCAAGGTGAGGGCGCCCAGAGCCGCTCGTCTGGCCCCGGGCTCGCCAGACCCAAGCGCGCCACCCTGCCCAGATCGCGCTGTGTGGTCCTCAGCTCTACCCAGAGAAGATGGGCTCTGGAAGGGTGGAACCTGAGGAGACGCCTGCAGGCAGCTTTTGCATGGCTGTTTTTGTAAGACTGAGAAAACTCGGTTGTATCGTTTGAAGGGGTTTTGTATGGTGAAGAACCACTCACCACCACCGGGTGCTGCAAATGCTGCTGGTCGCGGCCAGCCCACACACCTCCAGGTCTGACCCTGTAACCACCACAGAAAAGCTTCCAGGCCTCTTCCTTGCATCTCCACCGGTCCTGTAACCTTGCCCCCTCATCTGGTGGTCCCTCCCCATATGAGAACCCCAGGACCGTACACACTAACTTCCCCT
This sequence comes from Cnephaeus nilssonii, assembly GCF_951640355.1. Classification (NCBI taxonomy): domain Eukaryota; kingdom Metazoa; phylum Chordata; class Mammalia; order Chiroptera; family Vespertilionidae; genus Cnephaeus; species Cnephaeus nilssonii. The sequence goes on from NC_137091.1 coordinate 35,407,124, forward strand.
ACCTTGAGGTGACCTCTGTTTTCTGTTCTCAGATGTTGTTCCTGGCTACTTTCTTCCCCACCTGGGAAGGCGGCATCTATGACTTCATTGGGGTGAGTGGGGCAAGGAAGGGGGGAGGGAGTGCACAAGTAAGGCCTCCTGACATCTGTACTTACTCAAGCCTTAACCTGACCCACAGGAGTTCATGAAGGCCAGCGTGGATGTGGCAGACCTAGTAGGCCTAAACCTTGTCATGTCTCGGAATGCCGGCAAAGGAGAGTACAAGATTATGGTTGCTGCCCTGGGCTGGGCCACTGCAGAGCTCATTATGTCCCGGTGTGTGCAGGTTCCTGAGAAAGAACAACTGGGTTTCAGAGAGATTCTGGAGGGTGGGGGCTCAGATTCTGGGTGCTGAGGGTTTCTGGGTACTGGAGAATCCTTCCCTTTGCCTTTTTCAGTTGCATCCCCCTCTGGGTTGGAGCCCGGGGCATTGAATTTGACTGGAAATACATCCAGATGAGCATTGATTCCAACATCAGTCTGGTAGGCAGTGCTACCGTCCCATACACACCTTTTTGCTGGTGGCAGTACTTCTCCGCAATACTTGGCCCTGACTTCCCGCCTCCCTTCAGGTCCATTACATCGTTGCGTCTGCCCAGGTGTGGATGATAACACGCTACGACCTGTACCACACTTTCCGGCCAGCTGTCCTCCTGCTGATGTTCCTCAGCGTCTATAAGGCCTTTGTCATGGAGTGAGTTGGGTGGGATTCAAGGATGGGTCCAAAAGGGGGTGGATTATCTGTTTTCCTTCTTTCATTGCGATGTTTCCTCACAGGACCTTCGTCCACCTTTGTTCCTTGGGCAGCTGGACAGCACTTCTGGCCCGAGCAGTAGTGACAGGGCTGCTGGCCCTCAGCACCCTGGCCTTGTATGTCGCTGTTGTCAACGTGCACTCCTAGGCTTGAGTCCCAGGCATTCACATACTTTTTCCTTGTCTCCGGGTTTTAGTGAATTAAACCGTATTTGGGAAGTTGTTTCCGCCTACATTTCTCTCTGGAGCTGTCTACCAAGACCACTCTCACCTGTGTCCCCGAGGCCCTTGTTCTGGCTTTGGAGCCGGGTAGACAACCTGGCTCTGATGTGTCCTATGTTCCTGTAGCCGTTCCTCAGCTCTTTGTTTTCCCAGGGTAGACGGAAGGGCTTAAAGTATATAATATTTGAGCAGTGGCAAATTAGAGAACAGGTGGTAGAGGGGAGCTAGAATCCAAAGTTCTTGGGGACTTCTCACTGGTTACCTCCGAGACCCCTGTTCCTAATCTCCTTTGATCCACCCTTTATATGGCAGCCAAGGGGATCTATCCGAAACCCAGTCTTACTAATTCATCCTCCTCTCAACCATCTAGAGCTCCCCTTTGCACACTGAACTGTTGGGGCAGACTTCTGTGATTCTGAGTTCCTCAGTTCTATGCTCCTCAGATAAAATCCTGGTCTGAGTCTTCTTAGGGTGGAGTTCAGAGACAGCTGCAGCCAAGCAGAGCATTTGAGCCCCTAAATTTGGATGTTGTCCTGGATGCCACCCTCCCCATACCAACCTTTCCTTGATCCAGTGGGGTCAGCTCCCTGCCCTATTTCTGACCCCTCCCTGAGGGATGTCAGAAGCAGAGCTTTGAATTTCATGTTTTAGCTCCACCTTGATGCAAATCCTGCCACCCAGGAGAGTGCTCCCCAGCCCTGGTTTTCCCAGTGGAATCCCCCAGGATGTGAGACCGGGCAGTTGCCCCCTCTCTCACTCTACCAGGGGAGGTCCTGCCATAATGTTATTTAACTCTGGGCCTAGGAAAGCATCATGCACAGCTGCTCAGCTCTGCTATGGCAGTCTTGATGTTTTCAGAGGGAACATACAACCACTATCTAGCCCTTGTCCCTAGTCAAGACAGGGTCGACAGGTATCTTGGGAGAGGAATGGGAAAGTGACTTTGACTTGAAAAGGGATTAAAGCAGGTACTCTCCCAGTCCAGGTAGGTGGATGTGTAATGGAGTCACTTTCTCATATACCTTTATCCCATGCACCACCTAGCTCTTGACATGTTGGGACAAATGAAGTTTGCGGAAATTATTCAACAATTATTTGCTAAGCAGGGACTCCCAGGCCCCGCTTCTGGTGGCTAACTGTCTATGAACTAATCCCAGCTTCCATGGGATACAGACAGACCAGAGTGGTTGCGGGGGAGGGGGTAGCACAGGCCAAGAGGAATCAGGGCTGTGATGGGTGAAGCCTGGTCAGAGTGGTAGGACTGATGAGCTAAACTAGTGATCAGAGCTGTGATGGTAAAACAGTGGTGGTCCAGAGGAGCCAGCTGACTCAGACAGGTGGGGAGAGGGGTGAGGGGGAGGGCAGGCTGGGCTCCCTGGAAGAGAGATGTATGAGCTGAGACCTGAAAGATGAGTTAGTGAGACTAAGAGAACAAAACAGGTGTCCAGGCCTGTATAAAGGCCTTGAAGTCAAGGCCTTCCCTTTTCATCAAACAACTGGTTGGAACAAGTTCAAGGGGGCTTGTGAGACAGAAGTCAGGGTCTGGATCCCAGAAGGCTCTGAGGGTTGGGCTGAGGGCTTGACCAGGGACAGTGGGGAACCAGGGAGAGTTCTGTGGGGGGGAGGGGGGGGACGGCAGGGTCAGATTTGGCTTTGGGGAGAATGTGGCTAGAAAATCAGGACTGGACCAGGACAGGGATGGCAGAAGTAGGAGAGTGGCTATAAGCAGAGTAGAGGTGGTGACCATCAGCCTGTTTTTTTCTGTGTGGTAGGGGGATTGTGGAAATGACAGGTGAGAAAGGAGTACAGAGCCCTTCCCAAGGTCTCATCACATTTTCCTGGGAGGAGGAACCTACTGATGCGACAGTGGATGGGAGCAGGTTTGGAGGATGATACAGAGACCAGCTTGGGTCCTCTCAGACATGCCTGGGGAAGCTAGAAACAGATGCGGGTAACACTGCAGAGACAGAACTGAGATGTGGGCAGGGGCACTGATGAAGAGGAGGGAGAAGCCAGGGGCCTCGCCAGAGAGACTCATTAAAGAAAGGGAAAAAGAGACAAGAAAGGGTGGGGCCAGAGGGAGGTGGAGGGCCTGGGACGGGTATTTCTGGCAGTTGGAAGCTTAACTTTTCAGGTGAGGGTGTAAAGAGGAGCCTGTGAGTTTAATCCCAGGAGTAAGTTGGGATGCCCATTGCTTTGCAAAGGAATGAACAAGTGGAATCAGAGTGGAGACACCTGTGAAGGCTGGAGGGCGGGGACAGCCTGAGGTGGAAAAGATTTTGACACCCTGTGTCAAGGAGCCTCCCCAGAGGGAGAAGGGGTGCTGAGAGAGCCCAGAGGCAGTGTTTAGGTTAGTGGAATGGTAAAGAGTGCTCTGGAGGGTGGGTGCCTGTGGTCACATCCATCTCACCTTTAAATGCTGTAACCCTAGGCAAAGAAATGGGACTTTATTTTCCCAAGGAAGGATTATTGAGTACCTACTGTGTGCCAGGCTGTGTTTTAGGAACTGGAGATAACAGCCCTGAACAAACAGCCCCTAAGTTGTAGGATTGTGGGACCAAAGGGGCTCATGGAAACCACTTAAGATGGTGCCACACCAAATGAAAGAGCAGTCACTGTGAGCTGGTTTATTACTATTACGCAGACACAAGTGTGTTTTAACGAAGAGCCCCCAAGTACCCCACCTCACAGGAGCTACTAGCTCCTCCCCATCAAACCTGCCCCCTCAGATGGGGGCTTCCCCAGGCCAGCGCCGAGGACCCTTTTAGATGGGGAAGGGCAGTAGGGAGGGTCTCTTCAAGGTTGGGGTGCCATGGGCTACAGGAACAGACACAGGTCAGGCTAGGATTCTTGATTGCTCGGGTGTTTGAGTGACTGCCAGACAGTCCCATGAATCTTGCCCCAACCTGGCTGTGGTAGAGGCAGGGATGGCTTGAAGGCAGCGGTCCTTCTAATAGTAGAGTTCCTGGTCCCACCAGCCTGGGAGAGAAAACAAAGACTCAGTGCTGAGGGGAGAGGGGTCAGGAGGTGGGGCCAGGGTCTCAGCGGTTGTGGCAGTTTGATTTGGAGGTCAAATGTGAGGGTCAAAGGTCAGACAGGTGCTCTGAGAACAGTTCAGCCCTCAACCCCCAGGCCTCCAGTCTCCACACTCACTCCCTGGGCAACAGCGAACTCCAAGTTTTCGGATCTCATCATAGACGAAGATGAGGAGGCCAAAGGGCATGGGGACCAGCCACCACTGGAACCTGAAGGCACAGGGGAGATGACAAGGTGAGGGCCATCCCCAGTCTGTGTCCCACATGCCCATCCCTCTGCTCACACCTCATGACCCCTCACCGAATGGGCATGAAGTTGAAGATGTTGGGCATTCCCGGGCAGTAGCACAGGAAGCAGCCGATGCAGACCTGGAACACGATGGCAAGCACCAGGATCTTGTTCCTGCAGGTGGCACAGGGTGGAACAGGCTCAGACTGCCGGACTCAGGACAAAGCTTTTAGGAAATGGGGGCCAGATAGAAATAAGGTCCTGGGTCAGAAGAGGTCAGATGCCATTAGCAGCAGGGAGATGTTCTAAACATTTAACACAGGAGTGGCCTGCCCCTCCGCAACAGTGCTGGCCTATCAGCATCATCCTTTTAGTTGATGAAACATGGAGGGGCCAGTTGAAAGGCACATGGTGGGAGCTACTGACCAGCTATCGATAAGGAATATTAGCACCTGGCACTGGCACATCTGCACATTCAGTGCCGGTGTTCGCTGACTGCAGTAAGCCCTGGTCAGGACCTGATGGAAGTTGGGACTAGGGCTTGAGGACAGGGCTGGGGACACCTGAAGAAGCCCTGCTGGAAGGTAGAGAGGCGGCGTGTCTTTCGAATGAGAACGTCAGCGATCTGGCACATCTCGATGCTGATGAAGAACACGGTGTAGCAAGTGTACTGCTGGTACAGGCGCTGCCCAAATGTCTGTGGAACCGGGAACAAAAGCAGCCTGAGCCCAAAGGGAGAGCCTCTGCAGCCAGCCTGGCCCTCGGGCTGGGGCCAGGGGACCCTTAACTGCTCTTTCCCCTGCATCAGAGCCTAGGATGGGGGGAAAAGAGGCACAGGGTCTGCTAGGTTTGTAGGACCCCTCAGTGTGAGGCACAGAAGCCATCTAGTGGTGCTTGGATGTCAGTGCGTGGGTAAGTGACAGGTCATCCAATTGCTTTCATAATGAAAGAAGGGAGGTAGAATAAAACTATTTTTAATACCAACTCATTGTGTGGAGAACACTTACTATGCTGCAGGTACCAAGTGTTTCACATGTTTTATCTCATTTAATCCAATATTCCCATGAGATAGATTGGTGGTACTCAAACTTCCGTGTGCACCAGAACCCCAGAAGGGCTGGTTAAAAGATCCCAGGCCTGCCCCCAAAGTTTCTGACCCCAGAGGTCTGGGGGAGGAGCTGATAGTTTGCATTTCAAATAAGTTCCTATGTTATGCTGATGATGCTGGTCTAGGGGCCACACTGAATATCACTGAAGTAGGCATCAGTGTTCTCTCCACTTTAGAGGTGAGAAAATGGGCACAGTGAGTCAAAGCAACGTGCCCAGGGTTACACCACAGTGAGGAACATGGCATACTATATGAATCCAAGGCAGTCTGGCTGTAAGGTCGACATTCTTAACCATGGCAGTAAATGTTTAAGGGAAATAACCTGATCTGAGCTCTATAGGACAAGCTAAACACACCTGCCAATCAGGTCTGACCTCTGTGCTCCAAACCTTCATTAAAGTCAGCCACAAATGCATATACACTGTGTTAGTGATACAGGGGGAAATAACAGAATAGGGGCCTGGTTCCACACCTGAGATGATATGTTACTGTCAGGGCAGGGAGAGGACCATCTGCAGCTGGGATCTTCAGGAGAGTTTGGAGCAAGATACAGTAAAGAAAGGCCCTCTGCCCCAGAACTGGCAGGGAGCCCGGGTGTCTGGGATGCTCTGGCTGAGCTCAGTTTGCATGTGTACAACACACCAGATTGCTGGCATCGGAAATAAGGGAGTCATGGGACTCACCCACTCCTGGCCATAGCTGTCCTGCAGATCTTGTAGGTGGTGGTTCTCCCATTGTGGCCGCAGCCCCACGCACAGCAGTGGGAACCAGCCCTCCTGGGCCATGGCTGTGAAGTAGTCAGTGAAGCCAGCAAATGACTGGATGGCACCTGAGAGGGGCAGGGACACAGACAGAAACACAGAGACAGATACACAAAGTCAGGGACTTAGAAATGATGACATGGGAATGACAGGAGCAGACTTGGAGAGACAGATACAGAAAGACAAGGCCCCAGGAGATTGATAAGGACACTAAAGATGGCAGAGTGACAGAGACACTCAGAGAACTCAAAACTGCCAGAAGAAGGCAACAACCCAGAGACAGGATCATAGAGAACAGAGGCAGAGAAGGGATATAAAGGATCATAGAAACCATTATGTACAGATAGGACTCAGAATGGCAGAGGCCCAGGATCAAATGCAGACACCCAGAACAAGCCAGAGCCTCAGAGACCTCAAGGCAGGTAAGCGGCCCTGCAGGGGAGCCCCAGGCTTCCCAGCCCCGTGAGAACTCACCGATCTGGAAGTAGGAGTAGGCAGCCAGGGGCTCGTTGACTAATCGGTCACGCTTCGGGTTCCGTGGCCGCAGATGCATGATGTCACTCTCAGCCTTCTCATATGCCAGGGACACTGATGGGAACTGTCCAGAAGGAGAAGCAACCTGGGTTAAGGGTTCTCCTGGACCCCGGTCCCCTACTCTCTGGAGCTCTCTTCCCCATTGCCAGTGGGCAGGGATAGGACTGAGGTTAGGAGGTAAGATCTGCAGTGACCACACAGCCACACCTGCCTGAACAGCCTAGGTCCAGCTGGTCCCTGTCAAGCGTGTTGGCATATCTACTCCACATCTGTGTTCACATATGTCCTGCTATCTGTCTCTATCAGAACATCTGCATTTGTCTACACTATTACATATTCTCTCCCCATCTCTGTCTCTGTCTCCTCCCTTGCTGCTGCCACCTTCTCTTTTCTTCTCTGTCTCTGTTTTTTCTCTAGGGTACTCTAGTCTTGGGCCCCTCTATTTCCCTCCCTTACTTTGTTTCTCTGTCCCTGTCTCTGGTATCTTTCTCTGTGACTCTGTCTCTGCTTTTGTGACTGTGTCCCTGTTTCTGTCTGTCACTATCTTTGTTTCTCTGTATCCAGGGGTGGGGAACGTCCGGACTGTGGCCGTATGAGGCACACAAAATAATTTGGTCTGTCCCTGCCAAGGCAACCTTATGCAGGACTCAAAATCCAATAAATCTAGGAGCTTTTCTCATAGCAACATAATTTATATTAAGTGAATTATATTAAGCAAATGATGTTATAAATATCCAAATGGATCTCGGCAGAAAAAAACATGCTCCACCCCATATGTGTGTGACTACAGAGTGGCAGCAAGGTGTACTGATCAAGAGCACAGGCTCTGGGGGCATCTGACTGCCTGGCCTCATATCCCAGCTGTGCCACTTATTAGCTGTGTGACCTGGGGCAAGTTACTCAACCTACCTATGCCCAGTGAGCTCATCAGTAAAACAAGGGTGATAAATAAAGCCCAGGTCATAGAGTGGCTATGAGGACAAAATTAAGTAAATTAATGAGTGCCTGGTCCAGACTAGGCACTATGTAAGTTGTTGAATAAACATGTCAACATGGCCAGCCTCTGGCTACATTTGTGGCTCTTTCATATCTGTCTGCCTTGAGTCTATCTGATGGTATTTATTTGCCCATACCTAATGAGAGACGTCAGTCTATGATCCAAGTTTAGCCAGACATCTGTATCTGTCAATACTTTTGTTTATCTGAGTATCTGTATCTGAATCCATGTGTGTCCATGGGTTGTGTCCATGCCTACCTGAGCATCTACCCGTGTGTAGTTCTGTCTGTGTCTATCTTCCTGCCTGCCTGTGGTGGTCTCTACCCATCATATCTGTCTATGGACATACGTCTATGGCCACGTGTGGGAGAAGGCATGGAGCTGTAGACTCACAATGTCAGTGCAGAGTTCTATGAAGAGGATAGTGATGCACCCGAGGGGCAAGGGCACACTGACAGTGATGTAAATGAGGTATGGCGTCAGTTCCGGGATGTTCTTGGTCAATGTGTAAGCGATGGACTTCTTCAGATTGTCGAAGATCAGTCGGCCTATGGGAGTACAGTAGGCACCTCAGCCTCCTCACAGAACACTTCCTCCTGTGCCCACACTGCCTGCCCCTATCTCTGACCCAGCCCGGACCCTGCTCCACGCCTGTCACAATGGAGGCAAAGTTGTCATCCAGCAGGATCATGTCGGCTGCATTTTTGGCAGCATCTGAGCCAGCAATGCCCATGGCCACACCAATATCTGCCTTCTTCAGGGCTGGGGAGTCATTGACACCATCCCCTGTCACAGCCACGATTGCACCCTGCAGAGAGTGGGTGGAGGTGGGCAGGTGGTCAGTGAAAGGCTAGTCCAGGGCGAGCCCAGCCCTTCTGCCCACCTCCATCAGCAGGGTCGCACCAGTCGCTGGCAGCTCTCCACAATCACTAGCTTCTGCTGGGGACTGGTACGAGCAAACACCATCTCAGGGTGGGTGCGCAGCACCTCAACCAGCTCTGACGGGTCCATGTCCTTCAGCTGCATGCCATTGATCACACAGGCACGGGCATCCCTGGGGAGGAAGGTAGGAGGGCATCATCACTGGGGCCTCAGTCTGGGTAGGGCATGGGAAGATCCATGGGGAGAGCCGAAGGGGGCTTACTTCCGATTAACCTGGTCTACAGGCACACGGAGACGAGCAGCGATGTCCTCCACTGTCTCACTGCCTTCAGAGATGATGCCCACGCTGGCCGCAATAGCCTTGGCTGTGATGGGGTGGTCACCTGTCACCATAATCACCTGTGGGAAGGACCAGCAGACGCTTGACTCCTTCAGATCAGCCCATTCTTGCTGCCTTCCCTGGTGATACACTCATTCTTTATTCAACCAATTGTGACCATCTGCTATGTGCCTTGGAAGTAGCAGAGACAAAATAGACAAAAATCCCTGCCTTCATGGAGTTGACATTCTGATGTGAGAGACAGAATATTTTTAAATTAGAAATGAATTATATAGCATGTTAGAAGGAGGGGAAAATTAAACTGGGCAAAGGGGATGGCAAGTGTTGGGTTAAAAAAAGGGATGGTTCAATTTTAAGTGTGTCCAGAGAAAGCCTCATCAAGAAGGTGACATTTGAGCAGACACCTGAAAGAGGTGAGAGTTGGACACATAGAAATCTGGGGCGGGGTGGAGTGTTCCTGACAAAGGAAACAGCCAATGCAAAATGAGAGAGGTGAGAACATGCCTGAACTATTGAAGGAACAATAGGCAGGCCAAGATGACTGGAGAGGAGTGAACAAGAGGTCGAGGGCTAATGAATAAGCTTCAAAAAGTAACTGTACTCAGATCTTATAGGGTCTTCCAGACCATAGGAAAGACTTGGGGGCGGGTGATACTTGCTCAGCACTGGCTCTCCCACCCTTGATTTGTCTTTGGGGAACCACTCCTCCCCTCAGCTTCTAGTTGAGGTCTCTGGCCAAGATTGGGCAAGTAAGCCCAGACCTGGCCAAACAAGGTCTCTATTCCCCCAGCCACAGTGACTGTTTCAGAGAGGAACACGTGACCCAGTCTAGTGCAACTGCAAAAGGGGCACAGAAAGAGTGGGCGGCTAACCAGGTAAATTGGAGCTGCTGGGGGGTGGTCATGTTTGTCTATTAAAATGGAGGGACTGCTTGAGAATAAAGCCAGCAGAGAGAAAAGCCGAGCTGGCACATGAAGGGAAATTCCTGATGACACTGAATGTTTGGACCCAGCTATATCTGAAACTTCATTCCCCAGAACTTTTCGTTTCATGAACCAAACTAATCCCTTTTTGGTTCAAGCTATTTTCAGATAACACAGGGTTCCTCATCCCCAAATGCTGCCATCCTCTGTTCTTGCCCCTGCTGGTCCTTTCTCAAGTGGTATACCCGGATGCCTGCTGTGCGGCACTTGAGCACAGCATCAGGGACAGTGGCCCGGGGCGGGTCTATCATGGATACAAGTCCCGCGAAGCACAGGCCACTGGTTGGAAAGTTCATGGCCTCCACGTCGAAGGCATAGCCAGGCGGGTAGTCCTTCTCACTCAGGTAGAGCTGGCAGAAGCCTGATCAGAAGAGAGGAAAAGTCAGGAAAGTCCTGGGTGGACCCTTTGCTAGCAAGGCCAGGCCCCTTGCACCAGGCCCTGTGCTGAACCCTCCATTCACATTATCTGAATCCATCCTCACACTCACCCTATGAGCCTACTAGGATCCTCCTCTTGCAATTGAAAAAAACTGGCTTAGATAGGGGACAATTCTTGCTCCCATCCAAGTCATTGCACAGCAAGTGAAATGAAAACTCCAGAATTCGACCACAGGTCTGCGCCTTCCAAGTCCGAGGAAGGGGTTAGGAAAGTTTAAGGAGTCAGGACAAAATTGGGGGAGGTTAGAGGTCAGGACAAGGATTGGGGAAAGTCTTGAGTTGAGGCAGGGATTGGGGAAGGTCAAAGGGTCAAGAAGAAGACTGAAAAGTGGAGGTGAAAGCAAAGGCAGGTCATCAATTGGGGCAAGAGCTAGGAAAACCAATGGGTCAAAGGTCGGGTCAGGCTAGGGAAGGTCCAAGTGAGGACAGGTCCGGAGAGGCTGAGTGAAGGTAGGAATGGGGCATAGACAGAGATCGGGAGTGAAATGGGGGAAACAAAGATGAGTGTGTAGACTGAGGCAGATCAGCAGTCAGCCAGGAAAGGGCAGGGAGGACTGGCCTCGGTCTGTGCTACTGTGCTAGCTTCTCGCACACCGGTTACCCCCTCCCCACCCCGCACCGGCCGGCGTCTCACCCAGCACGCGTTCGCCCAGGCCTCCCAGGCTGAGGTAGGCAGTCTGGAAGGCCTCACGCCATTGCTCGTCCAGGGGCAGCTCCTGGCCCTTGATGAGGATGGAGCTACAGCGCTCCAGCACGCGCTCGGGGGCGCCCTTCATCACCAACACGTGCCGCGGGTCCCGGGGGTCCTCCAGTGTGTGGATGGACAGCTGCGGGGGGCAGGGGGGTGGTGATGGGGGGTTAAGGGGACGGCGCAGTGGGCCGGGTCAAGAGGGGAGGGGGCGGGGCTGACGGCGGGGGGCGCTGACCAAAGAGCCTTAGGATGACCGGGTTGGGGCTGGGCAGGTCCTCTCTGGAGGCCGAGGATGGGGGGGGGGGGGGGCGGGGGCGGAGGGGGGGCTGTAGTGAAGGGCCTGGGTGCCGGGAATGGACTGATTTGGCGCCGGAGCCGGTCCGGCGGGATTTGAATTGAGAGCTGCCACCTGTCAGAGTCCTGACAGCAGAGAGCAGGCAAGAGCCGGCGGCTAAGGGCTGGGCGCGGCCCGGCAGTACACGTTCTGGCGGGTGCAGTTGCAGACGGAGCTGGGCTTCGGAGGGGGCGAGAAGGGAGCCGGAGAGGGAGGCGGCGGCGAGGCCCGGCCGCAGGGCAGCCCCGGAGGTGGTGGAGACGCCCGTGGGCGGGGCTGGCGGTGGGCGGCCGGGGCGGGCTCCCACCTGGAACTTGTTGGTGGAGTTGAAGGGGATCTCGCAGACTTTGGGGAAGCGTTCTCGGTAGCCCATGGCGTTGCCCAGCGTCAGCTCGGAGAACTTGAGCAGCGCGGTCTCCGATGCGTCCCCGATCACGATGCGCTGGGAGCGGAGGGCGTCAGGTGGCGCCGGGTGGTACCAGGCTCCCGCTATCTCCCAAGTCCCCCGGCGCTCACCTTTGGCACGGGCACCGCGTCCTGGCCCGACTTGAAGGCAGCTCGGTTGCACAGGGTGAGCACGCGGCACAGCGCCCGCCATGTCTCCGAGGACTGGTCAAACGTCTGCCCTGGAGGACAGACGTCCAGGCTGGGGCCGCGAGGCCACTACACCAGATTGCAACAGACACAGAGCGGCGGCTCTCCCACATCACAACCGACCCCCCCCCCACCACCACCACCACCACCCCAATTTAGGACAGGATTCCCCTCCCAGACCTGTGTGGGACCCAAGCCCTCCCTTCATACCCCAGGACGGAGCCTTCTCTTCAGACCCAGTGTGGAGTCCCCTATGAGAGTCCCGTGAGACCCCATACCAAGCCCGCCCTGGACTCTGGGCCCATCTGGATGGAGTTCCTCTCCATTAATGCAAAGCCCTCCCAGGTTCTCTTCAGTAACCTCCGGGCTCCCATCCAAGCCTCCATCCTGCTCCAGGCCCTGTCTCTTCCCACTCCCAGACCTGACTGATCTTCCGTAGTGTCCGCTGAGTGGATGTGGTTGTCAAACCACAGATGGGACACAGTCATGCGGTTCTGAGTGAGGGTCCCCGTCTTGTCAGAGCAGATCACTGACGTGGAGCCCAGTGTCTCCACTGCTTCCAGGTTCTTGACTACACAGTTCTTGCTGGCCAGCCTCTTGGCTGTCAGAGACAGGCAGACCTGGGCGAAGGCGAGAAAAGCCAGCCTGGAGGTCAGTCTTAGCTTCCAGGCCCACTTCCCTCCTCTTGGCATTGGGAATCCTTTACCCCAGCCACAGTACTGATGATGCAGCATTTCCCCCACAAAACCCAGGCTTTTTCTTGCCCACACCCTTTTGTTCAACCTGTGCTTCCTATTTGGGATGCCTCCCCAATTCACCCCGATAAACATAGCCAGGCCCCTCTGTAAGCTGAGGTGCTGTAAGTTCACTTATCAACACAATTAAAGTGAGAAAATGTGGCCAGTGTGGTTCAGAGCATTGGCCTGTGCACTGGAGGGTCCCAGGTTCGATTCACAGTCAAGAGCATGCACCTGGGATGCAGGTTCGATCCCCAGCAGCAGTCAGTGCGGGAGGCAACCAATCGATACATCAATGTTTCTCTCTCTCTCTTTCTCTCCCCCCCCCTCTCTGCCCCCCATCTCTCGCTCCCCTTCCTTTCACTCTCTCTAAATCAATGGAAAAAATATATCCTCCAGGGAGGATTAACAAATAAATAAAATAAGAAAGTGAGCCTTCCCTCAGCCATCTCTGAACTGACTGTTGAAGGTTGCCCACACCCTCAAGCCTCAGCCTCCTTCGGTCAAGGACCCTGCCTTTCATCTCTGAGTCCTTAGCGCGTGGCACAGGACATGGTCCACAGAAGCCTCAGGAATGTTTGCTGACTGGATGGATAGGTGGAGGGATGGGGGTGGGAGGGAAAGAGGGATGATGAGAAGGTGGGTGGGAGGATGGGAGGTGAATAAATAGACAGGAAGTTGGGAGATGGTGGAGGGAAGCCGGGATGACTGGACAGATGGACCCCCTTCTGCCTCCCCAACTCACCGTGACAGTGGCCAGCAGCCCCTCAGGGACATAGGCTACCACAATGGCCATGAAAAAGACCATAGCCCGCAGGAAGGTGTAGCCAATGCACATGGCCACCACAAAAAACGTGGCACCGAAGAGGATGGCTAAGCCCGCAATGATGTCCACAAAATGTTCAATCTCGATAGCGATGGGTGTTTTCTCGTTTTCTACTCCAGAGGCCAGGGATGCAATGCGCCCGATGATGGTACGGTCACCCGTGTTCACCACCAGGCCCTGTGCTGTGCCTGCCGTGGGGCCAAGAGGGTGACTGAGGGCTGGGAGGGCAGCAGTGGGGCATGCACAGCAGTGTGGACTGAAGGAGGGGGCAGCAATGCAAGGCAGTGGAGGCAGTGTGGCCTGGGAGGAGCGGGGCAATAACAGGAGCTAGAGAGGTAGCATGACTTAAAGCGGTGGCAGTCGTGCGAAATGGGAGGCAGTGTGTCTCAGAAAGCAGCAGGAGAAGGGCAATGGGGGTGGGCTAGGGAGACCTGAGGCAGCGTGGTCAGCTGGGTGAGCAGGCAAGTCCTCACATACCCTCAAGGCACATGGTGGAGAAGAAGGCGATGTTGCGGGTCTCCAGGGGGCTCTCGTGTGTACACTCAGGGGAGCGGGTCTGTGGCTCCGACTCTCCCGTCAGCGAGGAGTTGTCCACCTTGCAGCCCTGGGCTTGGAGGATGCGGATATCGGCGGGCACTCGGTCCCCGCCTTTCATCTCCACCAGATCACCCACCACAAGCTGGTCGGCATTGATCTGGAACTTGTCCCCGTCTCGGATTACAGTTGCTTGCTGTGGGGCAGGGGCACCAGAGTTGTGGATAAGGGGTGGGGGTGGAAGTTGCTGAGTTCAGTGGGGTTGTGGGGAGATGAACAAGGGGGTGAGCTGAGGACCTATAGGGACAGAGGGAGGCCGAGTGCAAAAGGCAGGCCGGGCCTCATGGGAGGGGCCACACCAGATGCCAGGAGCCTGCCTGCGCCGGTGTGGAGTCTCTGGATCCTGAAGTGGTGACGGGCTGTGGGACCCACCTGGGGCACAAGGTTCTTGAAGCTGGCGATGATGTTGGTGCTCTTAAATTCCTGATAGTAGCCGAAGCAGCCGGTGACCACAACCACAGCAATGAGAGCCACTGCCAAGTACAGCTGGGGGAGGAGGGGAGGGAGTCAGCTTGTGAGCAGACGCTGGAAGCTCCCTGTACAAGGCCCCCGATCTGCACCCTGGTCCCCTGGGGTTCTTAGGGTCACTTCCACCATGATTTTCCCCACCCTACTAGGAATCCTTAGGCACTATTCCCTGTGGCTTTTGTCTCCTATTCTTCATATCCCACATTAAATGGCCCTGAATTCTCATTGTCTTGGGTATCCCATATTCGCTGGCCCCTGAATCCTAGGTCTCCCATGTCCCCACATCATAAGGCTTGTGCTCCATGTCACCAAGAACCTTGGTCCTATGTGTCCCCTTTTCCTGTGTTCTCCAAGTCTTGCATTCCACCCGTCCACTGCCATGGGTCTCCTCATACTCCCACATCTTATATTTCCTGGGCTCCAAGCTTCATATTCTATTTTCATAACCTGCCTGACATCATCTGTATCCTCTGGGCACAATAGTTCCTGTGCCCCCGTGTCCCCGTTTCCATGTGTCTGTAGTGCTGTCAATCTTATGCCTCATATTCTGTGAACTCCACAATCAGTGTCTCGGGTTCCAAATTCCAAGTTCCTATGTCCAGTGTCTCCCATGTCTGTATAATTCTGAGTCCCCATCCCAAGCCAAATGCAATGTTACATGTCCCTAAACCTCCATGTCTCTTGTTCTGACCCCTGTCATATATCTAATGTCCTC
The DNA here is from genome assembly GCF_951640355.1 of Cnephaeus nilssonii. Lineage (NCBI taxonomy): Eukaryota > Metazoa > Chordata > Mammalia > Chiroptera > Vespertilionidae > Cnephaeus > Cnephaeus nilssonii. The sequence continues at coordinate 35,422,404 of NC_137091.1, forward strand.
TTCTCCTCCATCTCGATATTCTCTGTGTCTCTGTGTTTCCCTGTCTGATGCCTGATGTCTCTCCATGTACTGTGTCCTGAGTCTTTTGTCCCTTATTCCCAATGTCCCCCGTGCCCTCTGTCCTTGATCTGTCCCATGTCCTCCATTCCCAAGCCCCAGCCCTTACGTATTGCATCTCTTTGTATCCCCCCTATGTCCTCCACACCCGGACATAATCTCTGTGTCTCCTGTCATCTTGGATCTGTCCCTCCCCACCTCCATGACCATGTCTTGGAGCTGCATTTCTGTGTCTCTGTATCTCCACCCTATGTCCCGGTGTCCCGAGTCTCACGCTTAATGTTCTCTCTCCTCCAGGGCCCTGTGTCCAGTGTCTGTCCTCCCCCCGCCCCCCACCCCCCGTACCCAGCACTCACATTGTCGTCAGTGGTGAGGTCACCCTCACTGGCTTGGATGCCAAAGGCAATGAGGCAGATGGCAGCAGCCACCCACATGAGGCACTGCAGACCACCTGCCAACTGCCGTGCGAACTTGACGTACTCGGGGGTGCCCTTTGGTGGCCGCAGTGCGTTGGGCCCATCCCGCAGCAGCAGCTCCGCAGCCAAGCTGGCAGACAGGCCCTGGGGACAGGGTGGGGCAGCAGTGGCTGCTAAGGGCTTTCCGCTCCCCATACACCCTTCTGTCTCTCCTTCCCGTGTCCCTCCCTCTGCTCCCCCATCTGTCTTGTGCCTCTTTCTTTCTTTCTCCATCTTTGTCTCTGTTCCTGTCCCTTTCCCCTTCCACCCTTCAGGCCCCCCCCTCTCTCTCTCTCAACTTTCTATCTCTGTATTCCTGATGTCTCTGCCCTGTTTCTCTTTCTTGCCATCTCTCTGCCTCTCTCTTTGTCTTTCTTTATCTGCTTCTCTCCTTTTCCCCTCTCGCTCGCGCTCTCTCTCTCTCTCTCTCTCTCCCCCTCCCTCCCTCCCTATCTACCTCTCTCTGTCATGCATTTTCCCTTTTTCTCCCTCTTCACCATTACCCATCTCTTCACCCACTCCTCCCTCTGCCCCCAACTCACCTTGGTCGCACTGGTCTGGTATTTCTGTTCCAGCTCTGCTACTGACAGCTGGTGGTCATTCTGTGTGGTGGGGGCAGGACATTCACTGTCCAGCTCTCACTGGCCCTCACCCCAGCCCCCTACCCAGCCCTTCAGCCCCATGCTCACAATCTCCATCTCCTTCTTCATGTTCTCCAGCTTCTCCTTTCTCTTGCCCCCTCCACTGCCTGCCTTCTTCTTGCTCAGCTTGGCTGCCATGTCCCCACCAGGGCCAGGACCCAGCTCTACTGAGTACAGCTCGTATTTCTCCTGGGGACAGGGGGAGAGGGGAGGCATCAGATCCCACCAGAACCCCTGCCTCCAACCTCCAACCCTCCACACCCCGGACCCCTGGCCCCAGGCCCCACTCACTGCCTTTCCCATGGTTCCCAGAGCGGCTGCCCTCCTTTGCCAATACAGAGCCTGGATGTGGACCAGCCCAGATATACCCAGGGAAGGAGGAGGTGGGGCAGGGCTGCCCGATTACAGCTGATTACAGGCCTCCTTGGGGTGACCTCTCAGGCATTCCTTCCTGGGCTGCCCAACCTGCCCAGACCCCATCGCAACCTGCCACCGAGATCAGGGAATCAGTAGGAATATCCATAGTGACAAGAAAATAGCAAACATCTATGCCAGGCCAAAACCGGTTTGGCTCAGTGGATAGAGCGTCGGCCTGCGGACTCAAGGGTCCCGGGTTCGATTCTGGTCAAGGGCATGTACCTTGGTTGCGGGCACTTCCCCAGTGGGGGGTGTGCAGGAGGCAGCTGATCGATGTTTCTCTCTCATCGATGTTTCTAACTCTCTATCCCTCTCTCTTCCTCTCTGTAAAAAATCAATAAAATATATTTAAAAAAAAAAAAAAACATCTATGCCAGGCACTGCGCCTGAGTGCTTTCATGTGCCAACTTAACCTCACAACAACCCTTTGAAGTGAGAACTATTTTTACCCTGCCTTATACATGGGGAAACTGAGGCACAAAGGGGTGAAGTCACATACTCATGGTCCCCAAGATAGGGTGTGAAAGAGTCAGAACTCAGAATCAAATAGGTTGGTTGCAGAGGGTCCATTTTTAGAACATATTGCTGTGCCACACTTGGAGGGGGAGGGTGCGCCCCACAGTCACGATCCTGGCTGTCCTGTAGGGAGCACTCACTGGGTGTGGGGCTTCCCGCAGGTGCTTTGTGAAAATGCTTCATTAGCTCCTCATAACAGCCCTATAAAGTTATGTTCCATTGTACACACGAGGAAACTGAGGCACAGAGAGGTTAAGAACTTTGGCCTAAGGTTGTAACAAGTATCAGGAACAGGATTCCAGCCCACGTGGGACCCTGGAGCCTGGTCCTCATAAGGGATCACCAATGAAAAACCCAAAACTTCACAACTGCAGTGCAAAGTATGCCCAGGTACTACACACATGTAATCTCACGGATCCTCACAACAAACCCCTGTGAAGATGCCACTATTCTTCCCATTGTGCAGAGAGGGAAACTGAGGCTCAGAGAGGTTCAAGGAGGATTCCTAGGGGTACTCCACACATCCAGCTATAGCCATCACAGCTTTCAATCATCCCCTTGTCTCCACCCCAACCGGCCCAGGTGGGAAACCAAGGTGCAAACTGGGGAAAAGGTGTGTCCAAGGGTCCTGGCTTGGTGCTGTACTTGGTGCTTAGGGCCAGGTTTAGTCTGGGGACTTCCAATCCCCCAGGCAGGGGCCTCTGTGGGCACCGATGAGAGGCTGGACTGGTTGCACGGTGGGTCCTTGATATCTCAAGCTTGGGCCTCAGGGGTGAACTTGTCTCCAGGGGCCAGTGTGCCTTTATCTGATAAGATAATTGCCGTGGTGACGTCCTTCTCCTCTGGGGCAGGTCACATAAGAAAGTCAAAGCTGCCGAAACCGGTTTGGCTCACTGGATAGAGCACCGGCCTTCGGACTCAAGGGTCCCGGGTTCGATTCCGGTCAAGGGCATGTACATTGGTTGCGGGCACATCCCCAGTGGGGGGTGTGCAAGAGGCAGCTGATCGATGTTTCTGATTCTCTATCCCTCTCTCTTCCTCTCTGTGAAAAATCAATAAAATATATTTTTTAAAAAAAAAGTCAAAGCTGTTAAGCAATCCCAGCTCCTTCCCTTACTCTCGCCGCCCCTCCCCCCCGCCCCCGCTCCAAGCTGGTGATCCCTAGTCTGCTACAGGAAACCCCAAAAGAGAGGCAGACCACAGTCACATTGACTACCCCTTACGACGTGTCCACTTGCCCACTGGCATTCATCTCTCTGAGCCACGCATGTAAAATAGTGTGTGGCATTCTCCTGCCTCCAGCCCTCCAGGGGCTTTGCTTTTCTCTCAGAATAAACACCACAGTCATTCCTATGAGATCTGGCTCCAGCTCCCCTCTCCTGGCTCAGTGGCCTCCTTATGAGAGACCATGGTCATTCCTGCCCCAGGGCCTTTGCCCCTGCAGCTTTTTCTGCCTGCTACACACAGATATTTCTGAACGTTGAGCAGGAGGCATCGCACCCGGGGGTTGGGAATGGTCGTAAACAAACCTGGTGTACGGGAAAGGCCCTTGGAATCTTCTCAGGTGCCCCTCCTGTCTCCAGCCCTGCCACCCTGGCCCACCAGCTCACTCCCCCCAAAGTGTCCAGGGCCTGAGGCAGATATGGGGTTGTGTCTGCGCAGATTAGGGAACCCCACGACCTGTGTCACAGATGCAGAGACTGAGGCACTATTGAGAGAAGTTAGCTTGAAACCCCTGCAGGCAGACAGGGCAGGGGTCCAGGGGAAACAAAGGCAGGTGGAACACAGGCAGGGGCAGACACGGCCGTGTGAGCAGCCTAACCACAGGAACCAACCAAGCAGAAGTAATTAAATGTTTCCGGGCTCAAAGCGGGAGGCATGGGAAAGCAAGGGAGGGCCTGCAGTAAACAAGGTGTACGAACACATAGAAACAGGGAAAGTTCAGCATAGGAACAGAGAAAGCACACACAGAAACAGGGAAAGTGCAGGTCCGTTGCTGGGCAAGAACAACTGAGGGAGTCAATCAGGTGCCATAGAGCAGGCTTGTGGCAAATATGTACCCCGGGACTACAAGGCTTTAACGGGCAGCCCATTCATTACTGGGTCCCCTCCCCTTGCGGGGAGTCTGAATCTGCTTGTAATAAATTTCCCACACTTTTGCTTAAATCTTCTGGTCCATGGAGCTCATTCTTCGGTGTCATAAGACACGACCCTGGGAAAGCACCTGGGCTCACCATTCGGGTCCTCACTACCACTGGCAGCAGATGGCTGACCTGTGATATTGTGCAAACCTTTGTCAAAACTCAAAGAGCATCCTTCTCTTGTTTCTGCCTCATTTTTTTTTATTTCTCATTAGTTTTATTATTTTATGCTAATTTTGAATATTTTTATTTCAAACCTATAAGTTACAGGAATAGTAACCTTCACCTAAATTTAATGATGTTACCACATTTGTACTATAAGATAGATAGATAAGTAGAAAGATAGATAGATAGATAGATAGATAGATAGATAGATATAGATATAGATACAGATATAGATATTTTTTTAAGTTTGGCTGAATCATTTGAGAGTGAGTTGGAGACAGGATGGTTATCCATAATACTCAGGCATGTATCTCCTGTGAATAAGGACACTCTCTTGCATAACCACAGTTCAATGACTAAATTCAGAAATTAACACTGATGTGACATTATTAACTAATTTAGAGAATTTATTTGAATTTCCCATTTTCCCACTCATGTCCTTTTCTTGGTCCAGGATCTAACCCAGGACCATACTTCGCATTTAGTTGTCACGCCTCTGAGTCTCCTTCAATCTGTGACATTTTCTCAGGCTTCCCTGTCTTTTATGACCTTGACATTTTGAAAGAGTGGCTGTTATTATGTAGAATTCCCTCAGCTGGGTTTTGCCGATGGTTCTTCGTGATGAGATTCAGGTTGTGCCCTTTTGGTCAGAACATACTGTGATGTGTGCCCTTCACAGAGCATCTTGTCAGGACAAACCTCATTTTTGATTCTGGAAGAAGGTGGACATTTGGGGATATCAAGAGGCTTTAGGGGATGACCACAGGGCTATTTTATGATGTCTTTATTTTCTATTGAGATAGAAATTTCCTATTGTCACAGCCACGCTGGCACTCCGCTGTACTGATGATTAAAGTAATGAAACAGCCACTGCCTGAGCCCCCAGGCCTCCCACACCCAACCACCTCCAGGGGCAGCCCAACCTTGTCCACTCTGACCGGTCAATGCCCACCCTGTTGATGGGTAAATATTTTTCCTGGCCCCTTTGGCTGCACAGCCTTCCAATGCTATCAAGTTCTGTGTCTTTGGGAGGGGGTGGGGGTTCTTTACTTGTGCATTTATCCTTTCATTGTGTGTCCAAGCAATTCAAGCTGTGTCTGGGGATGGACACAGGCTGTTACCCACAGACAGGAGCTGGGTAAAGCGAGGGGTGTGCCAACATCTTGGGCACCCTGCGGCAGACCCCAGGTGGGCCGTGCCATGCATCTCAGGCTGATGGGCAACTCCCAGCATGACCTGGGGTCATTCTCACAAGAACGTCACAAGTGTGCCATGGCCCATTTAGCACAGTGCTGCAAGATTTCTCTGAGCCTGGGCACATGGGTCGTTAAAGACTTTTGAGAACAACCAACAGCCAGAAATTTCAAAACATTTTCTTCCCCTGAGAAAGACAGGGCAGAGTACATACTATTAAGTGGTGACTTATTGAGTGGGTTTCAAGGGGGATTTGAACGAGTCTCCTGGAACCCTAGTCAAACACACTTTAGGGATTCAGCCCGACGAGGCCCGATGCCATGTTGTCCTTTAGCGCTTTAGGACTCAGCGCTCACCCTCCTCCCAGCCCCACCCTCCAACCCCCGCCTTCTGTTTATCAAAAGTAGCTTGTCAAGACCTTGGCCAATGTTCCTCTCTCTGCAGCATTGCCCTGCACCCTCCCCACGTCCCGCTGTTCCTCCTCTTCCCTGTTCAAGTGCAGGTGCTTCTTCCTCCAGGAAACCTGGGACCACCCCCGCCTGGCTGGGCAAGTACCCCCCTGGGCTGTCACAGACCCCAGGTTTCTCCATCCATCCCAGCTCTGGCCACTCCCTGGCCACTCTGGCTGTCACTACTGGGTGACATTTCGTCTTCTGGGACTCATGAGGACGGGATCCAGAATGTCTAGGTCCCAACCTTGCCCTGCATTGCCCAGCCCAGGCTGCCTCAGGGAGTATTTGCTGAGTGAAAGGACTCATTGTGACGTGACTTTTAGTACGTGTTTGGCCTCTCTGATAAGATAGTGCAATTAGCCTTGCCCTTCACCTCCTGGTCAGGTCGCTCAGACCCTAGGAAGCTAGGGCTGGGCAGGCAGGGACTGTCTCCCTCATCTTTAAGCAAGCACAGAAGCAGGCAGAAGGCCAACACGTGGGGGGTCAAGGTCTGGCCCCCGCCTGGCTAAGCTGGCAGCCAGATCTCCTGTGTCCTGCTCCTCTCCCACTCTTGTCCAGATGTGGAAAGGTCAACCAGCCTCAGGAGATTGCCAGGCTGTCCTTATCCAGGATCTTATCACATCCAGAATGCAACCATCTCTCCCTTTCCTCTGTCCCTACTCTGGTACAACCTCCATCCTCTCCTCACGGAGAGCATAGCGGCCTCCTCCCCGGTCTCCCGCTCTCGTCCCCATCCCCACAATTTGCTCCACACACACAGGGAGCTTGTGAACCCCAAGATCAGGTCAGGGCCTTCGGGGCTCAAAGCCTTCCCAGATGCACCTCACTCCTGGTAAAAGCCAGGGCCCCACATTATCGCCTAAGCCCTTAGTGATCTGCCCTGTTGCCTCCCTGACCTCACTTCCCAATCTCCGCGTGACCTGTTCTTTACTTGTGCATTTATCCTTTCATTGTGTGTCCAAGCAATTCAAGCTGTGTCTGGGGATGGACACAGGCTGTTACCCACAGACAGAAGCTGGGTATGAAATCAGCCACAGTGATTTCCGGGCATGCCCCAGACACAGCAAACAGCCTCCTGCCTCCTGGCCTTTGCATTTGCTCTTTCCTCTCCTTGGAATGTTCTTCCCCCAGATACCCTTTTGTTTGTTTGTTTGTTTGTTTGTTTGTTTGTTTGTTTGTTTGTTTGTGGTTATTTTGTTGTTGATGTTAATCCTCACCTGAGGATATTTTTCCATGGATTTTTTTTAGAGAGAGTGAAAGGGAGGAAGGGAGAGGGGTGACAGAGAGAGAGAGACATTGATTGGTTGCCTCCCACATGCAAGATTGAACCTGCAACCCAGGTATGTGCCCTTGACTGGGAATCGAACCTATGACCCTTTGGTGTGTGGGCCAACGCTGAGATACACCAGCCAAGCGCTTCCCCCAGATATCTTCATGGCTCCCTCTGACCCTTCATCAGGTCTTTACACAAAGGCTGCCTTCCCAGTGAGACTTCCTTGCCGAGTTAAAATTGTAGGCTGCAGTCTCCCCGCAGCCCTCTCCATCTCCATTACCTTCTCCACTTTCCTCCCCACCCCACCCCTCCCCCGCAGTACTTACCACCCTCTGACATACTATGTATTTTTTCCTATTGGGTTGCTTGTGTATTTTCTGAATCCCCAATAGAGTATGAACTCCATGAGGGCAGGGATTTTGTGTGATTTTTTTGGAGGGTTTTGTTTTTTGGTCTGACATGTTTGTAGTACCTAAAATGGCAAATAGTAGCTAGGCACTTAATGGACTTCCGTTGACTGGATAAGTCTCAAGGTCCCTGGGACAGTTAGCACATAGAGCAGTTGTCATGGCCACAGATACTAAGATGGACCAGGGTTCTGCCTTGGAATGATGTTCTTTGTCCAACACGGCCCCAACACAAATAGAGGGACAGGCACAATGACAGGAAGCCGGTAGTAACAGCTGCTCCTCATTAGGACTCCCTGGGCTCAGCCGTGTTCCATACTCTATATGTATGAGCATGTTTTATCCTCACGATAACTTCATTAAAAAGGTACTGTTTTGTTGTTGCTGTTGTCTTTTAATTGATTTCAGAGAGGAAGAGAGAGAGAGAGAGACATCGTGATGCGAATCATTGATCAGCTGCCTCCTGCATGCCCCCCACTGGGGATCAAGCCTGCAATCCAGGAATGTGCCCTTGACTGGAATTGAACCCGGAACCCTTCAGTCCGCAGGCCAACACTCTATTCACTGAGCCAAACCAGCCAGGGCAGTACTGTTTTTATTCCTATTTGACTATGAAGAAACTGAGGTGCAGCCTGGCCAGCGTGGTTCAGTAGTTGAGCATCAACCTATGAACCAGGAGGTCACGGTTCGATTCCTGGTCAGAGCACATGCTCAGGCTGTGAGCTCAATCCCCGGGGGGGCGTGTAGGAGATAGCCAGCCGATCAAGGATTCTCTCTCAGCACTGATATTTCTATTTCTCTCTCCCTCTCCCTTACTCTCTGAAATCAATGAAAATATACTTAAAACAGGTGCAGAGAAATTAAATGACTTGCCCAAGGTCACACAGCTAATAAGTGGCAGAGCCAGGATTGGAACCAAGGCAGCCTGCTGGCGAGTCCTCACAGACCTTTGAATACACTGAATCACACTAGACTCCATTTGACGGACAGGCTTCTCATTAAAATTACCCTTCATTTAATTATTGACTGAATGTTTATTGAGCATACATTATGTGCCAAGCTTTTTGTTGAGCACTGGGATTTGCAGTGAGCAAAACAGTCACGGTCCTATCCATAGTGCTTGCATGCTAAGGTGAGAGGCGAGCAGGACTAAGTGATCAGAGATCCTGAATGCAGCTGTGGGCCACAAAAAAACAATAGCTTCAATTTTCATAGAAACGTAGGTTTATTTCTTTTTTTTTTTTCCGTAGGTTTATTTCAATAGAGACATGCTGAATACAAAGGGCTGAAATAAATAATTAACATAAAATAATAGAACATTTTAATAAAAATAATATTTTTTCTTGAACATTAACTTACCAGACACTGAATAACTGCACAAATTAATAAGCATAACGCAAATAAACATATTCTTCTTGTTCTCTGAAAGCGAAATATGTCCTGTTGCGCACAACAAATAAGTCAGTCCAAGAATAATGACATGGCAATCGGCTGCTAAAATATTTGCTGCTAGTATTAGTGGAGAGAAATGGTGTGCTGCGAGTTTGACATGCTTGCCCTACAGACTCCATCAAAAAAACTACAAGAATTAATAAATGAATTTGACAAAGTAGCAGGATACAAAATTAATATTCAGAAGTTGGTGGCATTTCTATACACCAATAATGAACTATCAGAAAGAGGAATTAAGAAAACAAGCTCATTTACTATTTCAACAAAAAGAATAAGGTACCTAGTAATAAACTTAACCAAGGAGGTAAAAAACCTGTACTCAGAAAAATATAGGACATTGAAGAAAGAAATTAAGGAAGATACAAATAAGTGGAAGCTGTGTTCGTGGATTGGAAGAAACAACATCATTATAATGTCTATACTATCCAAAACAATCTATAGATTCAATGCAATTCCTATTAAAATACCAATGGCATATTTCACAGATCTAGAACAAATATTTCAAAAATTTATATGGAACAAAGAAAGACCTCGAATAGCCTTAGCAATCTTGAGAAAGAAGAACAAAGTTGGAGATATCACAATACCTGATATCAAACTAGACTACAAGGCCATTGTAATCAAAACAGCCTGGCCCAGCTGGCATGGCTCAGTGGTTGAGCACCAACCTATGAACCAGAAGGTCACGGTTGGATTCTGGTCAGGGTACATGCCCAGGTTGTGGGCTCGATCCTCAGTGTGGGGCATGCAGGAGGCAGCAGGATCAATGATTCTCTCTCATCATTGATGTTTCTATGCCTCTCTCCCTCTCCCTTCCTCTCTGAAATCAATAAAAAACACAGCCTGGTACTGGCATAACTGGCATAAGAAGCAGGAAGAGATTCCAATATGGTGGCCAGCAGTACCCAAATGAGGGAGAGTGTGAGTGAGTGAGGAAGTGAGAGACTGAGTGTATGGGTGTATGGGTGTGTGTGTGTGTGTGTGTGTGTGTGTGTGTGTGTTACAGTCCAATCATGAGGAAATCTTGGGGATGCAGGGAGTTTCAGGCTCTCCTGGCCAAAGAGCCACTGCTGCCACCACAGCCACTCCTTGTGCTCAGCTCTGGTTCAGAGTCCACGCCATCTTGAAAGATTAACAAGGTCCTCCTTGGGAGGAGGCTACAGGGAGGGCAGCCAAGCCTCTCCCGAACTCACAGGCCTGGGACTCTACACACCCACAGAGGTCACAACCCAGACCCTGTGCCTGCAACGGACACCAGCAAGACCTTTGCACGCCAGGCAGGCACACAGCCTGACCCCTCGCCAGATGGGGACTTAGCCTGGGCTCTGTGCCACCGTCGTGCAACCACCACTGACCCAGCAGGACTCTAGCTCCTGTTGTGTACTCACCCACATTAACTTAGCGGGGGTGCCACCGCTACTATGCTGCAACCACCACCCTAGAGCCCAGCTGCTCAGCTCCACCACCAGGTCTAGGGGACAGGAAAGGTGCTGAAGGCCAGGAGGTGGATGTAGCCCTCCCATGACCTGGACAATTAGAACTAAGGACCTGAGGAGGCTAAAGAGGCTGTAGATCTGTAGGTGAGACAGGAGGGCCTAAGACTGAGAGAGGAGGCCCCGGAGAGCACTGGCTATGGAGACTGCAGAGTGGGTGTAGCAAGGGAAGCCTGGGGCTGAAGTCCTTGGATAGAATGGTGCTAGCACCCTGTCATTCTGCAGCCTGGAAAGCTCCTTCTGATCAGTGGGAAGGGCCACACAGTGGAGCTCAGGACCAGCCTTATAGGAAAGAGGCCTCTGTGATCCATCTCCAGCATAGCCGACTTTTAATGGAAATGGTTACTGAATTTTCCCAGGGCAAATAGGATGTAAGGAGGAAGGAAAAGGATATAGGAACAAGGAACTGTGGGAGTGAGCTAGCATCATGGGGAAACCCAGACACATACAGGGAGGGGCTGGATTGTAAGGCATTGGGACAAGAACTCGAGGGCAGCTTTCTCCCAGATGGGGGTGCTTACAAGGGTCATTGTTCCTGTGCTGGGACCTCCCCTGGCAGCCAAATATGAGTCTCCATAACCTAGAACATACCTTTCTCTCTGTCCTGTGGATTCCCTGAGACCCTGCCCCAACCAAGCTCTTTGCAGTGTCTTTTCCATATGAATGGCCTGTCCTGGCTCAGGCTTCACACTTTGCTAAAATCTCTCAAAAAAGCTGCAGCTGGTGACAGCATTCGCCAAACCTATCAATCAAAGGCCTAAACTCGGCACTAGCACCAGCCTGCCTTGCTTCAGAGCTGGGCTTTTCTGGGGACCTCCAAGCCCAAAACAAATAGTGAATAGCAGCCATCTGCAGATCTCTCTGTACCTCCTGCTGGGTAGTCCCATGCAGTGGCTGACTTTTCACCTCCCTGGAAGCCCCAGAGGCAGTGCACCTGATGGACAGCTTCAGATCATAGAGGATTACATCTCTACACATCCACAAGTCACACACTCAAGAGGCAGACTCAGTGAGCACCAAAGCCTCACTGAAGCAAGTCCTGCTCCATAGGAATGTTTCCTGCACAGCAACTTTCCCACTGTAGTCACAGCTGGTCCTCACAGCCAATTGGCCTGGAGGTCAGTTCCTCCTACTGATGCCAACAGCAATCAAGGCTCAACTACAAGACTGTGCAAACAATCCACACAGGGGCACACCTTGAGTGCCCAGCTCAGGAGACTGGGGAGGCTGAGCCATTGAGCCTTACAGGACACCTACTACACAAGGCCACTCTACCAATTCCAAGAGACATAGCATCTCTACATAATACAGAGAAACAAAAACAGGGAAGCAGCCAAAATGTGGAGATAAAGAAACATGTCACAAATGAAAAAAAAAAATGTAATCAAGCAAATTACTGGATACAGAGTTCAAAACCATGGTTATTAGGTTACTCAAGGATTTTCATGAGACCTTCAAGGAACTTACTGAGAATGCCAAAGACCTGAAAAAGAACCAGTCAGAAATTAAGCACACACTAACTGAAATTAAGAATAATTTTCAGAGATTCAACAGTAGGATAGAGGGTTCCAAGAATCAAATCAATGATTTAGAATATGAGGAAGCAAAAAACACCCAAGCAGAAGAGCAAAAAATAAAAAGAACCCAAAAATATGAAGACAGTGTAAGGAGGCTCTGGGACAACTTCAAGTGTACCAATGTTCACATTATGGGGGTGCCAGAAGAAGAGAGAGAGCAAGATATTAAAAACCTATTTGAAGAAATAATGACAAAAAATTTCCCCTACCTGGTGAAAGAAATAGACTTACAAGACCAGGAAGCACAGAGAATCCCAAACAAGAGGAACCCAAAGAGGACCACACCAAGACACATCATAATTAAAATGCCAAGGGTTAAAGACAGAGAGACTCTTAAAAGCAGCAAGAGAAAAACAGTTAGTTACCTATAAGGGAGTATCCATATGACTGTCAGCTGTTTTCTCAACAGAAACTATGAATGCCAGGGGGAGTGGCAAGAAATATTCAAATTGATGAATAGTAAGGACCTACAACCCAGATTACTGTACCCAGCAAAGCTCTCATTTAGAATTGAGGGTCAGATAAAGAGCTTCACAAACAAGAACATGCTAAAAGAGTTCATCACCACCAAGCCAGTATTACATGAAATGTTGAAGGGTATTCTTTAAGAAGAGGAAGAGGAAGAAGAAGAGATAGAAAATATGAACAATAAAATGGCAAAAAAAATCTATCAGCAATTGAATCTAAAAATCAAAATAAACTAACAAGAAATCGAATGAACAAAATAAACTGGTGAATAAAATAGAATCAGAGGCATGGAAGCATGAAACAGACTGATGAATCTCAGGCAAGGGGGAAGGTAGGGCAGGAAGAGAATAATCATATATCTTACCTATGGAAACAGACAGTAGGGTGGTGAAGGCCTGGGGTGGAGTGGGAACCAGGTGGAGGGGGACAAAGGGGAGGAAAAAAGTATTATATCTGTAATACTCTCAACAATAAAGATTTTTTGACATAGTAAAAAAAAATGCTAAAGGGACTGTTATGAAAAAGAAGAAAAGGAGAGCGGATCATAGGCATAAAGAAAACAAAAATAGAAATAAATAAATACCTATCCTATCTAATAAAGAGGGAATATGCTAATTGACCCTCATGCCATCACAAAGATGGCGGCACCCACAGCCAATAAGGAGGGAATATGCTAATTGACTGCCCTGCCCTCAAAGATGGCAGCACCCACAGCCAATAATATTTGACAAAGGAGGCATGAACATACAATGGAGTCAAGACAGTCTCTTCAATAAATGGTGTTGGGAAAATTGGACAGATATATGCAAAGAAATGAAACTAGACCACCAACTTACACCATAGACAAAAATAAACTCAAAATGGATACAGGACTTAAACATAAGACGGGAAACCATAAAAATACTAGAGGAATCCACAGGCAGTGAAATCTCAGACATATGAGGAAGCAATTTCTTCACTGATACTGGTAGCTCCTAGGGCAATGGAAACTAAAGAGAAAATAAACAAATGGGACTACATCAAAATAAAAAGCTTTTCCACAGCAAAGGAAACCATCAACAAAACAACAAGAAAGCCCACAGCATGGGAGAACATATTTGCCAATGTTATCACCAATAAGGGTTTAATCTCCAACATTCACAGGGAACTCATACAACTTAACAAAAAGAAGATAAACAATCCAATAAAAAAAATGGGCAACAGCCCTAACTGGTTTGGCTCAGTGGATAGAGCGTCGGCCTGCAGACTCAAGGGTCCCAGGTTCAATTCTGGTCAAGGGCATGTACCTTGGTTGTGGGCACACCCCCAGTGGAGGGTGTGCAGGAGGCAGCTGATTGATGTTTCTCTCTCATCAATGTTTCTAACTCTCCCTCTCCCTTCCTCTCTATAAAAAATCAATAAAATATATATATAAAAAAAGGGAAAAAAATGGGCAACAGACCTAAATAGAAGGAAGGCCAAGAGACATATGAAAACCTGCTCAAAGACACTAATCATCCGAGAGATGCAAATCAAAACAACAATGAGATACCATCTCACACCTGTCAGAATGGCTATCATCAACAAATCAACAAATGACAAGTGCTGGCGAGGATGCAGAGAAAAAGGAACCCTCGTGCACTGCTGGTGGGAATGCAGACTGGTGCAGCCACTATGGAGAACAGTATGGAGTTTCCTAAAAAAACTAAAAATGGAACTCCCATTTGACCCAGTGATCCCACTTCTAGGAATATAGCCCAAGAAACTAGAAACACGAATCAGAAAGGATATATGCACCCCTATGTTCATAGCCGCACAATTCACCATAGCTAAGGTTTGGAAACAGCCTAAGTGCCCATCAGGAGATTAGTGGATTAAAAAACTGTGGTACATCTACACAATGGAATACTACGCTGCAGTAAAAAAGGAGTTCTTTTTTGCAACAACATGGATGGAGACGGAGAGCATTATGCTAAGTGAAATAAGCCAGTGAGAGAAAGATAAATACCACATGATCTCACTCATTTGTGGAATATAGTGAACAACATAAACTGATGAACAAAAATAGATCCAGAGACATAGTAGCATCAAACAGATCGTCAAACCTCAGAGGGAAGGCAGGGGAAGGTGGGAGGAGTGGGTAAGAGATCAACCAAAGGACTTGTATGCATGCATATAAGCCTAACCAATGGACACAGACAACAGGTGGGTAAGGGCATGAATGGGGGAGGGGGGGAGGGTTGGGAGGGTAATGGGGGAATAAGGACACATGTAATACTTTAATTAATAAAGAAATTAAAGAAAAAAATGATGGCAGCGCCCACAGCCAATAAGGAGAGAATATGCTAATTGATTGCCCTGCCCTCAAAGATGGTGGCGCCCACAGCCAATAAGGAGGGAATATACTAATTGACTGCCCCGCCCTCAAAGATGGCAGCGCCCACAGCCAATAAGGAGGGAATATGCTAATTGACTGTCACGCCCTCAATGATGGTGGCACCCACAGCCACAAGATGGTGGCGCCCAGTTCCCTCAGCCCCCCAGCCACCCAGGGCTGGCCTGAGGCACAGGCAAGCCTCGGATGGCAGCTGCCCAGCCGCCCAGGGCCACCCGAGGCTCAGGTAACCAGGGCCAGCCAAAGCTTGTGCTGCCAGCAGTGGCAACAGCAGAGGTGTGATGGGACATCTCCTTCCCCTGATCGCCAGGTTTCCTCCCACCCCTGAGAGCTCCTGGATTGTGAGAGGGTGCAGGCCGGGCTGAGGAACACCCCCTCCAGTGCATGAATCTTCATGCACCGGGCCTCTAGTCATAATAATAAAAGGCTAATATGCAAATGGTTGTCATGCCATGATGCCATAATGACTGATCAACAGGGACCTGAGACTGTGTGGCACCAGGCCAGGTCTGGGGAACCTGAGGTCACACCCCCTGAGGCCGCACCCCCCACCCCGGTGCCAGGACATGAGGCTGTGTCCCCTGCCTGGCAGGGCTTGACAGGGGTGGGGCCGGCTGGGTCTTGGTGTCACCCAATGGGGGTGGGCCCAGCCAGACACTTCTATTATAGAGAAAGGGCAAATAGTAATATTAAAATACTAGAGGCCCAGTGCATGATTTAATCATGTACCTGGTGCACCAGCGGGCTGGCTGTCCGCCGGTGCCCCAGGCCTTCTGAAAGCCTCCGGCGCTGCGGAGGCTTTCGAAAGGCCTTGCGCCGGAGCAGACAGCCGGCCAGGTCCCCCGCTTTGGCCTTTGATCGCGGGGGACCTGGCCAGCTGTCCGCCACTGGCGCCGCGAGCTCAGCGTCTGTGCCATGGCTGCGCCGGAGGCTTTCGGAAGGCCTGGGGCACAGCGTCCTGCTGGCCCAATCAGCTATCCCGGCCACCCTGAGTCCCGCCCCCTGCGCCTCCTGCTGGCCCACTCGTGGGCGTAGCGGAGTGATGGTAATTTACATATTACCATTTTATTATGTAGGATTTCCTCTAATTAATTCCCCTTAATGTGCATGAATTTCATGCACCAGGCCACAAGTCAATAATAACCTTAAATGTAAATGGATTTACATCAAAAGACATAGGGTGGGCTTTTTTACGAAGATGGCGCCGAAAGCTAAGAAGGAAGCCCCTGCCCCTCCCAAAGCTGAAGCCGAAGCAAAGACTTCGAAGGCAAAGAAAGCAGTGTTGAAAAAGCATCCACAGCCACACAAAAAAGAAGATCCACACATCACCTACCTTCCAACACCCGAAGACACTAAGGCTCCGAGGGCAGCCTAAATATCCTCGGAAGAGCACACCCAGGATAAACAAGCTTGACCACTATGCCGTCATCACATTCCCCCTGACTGCCGAGTCAGCCATGGAGAAGATAGGAGACAGCAATACCCTTGTGTTCATTGTGGATGTCAAGGCCAACAAGCCCCAGATCAAACTGGCTGTGAAGAAGCTCTATGACATTGATGTGGTCAAGATCACAATGAGGTATCACTTCATGTGTGTCAAAATGGCTATTATCAATAAATCAACAAACAAGTGTTCCTGAGAATATGGAGTAAAGGAAGCCCTCATGCACTGTTGATGGGGATGCACATTGGTGAAAAGTAGTGTGGAGTTACCTCAAAAAATTCAAAATGAATTGCCAAATGGCCCAACGGTTCAGCTTCTGGGAATTTACCTGAAGAAACCCGAAACACTAATTTGAAAGAATATACACTAAGTGGCCAGATTATTATGATCTCTGAACACATAATAATCTGGCCACTCAGTGTATATCCTATATAATAAAAGGCTAATATGCAAATTGTCCCCTCGACCAGGAGTTCGACCAGCAGGCAGGCGGGCCAACTGCCCATGTCCCCTCCCCCTGGCCAGGCTGGCCGGACCCCACCCATGCACAAATTCATGCACCAGGCCATACACACACACACACACACACACACACACACACACACACCACTCACACACTGAGTGGCCAGATTATTATGCATTCAGAGATCATAATAATCTGGCCACTCAGTGTATGCATCCCTATGTTCATTGCAGGATTATTTACAATAGCCAAGATTTGAAAGCAGTCCAAGTGCCCATCAGTAAATGAGTGGGTTAAAAGGCTGTGGAACATTTATACAATAAAATACTAAGCCAAAAAGAAAAAAAAGAAGAAGGATATCTTACCCTTTGTGACAGCATGGATGGACCTGGAGATTATAATGCTAAGTGAAATAAGCCAGTCAGAGAAAGACAAATACCATATGATTTCACTCATATGTGGCATGTAATGAACAAAATAAACTAACAAGCAAAATAATACAGACTCATAGATACAGAGAACAGACTGATAGCTGTCAAAGGGGAGGGGTTGGGGAGCTGGGTGTAAAAGGTCTTTGTGCTTAATATAGTTGTATCTTTGACAAACCATGTCATAGTGTACATTTGTCAACTTATTTATGTCACCTCCTACCCACCTAAAACTTCCTTCAAATTTGGCCCTCACACCTTCCATTCCTATAAAATCTCCAGTTTAGGAACCTGTCAACTAAAACCCAGAGGTATCAGCATCCATTGATGATTTTTACCCGAGTCAATAATTACTACGGTGTTTGAAAGGTTTGTTAGCTTTCTAATGATGCATAACAAATGTCAACAAACTTAGTTATTAACTCACAGTTCTGTAGGTCAGAATGACTGGGTTATCTGTTCAAGATCTCACAAAGCTAAAATCAAAGGGTTGGCCAGCATGCATTCTCATTTGGAGTTAGGATAACCTTCCAAACAAATCCGGTTATGGCAAGATTCAGATCTTTATTGTTGTAGAATTAACATCCTCATTGCCCTGCTGTCAGCTGGGAGCCACTCTCAACTAGAGGCTGCCTGCATTCCTTGCCACACGGTCCCATTCATCTTCAAGGTAGTGATGGAAAATCTCCTTTGCCTGCAATCTGTCTCATGCTTTAAATCTTTTTTGCCAATGAGACCAAGTCCCTTTTAAGAACACCCCTGATTAGGTTAGACCCAATAGCTTAAAGGGATATTCTCCCATTCTTAAAATTAACTGATTGAGAACCTATTAGAAATAAGGCGAGCTCCCAATCCAGGGTTCCTGGTAGAACATAAAGGACACTCAGGAGCCAGACAGCGAGGTAAACATCTTTACTCCTGCAGGAGGGTGTGCAGCCAACACAAGGTCTGGCAGCACAGACCCAACAGTCTGCTGGGGGGGGGGGGGTGTTATCCCTAACGAACACCATCTGTCCCTCACTCTTGATTGGTCAAAGCTTAGGCTCACATTCTTGCATGATTGGCTAATTCAAGGACAGGGAGGGGTTGACCTTTGCTGTTTCAAAATGGCAGCTGCCAAGTCATGTGAGTAAACGTGGCAGCTGCTTAAAACTCCCTTTTTTTTGACAGATTAGTTGTTTATTCTCATAATTCTCACAAACCTTACCTATGAAACCGGACAAACAAGGGGTCCAGGCTGCCTGTCACTACTTGAGCCAATTAAGCAGAGACAGGGTCGAATCCTACATGAGCATTTATTCCAATACTGCCGCAGTATGGGAGAGCAGATCATCCACAAAAATCTGCTCTGCAGCCCGAATAAGCCAGTTGCTTATACTGGGTAGAACAAAGATTACATGGAGAAGCAGGAATCACAGGCCTGGGGAAGTAGGCAAGGTGGGCTCTGGGGTGGGGGGGAGTGCCATTGTTTGGACAACAAGGTTGTTCATCTTTCCATGATATGAGGATGGAGCACATTCCAAGGTGGGCTCCCAGGTCCAAGGTTGACTTCCAGGTCCTGGGGACGTACAACTCCCAGAAAGGTTAGAATGGGAGGCTTTCCTTAATCAGTACAAAACAATCACAGTTAACAGAGCATGATTAATATTCCTTATTTTATTTCTTATAGCTAATAAGTGCTTTCCAATATTCTATTTCTGCCCCTAACACAAAATCCCTTCACAGCAACACATAACTTAGTACTTAAATTAGAATAACTGGGATAAGGTGTGTATACCAGGGAGCAGAAATCTTAGGGCTATCTTAGAATTCTGCCTACCACATGCGGCGCCCATAGGCACCATTCCATCCACATTTCATTAGATGACATTCTACTTTAAGAAAGACCTTCCCCTTTTTTACCTTTCTCTGTTCTTTCTGGCAGTACAGACTAAAGAATACTTTTAATGTAGTATTTCGTAACCTACTGGCAAAATTCATGTTCCTGCTCTCTGTTTGTAAACCTAGTTTTCTTACTGGGCTTGTTTACTGCCTCTCTCCTGCTGCTCTGGGAGCTAGCTTCCAGCCCTCGCTGCAGATAGGGGTCTCAAGGCGAAGAAGGAGACAGGACCCAACCTATGACTTCCAACCAGTTCCTACGGGTGGAGTCAATGTTCGGCTAGATTAGAAGGTGGAGCCTGGCTTTATCCTCTGAGTCTGGGAGGAGCTTAGAACCCCAAAACCACACCCCCATATAGGGACAGCCAATCAGGATTTTAGGTGCTGGTTTCTCCCATTGTGAAGAACTGGATTGTGACGGTTTGGGTCTGGGGATTCTGGCTAGAGCAGGGGGAGGCCTAGGGGGTGTGGCTCTCTGATTTCAAGACATTTGGGGTCTGTCTTTGTCTGGGTAGAAAGATCATGCCCCCTAAGAAACCAGGAGAGGCCCCAGATGCCCCAGCCGCCCCAGCCGCCCCAGCCGCCCCAGATGCCCCAGCCGCCGCAGGCGCCCCAGCCGCCCCAGGTGCCCCAGCCGCTGCAGGCGCCCCAGGCGCCCCAGGTGCCCCAGGTGCTGCAGGCGCGCCAGGCGCCCCAGGCGCCGCAAATGTCCCACCTGGGGAGGATCAAAAGCTTCCAGAGCCTACACAAACAGCTGAAGAAGTAGCTTTTTATGCCCCGAATTACCTATGTCTGACCATCCTGGCCATAATTTGTTTCTTTCCCCTGGGATTTCTAGCTATATACTTCAGTTACAAGGTAAAATAATGCCTAAGCTATGACCCATCCTGTCCTCTTAACTGCCCCTTGCATATGCTTCCTTCCTGGGACCTGGGTTGGGGTTTTCCCTCAATGGCAGCAGGTCTCCAGCCATTTCCCAATGGAACCCACATCTCAAGCTCCCATCCCTACAGACCACGAAGGCTAACCAGGAAAGCAATTGGGAAGAAGCTTACATCAACTCAGGCCGAACTGGTTGGCTGGATGTATTTGCCATACTCATCGGTTTAGGCCTCCTTTATTACTATACTCTGTTTGTATGAAGACCAGACCCAGTGTCCTCCGGGTCCACCCCCAACAGGACCTGCCACCAAGACACTAACAAGCCAAATCAGCCACCATGCAAGAAACCAACAACTGAGACATCCCTAACCTGGAACGCCACCCGCCAAGGAACTCACCATCCAAGCGATCCACTAGCTCAGGAAAACCATACTACTACGTCCCCGCGGCCTCCAGAGCTGACGTCATTCATGCTGGGGGTCCTCATTTTCATGCCCTTTATGCTCTTAGCTCCTTGATACTGGGCTGCTCTTTCAGAAGAAAAAAAAAAATTATTTAAACCAATAAAATTGAAGGGAATGTCCCAGCTTTTCATGTGTATGTGTTTCTGAGTCAGTGTCTGTGTTTCGCCGGAGCTGCCTGTTTACCAGACCATGTGATAATCAGAATGTCCTAATGGTGAAGCTCGGGGCTATAGAAGTGTGGACGAAAGGGGCCACATGCTGACCTGACAAGCTCAGGGGAGGTCTGCATGGCGGTCTTGCAGACTCAGAGACCTAAAGCCGTGGTCGGCAAACTGCGGCTCGCAAGCCACATGCGGCTCTTTGGCCCCTTGAGTGTGGCTCTTCCACAACATACCACGGCCTGGGCGAGTCTATTTTGAAGAAGTGGCGTTAGAAGAAGTTTAAGTTTAAAAAATTTGGCTCTCCAAAGAAATTTCAATCGTTGTACTGTTGATATTTGGCTCTGTTGACTAATGAGTTTGCCGACCACTGACCTAAAGCAATACACAAATTTAATGCAATCGCTATCAAAATCCCAGTGGAATTGTTCACACAAAAAATAGAACAAAAAATCATCACATTTGTATGGAACTACACACACAGAAAAACAAATAGCCAAAGCAACCCTGAGAAAAAGGAACAAAGCTGGAAGTATCACACTCCCAACTTCAAATTATACTACAAACGTACAATAATCAGCCCAGCGGACATGGCTCAGGGATTGAGTGTCAACCTATGAACCAGGAGGTTACGGTTCAATTCCTGGTCAGGGCACATGCCCAGCTTGTGGGCTCAATCCCCAGTGTGGGGTGTGCAGGAGCTAATCACTGATTCTCATCATTGATGTTTCTATTATTCTCCCTCTCCCTTCCTCTCTGAAATCATTAAAAACATATTAAACAAAAACAAAAGTACAATAATCAAAGCAGTATAATATTGGCAGATAACAAGCCACACAGACCAATGGGACAAAACTGAGTCCCCAGCCCAGCAGGCATGGCTCAGTGGTTGAGCATCGACCTACGAACCAGGAGTTCATAGTTCGATTCCCGGTCAGGGTACATGCTCAGGCTATGGGGTGGATCCCCAATGTGGGGTGTGCAGGAGGCAGCAGATCAATTATTCTCTCTGATCATTGATGTTTCTATCTCTCTCCCTCTCCCTTTATCTCTAAAAGCAATTTAAAAAAATTTTTGAGTCCCCAGAAATAAACCCACATATATGAGCAACTAATTTTCAACAATGAAGCTAAGAACATACAATGGAGAAATGAAAGCCCCTTCAATAATGGTGTTGGGAAATTGGATAGTCACATGCAAAAGAATGAAACTTTTGACATAATACTCAAAAATTAATTCAAAATGGATTAAAAACTTAAATATGAGATCTGAAACAAAATACATAGAAGAAAACATAGGCACTAAACTTGTGGACCTTGGTCTTAGAGAAAATTTGACCCCAAAGTCAAGGGAAATAAAAGTAAAAATAAATAAATGGGACTAGCCCTAGCTTGTTTGGGTCAGTGGACCCTGCAGACTGAAGGGTCCTGTGTTCGATTCCAGTCAAGGGCACATGCCTGGGTTGCGAGCTTGATCCCCAGTAAGAGGCATGCAGGAGGCAGCCAATCAATGATTCTCATCATTGATGTTTCCATATTTCTCTCCCTCTCCCTTCCTCTCTGAAATCAATAAAAATATATTAAATACATAAATAAATAAATGGGACTATCTATATCAGTAGTTCTCAACCGTTCTAATGCCGTGACCCTTTAATACAGCTCCTCATGTTGTGGTGACCCCCAACCATAAAATTATTTTTGTTGCTACTTCATAACTGTAATTTTGCTACTGTTATGAATCGTAATGTAAATATCTGTGTTTTCCGATGGTCTTAGGCTCTACAGCAGCGGTTCTCAACCTGTGGGTCTCCACTAGCTCAATCCCCAGTGTGGGGTGTGCAGGAGGCAGCCATTCAATGATTCTCTCTCATCATTGATGTTCTATCTCTTTCTCCCTCTCCCTTTCTCTCTGTAATCAATAAAATATTTTAAAAATAAATAAAAAGATCCTGCACAGCAAAAGAAACAATCAACAAAACAAAAAGGCAGTTAACCAAATGGGAGAAGATATTTGTAAACAACACATTCAATAAGGGGCTGATATTCTAAACATGTAAAGAACTCATACAACTCAACAACAAAACAAACATTCTAATAAAGAAATGGACAGAGGACCCGAACAGACACTTCTCCCAAAAAGACATAAAAATGGCCAACAGATATATGAAAAGAAGTTCAACTTCCCTAGCTCAGTGGTCGGCAAACTCATTAGTCAACAGAGCCAAATATCAAACGTACAACGATTGAAATTTCTTTTGAGAGCCAAATTTTTTAAACTTAAACTTCTTCTAACACCACTTCTTCAAAATAGACTCGCCCAGGCCGTGGTATGTTGTGGAAGAGCCACACTCAAGGGGCCAAAGAGCCGCATGTGGCTCGAGAGCTGCAGTTTGCCAACCACAGCCCTAGCTATTAGAAAAATGCAAATCAAAACCACAATGAGATACCAACTTACACCTGTTAGAATGGCTATTATCAACAAGACAAGAAGTAACAAGTGTTGGAGAGGATGTGGATAAAAAGGAACCCTCACACACTGCTGGTGGGAATGTAAACTGGTACAGCCACTACGGAAAACAGTATGGAATTTCCTCAAAAAATTAAGAATAAAGCCACATAGCCGAAACCGGTTTGGCTCAATGGATAGAGCGTCGGTCTGCGGACTGAAAGGTCCCAGGTTCGATTCCGGTCAAGGGCATGTACATTGGCTGCGGGCACATCCCTGGTAGGGAGTGTGCAGGAGGCAGCTGGTCGATGATTCTCTCTCATCGATGTTTCTAGCTCTCTATCCCTCTCCCTTCCTCTCTGTAAAAAATCAATAAAATATATTTTTAAAAAAAAAAGAATAAAGCCACATTATGATCCAGCCATCCCTCTTCTTGGTATCTATCCAAAAAATTAAAAAAATGTGTATTTATAAAGATATATGTACCCCTATGTCCATTGCAGCATTGCTCATGGTAGCCAAGACAAGGAAACAGCTGAAGTGTCTGTGTCTGTCCTTCAATGACCATGGAATATCACTCAGTCATAAGAAAGGGGGAAATACTGCCATTTGCAGCAACAAGTGTGGATCTTGAGAGTATCATGCTAAGTAAAATAAGTCAGATGGAAAAGAACAAGAACCATATCATTTCACTCATAGGTGTGAAATAAAACAGAAAGAAACCACAAATAAGCAAAACAAACTCAAAGACATAGATAACAGTATGGTGATTATCAGAATGAAAGACAGGTGGTGGAGGATGAAGGGAGCAAAGGGGGTCAAATATATTGTGATGGAAGGAGAGTAGATTTTTGACTGGTGAGCACAAAATGCAATATACAAATAATGTATTATATAATTGTATACTTGAAACTCATACAGTTTTTAACAAATGTCACCCCAATAAATTTTATTTAGAAAAAGAAATGTCTCCAATTAGCAACCTAAGCTTGTAACTTACGAAACTAGTAACATAAGAGCAAAACAAAGAGAATAAATAAGAGATAAAATTGGAAAGCAATAAAATTGAAAGGGGAAAAACAATAAAGAAAATTAATGAAACTAAAAGTTGTTTTTTTAAAAGACCAATTAAATTAATAAACCTCTCATAAGACTGAACAAAACAAGAGGGAAGACACATATGATCAATATTTAAAATTGAGAGACTATCACTACAGAACCCTGAGACATTAAAGGAAGAACAAAGGACCATGACAAACAACTTTTCACACATAAATTTTACAACTTAGATAAAAATTGAACCTTTTTTTAAGTCCAAAAACTGATGAACAATGAAGAGATTATCTGAATAATAATTTTATATCTATTAAAGAAATTGATTCTGTAACTAAAAGCTTTCCAGACCCAGATGATTTTATTGGTAAATTATACCAAACAAATACCATCATCCCCACATAATCTTTTCCAGAAAATAAAAGAGGAGGAAATATTTCCCAACTCATCGCAGGCCATCATTACCTTAATACTAAAACTAGATAGAGATTCTGTACAGAACACTACAGACCAACATTTCCCATGAATATAGACAGAAAATTTCTTAATGAAATATTAGAAAATAAAAAAACAGAATTATATAAATAGAATTCACTATAATCAACTGGGTTTTCTACCAAGAAAAAGGGGAAGGGTTCTCCCTAAAATTTGTAACAAGACAAGGATGTCCACTCTCATCACTCCAATTCCACATCATACTGGAAGTCCTAATCAGCAAAAGAAGTCAGAAAAAGAAAGAACATACAAAGTATAAAGGAAGAAATAAAATTAACCTTAATTGCATATGACATGATTGTCTATGTAGAAAATCACAAGAAATCTACCCCAAAAAAAACCTCCTAGAATTAATAAAATGACTTTAGCAAAATCTCAGGTTGAATATCAACACACACACACACACACACACACACACACACACAACTACTACATTTTTATATACTAGCAATGAACGATCAGGAACCAAAAATTTTTTGAAATACCATTTCAATAGCTCCAAAAAAATCAAGTAGGCGGGTATAAATTTAAAATATCTTGTGTATGAGCTATTATGTTTAAACTACAGCTGCTGATTATAGAAATAAAAGAAGCCCTAAAGAAATGGAGAACCTTCCAACCGTCATGAATTGGAACATCTCTCCTAAATTGATATGTAATTCTAACACAACTCCTATTAAAAGACCAACAAGGCCCTAGCTGCTTTGGTTCAGTGAATAGTGTTGGCCCATGGACTGAAGGGTCCTGGGTTCGATTCCGGTCAAGGGCATGTACCTTGGTTCCAGCCAGGGAGTGAGGAGAGCAACCAATCGAGGTGTCTCTCTCACATCAATGTTTCTCTCTCTAAGTCTCTTCCCCTCCCTTCCATTCTCTCTAAAAAACCAATGGAAAAATATCCTTGGGTAAGGATTAACAACAACAATAAAAAAGAGCAACAAGATTTGTTGATTTAGATAAGCATAATCAAAACACTGTTTAAAAATAAAATTAGAGTACTCACACTACCCAATTTTAAGAATCACTGTAAAGCTACACTAATAAGACAGTGTGTTATTGTCAAACAGATATGCACCTATATCAACAGAACAGAAGAATAAGAACTACAGAAAGAAACGCACACAAATATATGGCCAATTTATTTTAAAAAGAAGTCCAAAGGCAATTTATTGGAGAAAAAATTTTTTCTGTTATGGTTTAAATTCAGTGAAAAGCCATATGAAAAAAATTAATCTCCACTAAAACCTCACATCTTATACAAATAGTAACTCAATGTGAATCATAGATCTAAATATATAAACCAGTGATGGGCAACCTTTTGAGCTTGGTGTGTCAAACTTCGCCAAAAAACTGAGCATAACTCAGGTAGTGTGTCACTTTGAGGAAAAAACATTATTTCGCAAATGTTTCATCCTCAGGAGCAGCAAATGTTTCATCCTCGGCATGCGGCCGCCTCAGCGGCCGCGTGTCATCAGAAATGGCTACGCGTGTCAGTGCTGACACGCGTGTCATAGGTTCGCCATCACTGATATAAACTATCAAAAATTAGGGGGGGAAAACATAGAAGAAAATCTTCCTGACCCTGGGTTAAGCAAAGAGTTCTTAGACATGACACCAAAAACACATTCCTAAAGGGGAAAAAAAATTAATTTAGATTCCATAAATATTAAAACTTGTGCTCTGCAAATAACACTGTTAGGAAATGAAAAGCTACAGACCAAGAAAATAATATCTGACAAAAGGATTATCCAAAATATATGACTTTCGAAAACTAAACTGTTAATAAAAAACAACTCCCTGGATTGATCAATCACACAAGAAAGTAGGAAGGACCAGCACTCCATCAGACCAATCAGCAGCCAGGCCAGTACTACCGTCTTCCCCAATTACAGACAACCTCCAATCAGCCAATAGAAATAGAAAGCCAGGATAGGAGGAGGGGCTTGCGTGGTCTCCATGGCAATCCCAGCGGGTTGGCGTGAGGAAGAGGCTGCGTGCAGCCAGATCCAGATGCCCAAATGGGGGTGTTTGAGGGGGGGTGGGAGGGAATTTATGGGGGGATAGGTGGGAAGGAGTTAGAGGAGGAATAAGGGGGCAAGGAGAGCTTCATAAGCGGGCAAAGAGGGTGTTAAAAGTAGGTAAGTGTAGAGGGAGCTTAGCTTTAGGAGAACAGGGAAGCTGTAATAAGTGGACACAGAAGGAGCTCAAAGGTCAGAAAGCTAGGTGGAGAGATAGAAGGTCTTAGAGGGAGAAAGGCCAGGCCTTAATAAAGGGACAGAGAAAAGGCTATGAGTGTCATGAGAAGGATGTTTAAAGAAGGCCCTAGAGGAGTCTAGTGAGAGTTTATGGATCACAGCTGGACCAAACAGACTCATAGGGACTAAGTGAGGGATATTATAAATGGGACAAATAGAGAGCTATTATTGTCATTAAAAGTTTTATAGGATGAGATTTTTTTTTTAATCCTCACCCAAGGATATTTTTCTATTGATTTTTAGAAAGAGTGGAAGAAAGAGGGAAAGACAGAGAGAAATATCAACGTGAGAGAAACACATCGATTGGTTGCCTCTTGCACGAGCCCCGACCAGGGCCCCGGCTAGTGAGGAACCTGCAACTGAGGTACATGCCCTGGCCTGGAATTGAACCCAGGACCCTTCAGTTGGCAGGCCAACACTCTATCCATTGAGCCAAACCGGCTAGGGCTAGGGTGAGAATTTTTATAAGGGATAATGAAGGTTTTATAGATAAACTGAGATTGTTAAAGTGTTGAGTGAGGGCCTTCTTTGTTTTATAGAGGCGAAGACATGGTTGCTTGTGTGACAATGAGGCAATTGTAGGACAAAGTGTGATAGTGGATGCGTTGAGGTTTCAGGGAGGACAAGTGAGAGTCATCAGAGTCAGAGAGATTTGGGTGGACAGGATGGGGCCAAGAAGGACATGCTGTAGGGATCTGCCAGGCAGTTACAGAAAACAAGGAGGAGGTTATGGGAGACATGAAAAGGGTTTCAAGGAACCGAGAGGAATTAGGGCATGGGGGAATGTTGGGGCTGGGAATTCTAGGGGACAGGGAGATATTAAAGGGGATAGGAAGAGGTTAGAGAGGATGTGATGGGAGTTAGACAGAGTCAGTGAGTTTTAAATGAAGAATTTACAGGAGCAAAGGAGAGATATTAGTGTGAAAAAGGATGAGATCATAGGGGATGGTAGATTCCAGAAACCATATTAAGCCGTAACCTACTCTCTTCCCCCAGACATTTGAAATTTTGCCTGAGAAGCCCCCCGAAGATTACATGTGCCTGTCGATTTTGGCCTGCTTATTGTGTTTTCCCATAGGCATGATAGCCTTGATCTTCTCTATCCAGGTGGGAATCTGAGTCATGCCCTCCCTCCCTGAATCTTCCCCTCCCTCTTCCTCCTGGTCAGAACCCTGACTTGAATTCTTCCCTGTTTCTCTCTGGGGGTTCAGGTCCCCACCCTATGTCCATACAGTTCCATGGTTTACCCTTATACAATAATCTTCTTAAGCCCATCTATTCCTATTCTACCTCTCCCCTCAAATCAGACAAGGCACAGCAACAAATGGCATGAACGAGCCTTGGCGGCTGAGACCTCCCACCAAGTCTTCTACATTGCAGTCTTGGGGATTTTTATGGGAAGCCTCATCATACTCATCATCTTGATTTTCTACATGACGGACTTATTTTCTCGGTAACTTCCTCTTCAATTCATGAACAAACCAACAAATATATACTACTGTGTTACTGACCTTGACTCTTAAGTATCCAGTTGTGCCAAATGAGATTCCTACTCTTCCATATCTGGAGAGCCAAATGCTGTCAATCTGAGCCTGCAATGTATGGTGCCCGATAGGGAAGGAAGTGGTAGTGATGACCGGAACGGTGAGCCCAGGTGTTTTCCCGGGGCCGTGTCTTATGACGCTGAAGAATGAGCTCCGCGGACCGGAAGATTTAAGCAAAAGTGTGGGAAATTTATTATAAGCAGATTCAGACGCCCCGCAAGGGGAGGGGACCCAGTAATGGGTTGCCCGTTAAAGCCTTGTAGTCCAGGGGTACATATTTGCCACAAGCCTGCTCTATGTCTACCTGTGTTGTCACCTGATTGACTCCCTCAGTTGTTCTTGCCCAGCAACGGACCTGAACTTTCCCTGTTTCTATGTGTTCGTACACCTTGTTTACTGCAGGCCCTCCCTTGCTTTCCCATGCCTCCCGCTTTGAGCCCGGAAACATTTTATTATTTCTGCTTGGTTGGTTCCTGTGGTTAGGCTGGCTCACACGGCCCCCCTGCCTGTGTTCCACCTGCCTTTGTTTCCCACTGGACCCCTGCCCTGTCTGCCTGCAGGGGTTTCAAGTTAACCCTCTCAGTAGTTCAGGCAGCCCAGTGGACCAGAGCTCAAAACCAACCCTGGGACCCTACCAAGGGGTGGGGGCCCTGGGAGACAGGGTAGGGAATTGTTTCCCCAGGGCAGCCTCCCCTCCTGCCGACATTCATGCGTTCATGCCACAAATTTATTCATGTTGACCAAGGGCCTTGACTGTGCTGCCTGACTCTGGGGACACAGCAGTCACTACTTACGTTCCAACCTCACCCCCACAGCACTTATAAGCTAGGGTGGAAGAGAGACTTATCACCAGATAGTGACAGTTCCCAGCAGTCTAATCGCTAATGGGGGAAACCAAGGGAGGTGGGTTGTAAGAACCGGACCTAATCTGATCTGCAAAGCAGCAAACCAGGAAGTCAAGCAGCTGTCAGTGAACTGGTTAAAATGGGGTTCCCATTCTGATTGTGGACAGCTCCTATAACAGGGAGGGACTGCCTTCTCCCCAGGCCTCTCCGAAACCATGAAATTCGTGATTTATTCATCATCCAACAAATACTTCTGAGCACCTACGATGTACCAGGCATGACACTAGGAACTAGAACCACAACAGAGAAAAGAAAATAAGACACCTTTCTGAAGGAGCCTACATTTTAGTGGGGAAGAAAACCATAAATAACTAGACCTCTAAATAAGTGAGAGGATTACAGAGCATGGAAAATGCTATAGAGAAAAAATAAGGCCATAAACTAAAGCAGTGCCGGTACTGTCCACCACTCTTAATGGTCTGCAACACGATAAGTGCGGAAATTGCCAATAAGCGCTTTAAAACTTACAGCAATTTGACATTGTCATTACATCCAAGTATATGGTCAAGAGACTTGTCTTGTCAAATAGGGTATAGACCAAAGGATCAGTTCCTGAAACGTTGGAGATATAAAAAAATAAATAAATGAAACACAAATGAGTCCTACACCATAACCACAAACAGTTTGAGATGACTGGGAGGGAGCAATGAAACCTATCGGGTTTATTGTCTGGAGTCCTACTAGCAGCTATCACAAACTTGAAATCAGCCCTAGTCAGTTTGGCTCAGTGGATAGAGCGACAGCCTGCAGACTGAAGGGTCCCGGGTTCGATTCTAGTCAAAGGCATATGCCCGGGTTGCAGGCTTGATCCCTAGTAGGGGGCTTGCAGGAGGTAGCCATCAATGATTCTCTCTCATCATTGATGCTCCCATCTCTCTCTCTCTCTCTCTCTCTTCCTCTCTGAAATCAATAAAAATGAAAAAATATTTTTAAAAACTTCAAATCAGTAGCTCTCGAAATAGTTTATTTCTCACAGAACCTACCAATGTGGATATTTCTGGTGATCCACATATAAAAGCAGGGATCCAGACTCCTTCCACTTAGTTAGTAATTACCCCATCTCCTAAGGGCTCAGAGCCCAAGCAGAGAGTGAAGAAAGCACACTTGCTTCTTAAAAAGACTGGCCCAAAAGTGAACCCTTATGCACTGTGGTGGGATGTGCAGCCACAATGGAAAACAGTATGGAGGTTCCTCAAAAAATGAAAAATAGTAGTACCATATGATCCAGCAACCCCACTTCTGGGCATATATCCATAGGAAATAAAAATCACTGTCTCAAAGAGGTACCTATACTCCTGTTATCATTACAGCATTATTCACAATAGCCAAGATATGGGAAATTAAAACTTAAGTGCCTGACAATTAATATATAGATAGCCCGGCCAGTGTGGGTCAGTGGTTGAGCATCAACCTATGAACCCAGGAGGTCATGGTTCAATTCCTGGTCAGAGCATATGCCTGGGTTGTGGGCACAATCCCCAGTGTGGGTCGTGCAGGAGGCAGCCGATCAATGATTCTCTCTCATCATTGATGTTTATATTTCTCTCTCCCTCTCTAAAATCAATAAAAATATATATATTTAAAATAAATGGGTAAAAGATATGGAATATATACACAAAGGAATATGATTCAGCCATGAGAAATATGAAATCCTGCCATTTTGGCAACATAGATGGATCTTAAGGGTGTTATACTAAGTGAAATAAGTCAGAGAAGGACAAATACTGTGTGTTGTCACTTAAATGTGGAATCATAGAAACAGAATGTAGAATGATGGTTGCCAGGGGCTAGAGGGTGGGGGTAATGGGGACAAGCTGGTAAAAATGTATAACCTTACAGTTAGAAAATGAATAAGGTTTGAGATTCTAATGTATAACATGGTGAATATGATTAACAGTACTGTACTGTGTACTAAAATATGCTGAGAGTAGATCTTAAGCATTCTCACCAAAATAAAAAGTAACTATGTAACAAAACAAAAAAGAAGCAACTATGTGAGATGATGGATGCGTTAACTTGATTATGCTAATAATTTCACAACGTATACATACATCAAATCACCCTGTTACACATTTTAAATATACTACAATTTCATTTGGCAGTTACACCACGGTGAAGCATGGGGGAATTGTTACAATTAAGCTGTGGCTCTGAAGAGCCTGACCCTTTTGCATTCAGTCCATTGTCTCATGGCATTAGGAGCTGGAAGGGCAGAGTTCCCTTTGTGTGATCTGGGGAAGGAGGTAAGAGAGAAGTCGGGGAGGTGCAGCATAGCAGTCATTATGTGGTTCAACAGTAGGCACGTGAACCTTCCTGAGCCAATGAAACTTAAATAAGTGGTCTCCAGATGTTTATACCAAAGAGAAGCAGCCTACCTCTTCCATGTTAGCCTCTAAAACCACATCTTTCTCCCTCGCCTTGAAGGCTGCAGGGTAAGCCAGTTCTCAACCAAGTGGGAGAGCCTGGGGTTGCCAGAATTTAGGGAAAGCCAAGAAAACAATAGAACGTGGCTGAACAGGAAACGGGTTCCTCAGCGTCGCTATTACCATCACCATGATAGTCACTGAACAGTCACTTGTGTTCAAGCACCGTTCAAAGAGCTTATGCATATTATCTCATTGAAATGCCACAACATTACTGAGAGGTCGGTATTGTTATTGTCCCCAACTCATAAATGAGAAAACTGAAGCCAGAGTGATTGAGAGACTTGCCCAAACTCATCTGCCTGTGAACGGTGGAGTCGGGATTCAAACCCAGTCAGTCAGACTAACAGAGGGTTTTGCTCATTCTGAGTGCCTTCCCGTGTTTGAGCTGCTGAATCACACCTCACCTGCACCCGTTGTGTTTTTTTTAAAAAAACAATGTGAGAGCCAAGATGTTTCTTATCTGGGAGGGGGAAAACTACTTGGAATTGGGTTTTCAGACATCCAGAATCCAAAAGGAGATTTAGCTCTGAGTCCAGAGGAGGTAACCCAGCAAACCCGTTGGCTCTCCTGGGCGGGAACAGCTGAGGAGGAGGTAGTATGGAAGATAAGGAGTAAGTGTGACTGAGGGAGGGGCACAGCGGGAATAAAATCCCAGAAGTAGAAGGGAAGTACTGTCACCAGACAGCCCACGGGTCCGGGCTGCCTGTCACTACTTGAGCCAGTTAAGCAGAGACCGGGTTGAATCGTACATGAGTGTTTATTCCAATACTGCCGCAGTATGGGAGAGCAGGTCAGCCACGGAAATCTGCTTTGCCCCCCACCATAAACCAGCTGCTTACATGGGGTAGAAGGACAAAGACTACATGGGGAAGTAGGCAAAAGGGTATGCCAAGTGGACAGTTTACAGATAATGCAGACTGGCAATATGCAAAGGGCTGGAGGCTCTGGTTTCAGCAACAAGGTTGTTCATCTTTCCATGATTAATAGGCAGCTCCTGGATGTAGAGGATGGGCCGCAAGTCCAGGTGAGCTCCCAGGTACCGCCTGCAACGTCCAGCCAGGTTAGAATGTGTCTTCTTTCATCAGAACAAAACAATTGTGGTTCACAGCCTGATTAATCATTCTTACAATTATAGCTGGTCCCCAATATTCTATTTCTGCCCCTATCAGTACTGCCTCAATGAGAACACTGCTTTCCTCTCTGGGAAGATTTTAACCTGTGGATAAGTTTCCTCCACTCTTCCTCAGTATCTCTCCCACCTGCCCCTGCTATGCTTCAACACTGTCATCACCGTCTCTGGCTCCCTGCCCCAGCCTCAGTCTCCTTCTCTTATCCATCCTCCACAGAACAACCAGATTGTTCTTTCCCACTTTTTAAAAACTTTAAATTAAAAAAAAAAAAAAGGGACAGAATGCAAGAAGGCTGTTAAGACTTCTGGGATTCTACAGGATGAGACAATAGAGTTACTTTTGCACAAAGAAACAATATCCTTCAAGAAAAGGGGCCATTGACTGCAAAGGCACACAGAGGAAAGGCCACTAGAAGGCACAGAAATAAAGTGGTCAAACGCAAGCCAGGAAAGAGAACCATCACCAAAAACCAAAACCTGTCAGAACCTTGACCTTGGGCTTTTCAACTTCCAAAACTGAAACTCCTGAGAGCCAGGGTCCATCCCATTGTGGCTGGTCAACAACACATCTTTATACCACTTTGGACAAAAGAGTCTTCTTGCCAAATAGGGACATCAGTATTTAGGTTATAGAAAAGTACGTCAGCACAGTGTGTACTGAAAGGGTTAATCAAGAAACAGGGCTCGCCCTAACCGGTGTGGCTCAGTGGCTAGAGCCTCGGCCTGCAGACTCAAGGGTCCCAGGTTCCATTCCGGTCAAGGGCATGTACCTTGGTTGCGGGTACATCCCCAGTGGGGGGTGTGCAGGAGGCGGCTGATCGATGTTTCTCTCTCATCGATGTTTCTAACTCTATCCCTTCCCCTTCCTCTCTGTAAAATAATCAATAAAATATATATTTTTAAAAAGAAATAAAATTACAGGCCAATATCCCTGATGAACATAGATGATAAAATCATCAACAAAATATTAGGAAATCAGATCCAGCAATACATTAAAAAGATCAAGTGGGATTTATTCCAGGGATGCAAGGCTGGTACAATATTCAAAAATCAATTATTATGATTGATTATTGTGATCACATAAACAAAATGAAGGATAAAAATCACATGTTCCTATCAATAGAGGCAAAAAACATCACTTGACAAAATCCAGCAATCATTTATGATAAAAACTCTCAGAAAAGTGGGAATAGAGGGATCATACCTCAACAGAATAAAGGCCATACCATATATGACAAACCTACAGCCACCATCATACTCAATGAGTTAAATGTAAGTCGTGAAACCATCAAAATCCTAGAAGAAAACATAAGCAGTAAAATCTCAGACATCTCACATAGCAATATTTTTGACAATACATCTACTAAAGCATGAGAAACAAAGGAAAAATAAACAATGGGACTACATCAAACTAAAAAGCTTCTGCACAGCAAAGGAAATTACCAACAAAATGTTAATAAGGGGTTAATTTCCAAAATATAGAAAGAATCCCTACAACTCAACAAAAGGAAGACAAACAATCCAATTAAAAAATGGGCAAAGGACCTGAATGGACACTTCTCCAAAGAGGGCATACAGATAGCCAATAAACATGAAAAAATGCTCAACATCACTAATCATCAGAGAGATGCAAATTAAAAATACAAAAATACACACCTGTCAGAACGGCTAGCATTAAGAAATCAGCAAACAAATGCTGGTGATGGTGTGGAGAAATGGGAACCCTCACACACTGCTGGTGGAAATGCAGACTGGTGCAGTGACTATGGAGTTTCTTCAAAAAATTAAAAATGGCTCAAGCCGGTTTGACTCAGTGGATAGAGCGTCAGCCTGCAGACTAAAGGGTCCCGGGTTCTTTTTCGGTTAGGGCGCATGCCCAGGTTGCAGGCTCAATCCCCAGTAGGGGCCATGCAGGATGCAGCTAATTGGTGATTGTCTCTCATCATTGATATTTCTGTCTCTCTCTCTCCCTCTCTCTTCCTCTCTGAAATCAATAATAAATAAATAAATAAATAAATAAATAAATAACACATAAAAAGTAACTTTTTAAAAAAATTAAAAATGGAACTGGCATTTGACTCTGTGATCCAACTTCTAGGAATATATCCTATGAATCCCAAAACACCAATTAGAAAGAATATATGCACCCCTATGTTCATAGCAGCACAATTTACAGTACCTAAGATCTGGAAAGAGCCCAAGTGTCCATTGGTACATTTTAAAATGGAATACTATGCAGCTGTAAAAAAGAAAGAAGGCTCTCTTACCCTTTGAGACAGTATGGATGGACCTAGAGATTATTATGCTAAGCGAAAAAAAAAAGCCGGTCAGAGAAACACAAATATCACATGATCTCACTTCTATGTGGAATCTAATGAACAAAATAAACTGATGATCAAAATACATCCAGAAATATGGGTAAAGGAACAAGAAGACAGACCTCAGAGGGGAAGGGTGTGGTGGGGAATGGGAAGAGATTAGTCAAAGACTATATATGCATAGCCCATGGACACAGACAATAGTGAGATGAAGTCCTAGGACAGGGCAGGCGTTGGGTGGAGTGGAGCAAAGAGGTGGAGGCAGGTAGTGAGAGGTATCTGTAATACTGTTAACAAAGTAAAAAACTAAATTTTTAAATTTATTTAGATAAAGGTTTCAAATCTGCTTCTTCTCCAAGGAAACACCAAATGCAGATGACACCAGGGCTACCGGAAGGCCTGGAATTCCAGGGGCCTTGGAATGGGACGCTGCAGCAACTTCCATGGAGGATTTGGCAGCAGCATCCAGGGTCAAGGTCGTGGCGGGGGGGGGGGGGGGGTTCAGGACTGGGCTGAGGCCGTGCAGCTAGCAGAGGCATGAACAAGGAGGACAAGGAGTGGATCCCTGTCACCACGCTGGGTCACCTGGTTAAGAACACGAAGATCGAGTCCCTGGAGAATATCTGTATCTTCTCCTGTGCATCGAAGAATCTGAGATTATTGACTTTTCTCCCGGGGTCATCTCTCAAGGATGAGGTTTTGAAAACTATGCCCGTGCGAAAGCAGACGCGCTGGCCAGAGGACCGGGTTCCAGTGCTCCAAGGAAGTAGCCACTGTATCCGTGGAGTCATCATCCTGATCAAGCTCTCTGCTGTCCCTGTGCAGTGAGGCTACTGAAGGAACAAGATTGGCAAGCCCCACACCATCCCTTACAAGATGACCAGCTGCTGTGGGTCTGTGCTGGCGTGCCTCATCTCTGCCCCAGAATTACTGGCATCATCTCAGCCCCTGTGCCCAAGACGCTGCTACTGATGGCCAGTATTGACGACTGCTACACCTCGGCCAGGGGCTGCACTGCTACCCCGGGCTACTTTGCCAAAGCCACCTTTGCTGCCATCTCTAAGACCTACAGCTGTCTCACCCCCGACTCCTGAAAAGAGATTGTGTATCAGGAATTCACCAACCCTCTTGTAAAGACCCACACCAGAGTTCTTGTGCAGAGGACCCAGGCTCCAGCTACTCGTATACCCTTGACCGAAGACCGGTCCTCTCCTCTGGGGGGAAGGTCGTCCTCTTCGACCGAGCGCGCAGCTTCGGGAGGGACGCACATGGACCGGTGAGGGAGGAGGGGGACACCCGCCTAGCCAGCCAGATCAGCCCAATCAACCCTGGCGATCAATGGGGTGACAGATGTCGCAGCCAGATCGCCCTCACATCCTGGATTTTAGACATTTTAATAGATGAATCCCATCGTCTTAGTCTGCAATACCTGATAACATCTGATGTTGAGCAACTTTTCATATGCTTCTGATTATCTTCTTTGGTGAGACATCTGTTCCATAACTTTTGTCCATTTTTAATTGGATTATTTGTTATCTATGGTTGAGTTTGGAGAGGTTTTTTTTTTTATATTTTGGATCCAAGTTCATCATCAGATGTGTTTTGGAAATATTGTATCCCAGTCTGTGACTTATCTTTTAATTCTCTTACAGCCAGTAATTTTTGGCAGATATGCTGGCTGTTGATATTTTTTAAAATAGAAAAACAGCCCACAAAGTGGAAGAGTGGAGATATTTGAGAGAAATGACAACTGTTGAGAAATCAAGCATCATGGAGCAGCAACTGATAATCTTTTTTTTTAATATATTTTATTGATATTTTACAGAGAGGAAGGGAGAGGGATAGAAAGTTAGAAACATCGATGAGAGAGAAACATCGACCAGCTGCCTCCTGCACATCCCCCACTGGGGACATGCCTGCAACCAATGTACATGCCCTTGACCGGAATCGAACCTGGGACCCTTCAGTCCGCAGGCCGACGCTCTATCCACTGAGCCAAACCAGTTTCTGCGCAACTGATCATCTTTCTTCCGGGAAGCCCACCTGGATTACATCAGCCCCTGGCACCCTCTTCTGCTTCTCAGCCCTTACGAAACATTTGAAGCTCGACTCAGCTTCTTCTGCCTTCTCAATCGTGATCCCAGGGTCCCCTTGTCCCTGGGCCAGAGACTCACCAACCCTTGGATGTCTCTCCCTGGCCCCTCATAGGGATAGCGGCCCACACTGTGGTCAGCACTTCCCCCTTCTTCCACTTCCGAATCTCAAGGTCTGCTCCGCCTAATCCCTACGCCAGAGTCCTGGACCTCATGCTTGGATGGACACACACACACACACACACACACACCAACAGCCAATCAACCCCATCCACTCAGTCTCCTTTCTGCTCCACAGCCCTACTGCAGACCAGCACTTTCCTCCTCATTCTGCTCCACGCTCCTCCCTGAGTTCCCAACTTTAGTGTCACCACACACACACACACACACACACACACACACACACCCGCCCAACAAATATTTACCAGTCAGGCTCTGTACTGGACAGAGGACCGCGTGGTGACCTAGGCAATCCTGTTACTGAAAGGTCCCTAAATGTTGTCTTTTTTTTTTTCTTCTCAGGGCTCTTTTGAGGCTGCGTGGGCTCTCCAGAACTCCAGCCCCAGTGTCCAGTGCTTTCTGGGGCACCCCTATCGCAAAGGGACCCAGCCCTGCTGCTTATTTTCTACCATCCCTACCTGGTGAAGCATCTAATTTCTCCACTGAACTGTGAGCTCCGTCGCAGGGAGGCTGAGGCTGGGCGGGCCGCCGCGGTGACCCCAGCACCGGCTAGGCTCAGGACGGTTGTGGAGCGGCAGGGACAAACGCATCTGGAAGAAAGCATGCCGGGACCATATGGGGGTCATGCTATCCGCCCCCTGTTCCTCCCTCAGACCCGAGGTCCCCCGTTTCTGAACTCAGCGAGCAGTTAAGTAAGTTTGGCATCCCCTGGGCCAGGATGCAAGTCCCATTTCGTCCAGAACATCAAGGGAGCCGTTAGGGACGTTTTGACGTTTAGGGAACAGCCTAGCAGTGAGAGGGAGGACGCAGAGAGCCAGCGGCCTCCCGCGTTTCCCCACGCTCCGCCCCTCTTCATTCAACGGGATCCTCCCGGGGACGTCCCGCGAAGCCCGGAGGCTCGGAGCCGGGAGCCGACCCCGCCCGGTCCGCGCGCTCGTGACGTCAGAGGCGGCGCCGCTGGAGGGCGCGCGGCGGGCGGCGGCGGCGGCATGGAGTTAGTGCAGGAAGCGCGGGAACTGGTTTGCTGGGCTGCGGAAGAGATGGAGGCGCCCGAGGCAGCCCGGGCCCCGGAGTCGTTGCTGCGCAGGTGAGGGCGGCTCGGGAGTGAGGACCACCCGTCCTGGAGAGCCTCCGGGAGGGAGAGCCCCGCCTTGACTGCGGACGCGCCTTCCTCCTCCGCGCCAGTGAGAATCACCTCTCAGGGCGCTTCCCCGCCCCCCGCCCCCCAGTAGTGTATTCAGGAAGAGGATCCTGGACCTCAGTGAGGACGTCACGGCGGTAACCCTCACACTCCACCCCCACCCCGTGAGGCCGCCCGGCGGTGGTGGTGGGGGGGGGGGGGGGGGGCCTTGGCACCAGTGAGGATCCTCCCTGAGTTAAGGAAGCCCTTCTTCCCGTGTGTAAATAGGAACCCCTGGGTAAGGGAGGCTGTCTGCACCACCCACCACCCAGCTCCGCCAGTGGGGACCTTCGAGTCAGCAAAGACCACCCCGTTGGAGATTAAATCTGAAGGAATGATAGCCCACATCCAGTAATGACAGATATCCGCCACCCCCACCTCTGGAAGTAACCCTCTCCCAGGAGAGAGGAAGCACCCCGCCAGGGAGGGAATAAGACTGCCCCATACCCAGTGAGAAGAGAAGCCCACCCTCTCAGGGACCCATCCAAGAAGGAATATCTTAACCCCCAAAATAGGAATCCTCCCTCCGTGGGGGAAGTGAGAATTCCCTAGTAAAGACCCCCACCCCCACCCTGGGAATCAGGATCCTCCATACTGGGTGATGTCCCAGGCATACCTTTGCATACTGTCCCCACAGGCTGTGTCTGGGCCAGGGCGCTGACATCTGGGCCTATGTCTTACAGCATGTGCACAGCCAGAGGTGAGCCTGGCTGCATAGGGGTGGCTGTGGCAGGGGAAGGAACACAGGCAAGTCCCACAGTAACTTCTCCTACTTCTCACTGTAGGAATGTCAAGAAGATCCGGGGAAACCTACTCTGGTAACTTGTCCTCAAAGCTATCCATATTTCCCACAGTCCTATCCAGCCCTGTTCCCCCCACCACCACCCCTCCCCGCCACAGCCTCACACCTCCTGGAAGTCTCTGTCATTCCCTAACTCTGTCCTCATTTCCTCAGGTATGGCCAC
Source organism: Cnephaeus nilssonii (assembly GCF_951640355.1). NCBI lineage: Eukaryota > Metazoa > Chordata > Mammalia > Chiroptera > Vespertilionidae > Cnephaeus > Cnephaeus nilssonii. Next base: position 35,462,188 of record NC_137091.1, read on the forward strand.
GAATACAGTTCAGAGGTAAGAAGCATGTGCTACAAGATTTTCTTTCATCAAAAGAGAGGATCATTTGCTCTGGGCCCCGCCTTGTATTGAGTGATAACGGGGATACTGGGTCACAGCCTTGATCCATGCATTCATAGGGTTTACAGGCAAGGGGAGACAGGCATGAGCTAGGGGAAAGGGAAGAACATAGGTATGAGGCATCAGAGCTGGTGAGGGAAGATAGGAGAATGCATTAGTTTGAGGCCAGGGTGGGACTCAGTATGTGCGAATGGTCCAGGTGACATCTGGGGGGACACTTCCAAGAGACCTTGAGACTCTCAGATGAGGGGCTCATGAAGAGATGAGGACTGGGACAGAGATGTGTCATCAATGCAGAGACAGGAAACAGGTTGAGAGGGTGATATAATTCCAGAGGAAGGGGCCCAGGATAGTACCCTAATGTACCTCTGGGCCTAGAGGTTCAGACATAGTAACTACCTAGGAAAAAAAATCTGCCACACCCCCGGGCAGATGAAGAGACTCATGCTCCACAAAGGATAGTCAGGCCAGGCTGAGCCAAGGCTAGGCCATGTATCTGACCTTGTACTTGATCCCACCAGGCCTGTCGGAAGTTGGAACTGGAAGCTGCTGTTGCCCACCTACGGGCAGAGATCCAGGAGTTAGACCAGAGCTCGGAGCTGATGGATCAAGAGACCGAGGCTCAGGGTAACCCATGTGGCTGGACAGATGGGCAGCAGAAAGGGTATTGGGAAGGTACTGATGACCACTCTGCTCCTCCCACAGACATGGCCATGGAGCAGGCATTGCAGAGCATGCAAGACACCCAGCGGCATGCTCTCCTCCTTCGGGCCCAAGCTGGAGCCATGAGAAGACAGCAACATGGACTCCAACATCCCATGCAGTGGTTACAGAATCAGCTCAGGCGCCTGCAGGACATAGAAAGGTGGGCTTCAGGTGCCCACCAGGCTGGGTGGAGAGACATTTTCCTTAGAGACCCCAGTATTCTGCCCTGACCCCTTCTTGAGTTCCAGAATTCTAGGCTCTGCTCTTTAGGATTTAAAGTCCATGAGGCCAGGAAGTTTTGTCATCTCACCCACCAGAATTTGTACCTACAATGGTGCCACCTATACACTGAGTGGCCAGATTATTATGATCTCTGAACGCATAATAATCTGGACACTCAGTGTGTGTGTGTGTGTGTGTGTGTGTGTGTGTGTGTGTGTGTGTGTGTTTTAGAGGCCCGGTGCATGAATTCGTGCATGGGTGGGGTCCAGCCAGCCTGGCCAGGGGGAGGGGACATGGGCGGTTGGCCAGCCTGCCTGCTGGTCGAACTCCTGGTTGAGGGGACATTTTGCATATTAGCATTTTATTATATCAGATATACACTGAGTGGCCAGATTATTATGCATTCAGAGATCATAATAATCTGGCCACTCAGTGTAGATCTAGAACACCACTGCTGGGAAAGAACAGTAAACAAGGGACAGCCCTGCCTTCGTGGACCTTACACTCTGATGCAGAGGAGACAGCTGGTAAACTAGAAAGCAAACAAACCCAGTAATTGCAAGTAGAGATGAGTGCTATGAAGAAAAATTATATAAGGGGAGACGAAGATGCTACTCTAGGTAGGATGGTCAGAGAAGCCTCTCTGATGAGGTAACATTTGAGTTGGGGAAGGAACTTGCACGAAGAGGGACAGCAGGAGCAGAAGCCCTGACCTTGGCATATGAGAAGAACAGCCAGGAGTGCAGTTCAGCCTGAGTGCCACAGGCAAGAGGGGGAGCATGAGAAGGTGAGGTTAGAGAGGGAGACACAGCACCATGGAGTCACTGGAATTCTCCTCAGGCTGAGTTCATGCCCTGGCGTGGCCACTTACAGTGTGGCCTTGGGCAAAGTTTGTGCCTCAGTTTTGAAGATCTATAGAATGGGAATCATATTACCTACTTTACATGGCAGGTATGATAATTGAGTTAAATCATGCAAAGTGCTTAGAAGAGTTTCTGTTCACCACTGTTATTCTAATGGTGATGAGGACATATATACAAGGGTTTTGAGCAGAACAGTGACATGCTCTTTCTGAGGTTTTAACAGGATCCTTTAACTGCTGGGTGGAGAACAGGCTGCAGAGAACGAAAGTAAGGAAGACCAGTGAGGAGGCTAATGGAGTCGTCCAGCCAGGAGATGACAGTGGCCTAATTTTGGAGATGGCCCCTGAGATTCAGACTCGGGGATCCCCGTGACTAGCTTTGCTGGCAGCAGGAGGGGACACAAACATCTGTTCTCCAAGCTCCCTCCTACCAGAGACCCAGCCCCAATTGCACTCCTCTTTCCAGGAAGACTAAAATGGATATAACCTTTGGCCCCTTGACATCGGCAGCCCTAGGCCTGGAGCCTTTGGTCCTGGTAAGAGTCCTGGGCCATGGGGGGAGAGGAGGGAGTCTGGGATCAGGTTGGACCCCTGGGTCCCCTTTATGTCCCATCCTCTTGTTCCCAGGGTGATGTCCGAAGAGCCTGCACCCTCCGAACCCAGTTCCTGCAGAACCTTTTGATTCCTCAGGCCAAAGGAGGCAGCATCCCGTGAGTGTCACTAAGCCCCCAGAAACCCTACAAAGGACCTGGGCTTTGGAAGGAGTTACTTGTCTGTTACTTTATCAGACACTGAGTGTCTGGGCTGTGTCAGACCCAGGCCTGCCCTGACAGGGCTCCCAGGCTGGGAGGAGGTGGAGACAGACCCATCACAGACAGTAACAACCCAGGCAGTTAGGACTGTTGGGGATGGGGAAGTCTAGGAGGCTCTGGGTACTGAGAGGAGACACCCTGTGCAGCTCAGGAAGCAGGGAGGATGGGTCTCTGGTGAGCAGGCTTAGGAAAGGTGTTCCAGGCAAGCAGCACATCTGAAAGGGCCCATGGTCAGCAGGTTGGTATAAGAGGGGGAATCAAGTCAAATGAGCAGAGATGAATTAGGTTTCCTCATCTATAAACTGGGCACAGGGACAGATCCTACTTTATAGGGTGGTGGTGATCACTAGAGGAAGAATTGATATGTCTTGTAACATTTTCTGTCCCCTCCCCCAAACCCCACAGAACCCCTCAAGATGACCACTTTGGAACTTCCTACCAGCAATGGCTTAGCTCAGTGGAGGTGAGGGGAGCTTTCAGGAGAGACCATACCCACTGTCCCATTATCAAGCCTCAGGGTGCCAGGACCTAAATGTTCATCCTTGCCCAGTCCCCTTGTGGTCCCAGCTCACAGCCCGGCCCCCATCCTGCCCTTACTTCACCCCTCCCCACACCAGACACTGCTGACAAACCACCCTCCCAGCCACGTCTTGGCTGCCTTGGAACACCTGGCTACAGAACGGGAAGCAGAGATTCGGTCCCTGTGCAGTCAGGACAGACTCCAAGATACGAGGATAGCCAGGTGTGTAGTCGAGTACTTCCATAGTCAGGCAGGGCAGGTGGCTGTGTGAGCTGGGACAGGCCAAGACCAGGCACAGGGATTACTGATAAGAGAACTGAAAGCCAGGGGCCAAACCCAAGTGGGGTTGACATTGGCTACCCTCAAGAGTCCAAGCAAGGGGACGGGACTCCTCCCTCACCAGTTTCACCCCACCCCCAGGTCCCAGGTCCCAGATCAGTCAGCCTCCAGCCAGGCCCTGCCGTCCGTGATGCATCTCATCCAGGTGACCCCCAGGCACCCTTCCAGACTCTTATCTCTTTCCTATCCCAAGGCCCACTCAGTCCCCTCACCACCAGGGATGATGCCCACCCTGACTTTGTCCCCCTGCCCCAGGAGGGCTGGCAAACTGTGAGTGTGCTGGTCACCCAGCGGGGCCCTCTCCTGAAGGAGCATCACGACCTGACCCAGCGCCTCCAGAGCCTGTTGGAGGAGGTGGAGAGGTGTGCCCTGGGATCCAGTGAGAGGTGAGGGGGCTCCCAGGGCAGAGGCCTCTAGGCCGTCTCTCTCCCTGGGGTCTCAGAATATTGGGCTTTTTCTGCCCCTCTCGCTCTTGTCCCTGCCTCCCTGCTCTCCTTGCGTTGGGCATCCCCTCCGCCACTGTGAGTCTTAGTCGCCTTCCTCTCCATTGTTCTCTTCTGCTTGTTCTCCAGGCAGGCATTGGCGCTGGGACTCCGGACTCAGGGCCTGTGGGCAGAGCTCAAGGCCCTGTGTGCCCATAGCCAGGAGCTGGAAGAGGCAGTTGGACGGCAGCAGCTTCTGCTGCAGGAGCTACAAGCCAAACAGCAACGGATCCTGCACTGGCGCCAGCTGGTGGTGAGAAGCAGGATTCCGGGAGAAATGGCAGGGCCCGGTGGAAGGTCAGAGTGAGGAGGGGAGCTTTATGATACAGAACTGGGCCTCCTGGTGGGGGAAGAGGCCCAGGATGAGTCTTCCAAGGGGAAGTAGGACCTGTGGAAAGGGGAGGGCAGGGCTGGAGGCTGGGAGCTGGGAAGGAAAAGCAGCCCGTCTTGGTGGCCCCCTGGTTATCCAGGGGGAGACACAGGAACAGGTCCGATTACTCATCAAGAGCAACTCGGCCAGCAAGACGCACCTGTGTCGGAGCCCTGGGGAGGTGAGTTGGGATTTGGAATGAGGTCTGGGTAGGGCCAGGTCTAGGGGATGGGGCTGGGTGATCTCAGGTTTCCCCGCCCTTCCCTTTCCTTCCCCACAGGTGCTTGCTCTGATTCAGCGAAAGGTAGCCCCCACATCTGAGGCAGTGGCACCACAGAGCCAGGAACTGCTTCGCTGTCTAGAGGAGGAGGCCCAGCATCTGCCCCACCTTCTGCTGGGCACCCTGCTGCGGCACAGTCCTGGAGGGTGAGACGAGGGCCATCCCCTGTATCCCCTCCCTTGGTTGACTGCCCCACTCCAAAAAAATAATCCGCCTACTCCACAAAAGATAATTCCAGACCCTAGTGTTCCCAGGCTGCCAGACCTCACTCAGGTCCTCAGTCCCACTCTGGAATTCTAGTCCCAAGACTCACATCCAAGTTCCTGGACCTCCCAAAATTATCCCTCAGCCCCAGAGCCTCTGCTCTCAATGCCCCACCTAACCTGGACTTTCCCCCCAGATTGCAGCCCCTGCCTACAGTCTTGCCATCCATCCACCAGTTACATCCTGCGTCCTCAAGGGGCTCCAGCCTTATAGCGCTCAGCCACATTCTGGGGCTACCCACGGGGAAGGTGAGTGCTCTACCCCCAGGACCTATCTTCCCATCCCTCCCCCCGCCCGAGATGATTGTCTTCTCCCCCTTCCTCTAGGCTCCAGAGCTGCTCCTCCCAAAGGCCGCCTCTCTTCGCCAGGACCTTCTGTTCTCCCAGGACCAGTGTAAACTCCAGTGCTGGGATCTGCTCCATATGAAGAACAGCCTACCGCCAGGACCATCCACCCAGGGTAGGCCTGCCCTGCTTCTATATCTAGCATCCTTGCCCACCCCCAGGACCATCAACCTCCAGAACCAATCACAAACCACCCATGGCTGACCCAGAGCCTTCCGAGCTCTGAGTGCTTTAAGCATGTTCATTACTTTCACCTGCACAGCAGCCCCAGGGGGTTAGTGCTGCCATTCTCCCTTTTACAGAGGAGGGACTTGGATGCAGAGGCCTGCTTAGATGCCAAGATGGCAGGGCTAAGATTAAACTCGGGCGTTCTGGCTTCCAATGGGTCTGTGCTCCTAACCACTAGGTGACACTGCCTATCTAATTGCTAAGTACTCATTTGTCACCATCCAGTATTCTTGAATAGTTAAAAGCTGGGATGTAGAGCTCAACTACCTGGAATCTCTTCTCAGGACTGCCTCTTGTGTAATCTCCCTATGCCTCAGTTTCCTCCTCAGTGGAATAAGCATACCTTACAGAGTTGCTGGGAAGACATAGTCAGGTATGAGATTACAGTCATTTTGTCTGCTCGTGCGCAGTCTCTTCCAGTGCTTACCATGAGGGACAGAAAAGAGTTTAAGATTCCGTTTACAAATGAGGAAATGGAAATTTCTAAGAAAAGTTGTTCATTCCTGGATTCACTCAGCAAGCCCCCAGTGGGTACCTGCCAGGTGCTGGCCCCAAGAGCTTAATGGGAAGAGAGGCAAGAGCAGTCCAGCCCCGGGAGTGTCCTGGTGGTAGAATCAAAGGGTAAATAGATAGAAGAGGTGAATTGGTGAGAAATGAATCGGGGTACTGTCAACAAAATAGGAAGGAACTGTTTGAGTTTCAGGCTCTGTGCCTTCCCCCTCTCCAGTGGGCACGGGGCCGTGTGCAGGGGCAGCCCCAGAGCCAGCACAGCTGCATCCCACCTCATGGGCATTGTGAACTTTAACATGTGTAAATGGGACTTAGTTCCCTCTGCTCCAAAAGCAGTTGTTTTTCTTCAGCCTGATTTCCTTCCCTCAATAAATGATCCTACCCTCCTCATCCAGGTGCCTGAGCAAGAAACCAGGAATCATCCTTAATTCCTCCCAGGCCCCTAACCCCACCCACCTTCAGCCTGTCAGCAAGCCCTGGGTCCCATCTCCAGAATGCTTCAATCTGCCCCAGCCGCACTAGCCTGTGGCTCAGATAATGACAACTGACCGTAGAATAGCTAAAGAAAGGGTAAGGGTCATGCCCAGTGTCACAAGGCGAGATTGGAGTCAGGATCCAGACCCAAGGAGTCTGATCACACTGCAGGTCTGACATGAGCCTGTTTTGGACCTGTGGAGGGGGAGTAGACCTGGTAGAGTGAAGGGCTGCAGCAGTCTGAGGGGGAAACCTTAGGATGAGGAATGCTGAGAAGGACTACCAGGAGGAAAAATGGTGTCTCAAGTGGTCCCTGGGGGGTAGGTGAGGTTTTGCTCAGGAATAGTGAGCAGCAGCAGCAGCCATATAATGCAAGCCCTCAAGTACTATGTCTTGGGGGCACTGGGTAGCCTTGGAGGGTTCCAAGCTAGAAAGGATCAGGTTTAGGCTTCAGGAAGATCACTTTGGCTGCCATGTAAAGGATGGAGCAGAGTGGGAAACTGAGGCCTGGAGCCTAAGGGAGGCTGGGGATGGGGCATGAGTAGGGAAGGAGGAGGAAGCTGAAGAATAGGTCATGGGGACTGATGGCCTGTCCGGGCGGGAGGCATCCGGGATGAAGTGGGGGAGGAGGAGATAGTGGGCTTGCTCCTGAGATGAGGACCTGGGAGGAGGGAGAGGTTTGGGAGAGATGTTGAGGTCAAGACTAGGTGACTGGAGATTTACTTGGTGACCCATTGGCTGCAAGGCACCAGGGAACTAGAGGACTCAATGCTACTTTCTGGGCTTCTAACCTGCAGAGTTGCTGCAGATCCATGCATCCCAGGAAAAGGAGCAGAAAGAGAATGTGGGGCAGGCTCTAAAGCAGCTGGAGAACCTGCTGGAACAAACCCTGGAACGAATCCCCAAGCTGCAGGGGATTGTGGAGGACTGGTGAGAGGGGATTGTGGGGGACTGGTGAGAGGGAATTGTGGGGGACTGGTGAGGGGATTGTGGGGGACTGGTGAGAGGGGAATGTGGGGGACTGGTGAGAGGGGATTGTGGGGGACTGGTGAGAGGGAATTGTGGGGGACTGGTGAGAGGGGATTGTGGGGGACTGGTGAGAGGGGATTGTGGGGGACTGGTGAGAGGGGAATGTGGGGGACTGGTGATGGGGGGTAGAGCTGAGCTGGGTGGAATAGGCCAAACTCAGGGCTGGGGAAAAGACTGGGAAGGGAAGGGGGGGAAGACTGGCCATGAGGTGGGGAAGCCAGTGAGGGTCTGGAGGCTCAGGCCTTCCTCTGACACCATCCCCTTCCCCAGGTGGGATCAGCCAGGCCAAGTCACCCTCTCGGGCGAGCTCTGCCAAGGCCTGTCCCTGCCCCAGTGGCGGTTACGCTGGGCCAAGGCCCAAGGCATCTTGCAGCAGCTGTGCAGATGAAGAGGGGACACAAACAGGAGTCAAGAACCTCACGTTTGTTCACCCCAACACCTCCCCTTCCTCAGTATTAAAGAAAGCATCACCTGGCTGTGTCGCCCATTGTCTCTACCCACACCTGCCCTTCCCCTCACAGGCTGTTCTGCTGTTCCTTTCAACTTTCATCCCACCAAAGCCAAGAGAGTGGGGTGCTCTAGACCCCACCCCAGGTCCCACTGAAACTCTTCTCATCACTTTTACCTTCTGCAAAGCATAACTGAGCACCTGCTCTAAACACTAAAAGTCCCTGCTTTCAGGAAATTGACATTCTAGGATAAGGAAGCTGACCACGGACAAGATAAGTAAGCCAAATATCTAGTATGTTGTAATATAACTGCCATGGGGAAAAATAAAACAGGCTGTAGGAGGTGAAATTTTAAAGAGGACTACACAGCAAAGGTCACCCTCAGTAAAGGTGAGAGGCATGCAAAGGCCCTGAGTGCATCTCTGGCCTGTGTGACAGCCAGAGGCGTGCGGGTTAGGGTGGGGTAGGGGGGTTTAAGATGAGATTGCCTTCTAGTTTATATGGTTTCTTTTTGTACATTTAAGTCAGCCATTTGGAATTTATGCAAATGGATCCATTTTTGTCTTATTTTACATATATCCCAATAGCACTTACTAAAACAGGCCCTAACCCATGTGCTGTGCTCAGTGTTTAGAGTGTTGGCCCGTGCACTGAAGGGTTGTGGGTTTAATTCTCCAGACAAGGGCACATCCCTGGGTTGTAGGGGTGTGGTTGTTTTGGTTTTGTTTTGTTTTGTTTTCGGGGGTGGGGGGCGGGTAGTAATTTAGCCTGGGCTATATTTTTTCATGTAGAGTTGCTCCCATCAGCTCTATCTTAAGCATCAGGTCCCTGGGATGTGAGCACCTTGGACCCAGCATTAAGCCCTGAGTCAGAAATTACAACAACTTGAAGAGTCCAGGGCAGAAAGGGAGGGCTCGAGGCCATGCTTCTGGCCTCACAGCTGAATGGCACTAAGGAAGTCCTAATGATCTGAGTCCTGGAGAAAGCAGAGTGAGGTGGGAGGTCTGGGGGGTGAGAGGATCCGGGTCCCAAGGGCCAGCTAGGCCACACTCAGCTCTTCGCCCTTGTGCATGAGGTAAAGATGGAAGTGGAAAACGCTGCCATAGGTTGCATGCCTCAGGGACCAGCCATAACAGACTTGGGCAGAGTCTAGTCTGAAAGTGGAGGGCAGCAGAGGTCAGTGAGATGAACTAGCCCCCAGGGACCAGCACTCAGCACCTGGTCCACAGTGTGGACACCCCCAGAGGAAACGGTCCAGGGTTCCCATTCTCCAACCAACAGGGCATCCAGCATTCCCTTCGAGAGCACCACACTGAAGGAACCATTGGGAAAACCCACTGCCCGCACATCCATGGTCTCCCAGCGCAGCTTGGGCACGTGGGTATAGCGAGCCAGCGTGGCAGCCACCACTACTAATGAGTAGTCCACACTGGTCACAGCAGAGAAGCTCCCAGGGTACTGCTTGTAAGTCAGGGAGCTGTTGCCGCAGCCTAACATGATACGGTCCTCAGGCCACGGCTCTAGGAGGGCACGGAAAGAAGTCCCCGAACCACCTGCAGGGGGCAGAGTCGGCTGTGTCCCAGTAGCACTGGCCCCAGTACTACTAGACCTCTCAGTACCTGCAGTTCTGGTAACCTGGGCCGGGGGGGGGGGGGGGGGGGGGGGGGAGGTTCCAGTGGGGGCGCATGCTAGAGACAACCAATCAACATGTTTCTCATCTCTCCCCTCTTCCAGGTTTTCCACTCTAAAAATCAATGGGAAAATATCCTCTGGTGAGGATTAACAACAACAACAAAAATTTAACAAAGGAAGAGAAGGAAGCTTTCTAGAGTTAGAAATGTATTAGTTAACCCTTGAACAATGCTGGGATTAGTGGTGCCACCCCCACATATAACTTTTACTTTGGATTCCCCCAAAACTAATAGCCTGCTCTTGACTAGAAGCCTTAGAGTCAATTAAGATTTTGTATGTTTTATATATTATATACTATATTCTAACAAAGTATGCCAGAAAAAAAGAAAATGTTATTAAGAAAATTGTAAGGAAAATACATTTATAGTACTGTATGTATTTATTGAAACAAATCCACACAGTTCAAACCTGTATTGTGTGAGGGTCAATTGTATATGATGAGAGTGGTAGCGTTACATAGGTGTATAAATTTGTCAGAACTCATCGAGCTATACATTTTTAGGTCTCTGCATTTCACTGTGAATTGAATTTATAAAGTAAAATTACCCACCTAAACTTGCTTTTTTTTTTTTAATATATTTTATTGATTTTTTACAGAGAGGAAGAGAGAGGGATAGAGAGTTAGAAACATCGATGAGAGAGAAACATTGATCAGCTGCCTCTTGCACACCCCCTACTGGGGATGAGCCCGCAACCAAGGTATATGCCCTTGAACGGAATCGAACCTGGGACCCTTCAGTCTGCAGGCTGACGCTCTATCCACTGAGCCAAACCGGTTTTGGCTACCCACCTAAACTTTATAAAGTAAAACTTTAGGTGACTTGATATGCCACCTTTTCATACTCTAAATGTCCATGAGTAATTGGGCTGTATCTGGGTTCTCTCCAAGCCCATGTCTGGTTTGTGTGTGCCATTCCATGTTTTATTTATATGTTTTATTTATACAAGCCTTGTAAATACCTTTTAGTATCTGGAATGGCTAGTTGCCATCATCTTATTTTTCAAGGTTTTCTTGTCTCTTGCTAATTTTTTCTCCCAATGAAATGAACTTTAGACCCAACTTACTTGGCTCCAGAAGAAATACAAACACAAATGGGAGGTTTAGTGGGGTTGCAGTAAGTTTACAAATTAGGCAGATTTGACATCTTTGTGAACTTGAACCTGGCTTTCCATTTCCCTTCTCATAATTCCTCTCTTGGCCTCCAGAGTACCCTCACTCTCAATTCTATCTCTGGCTACTCTTCCCCAAACTTTATACATTTGCTTTCCTATGTGCCCCCTCCTCCCTTTCTTCATCTCAGCTCCCAAACCCCACCTCCCTACTGATCGTGATGGAGCTTAACTCCCACCTTGAAGTGTGAACTGGGAATGAATAATGACTTCCTTTCAAAGAGCATGGAAAGAGAGTTGGGTTTTTGTTTGAAGTAACTTTATAGTGGAGAAACCTGACAAACACTACATTAGCCAGGAGATCAAAGCTAACATGTACAGTGGTCACAGGCATGTTGATAATGTTTATCATATGATGAGAATTGCACTTCTGTGGTCTTTTCTAATAAAAACAATAATAAACCCAGTCTAATGATAAGAAAAAAAAATCAGACAAATCCCAAATGAGGAAGATTCTACAAAAATACCTGCCCATTACCCATCAAAACTACTGAAGTCATGAAAAACAAAGAAAGCGTGAGACGCCCTAACCGGTTTGGCTCAGTGGATAGAGCCTCGGCCTGCGGACTGAAAGGTCCCGGGTTCGATTCAGGTCAAGGGCATGTACCTTGGTTGCGGGCACATTCCCAGTAGGGGGTGTGCAGGAGGCAGCTGATCGATGTTTCTCTCTCATCAATGTTTCTAACTCTCTATCCCTCTCCCTTCCTCTCTGTAAAAAAATCAATAAAATATTTTTTAAAAAAAAGAAAGCGTGAGAAATTCTCAAGCAGAGAAGCTGAAGGAAACATAACTAAATGTAAGCTGGTATCCTGGTTAGAGTGCTCAAAAAGAAAAGAGATTAGGTAAACACTAAGGAAACCTGAATAAAATATGAACTCTAGTTAATAACAATGTTTTTAAAAGGCTACCTATTCTTATGACATCTCTAACAGAAACAAGAGCCAGAATTTTAACAAAACATTAATTTGTGCTCAGACTGAAACTTCAAGAATCCAAGGTAGCCAATGAAATTGTTCTGAAAAAAAACAAAGACCAAGTGTGGTATGTGGGTCTTATCTGGATCCCGATTTTACAATACTATTGTATAAAGACATTTTGAGGCAGAGAACATTGAAGACCAGTCGGGTGTTAGATGATACTTACAAATTAATTTTCTTGGGTTTGAAAATGTTTAATAGCCCTTATCTGTTAGAGAAACATCATGAAGCATGAATCGACAAATGGCTGGAATGTAATATATTCCAGCAAAAAAAAAATAATAATAAGAGAAGTATAGATGAAACAAGAGGGTAGAATGTTAGTAATTGTGGGGAGTTATATTATTCCTCTATTGTTGCATATTGTTGCAAATATTCATAATAAAGCATTTTGAGGACTACCAAAACCGGAGCGGTCAGCTGTCAAAAGAAAGGACACAGCCGAAGCCGGTTTGGCTCAGTGGATAGAGCGTCGGTCTGCGGACTGAAAGGTCCCAGGTTCGATTCCGGTCAAGGGCATGTACCTTGGTTGCGGGCACATCCCCAGTGGGGGGTGTGCAGGAGGCAGCTGGTCGATGTATCTCTCTCATCGAAGTTTCTAGCTCTCTATCCCTCTCCCTTTCGCTCTGTGAAAAATCAATAAAATATATTTAAAAAAAAGAAAGGACACAGACCTAACCTACACACGCTCCGGACTACTGTATCGGCCGGTACATTCGCCCCATTTCCGCTAGTAAAAGCCTCCAGCTGTCCTGTCCTCCGGGAAGCGCCTCCTCTGAGCTCCCCGCAGCACGCCCCTGGTGTTTCCGGGAGTCACCGTCTGGTACCTGGTCTGTCTGCTCCAGGCTGGGAGCCCACGGCCCCCCGCGGTCTCCAGCCTCGGCCAGCCCGGGGCTGACGCGCACGGAAGTGTGTTTTGCAGCTTCCGGAACGGGCCTCCGCCCTTTCCCAAGCTCTCCGAGGCTCGGTTTCCGCTTTAGGGGCGGGCCAACTGACTTCAGAGCGCTCTCATTCGGCCTCTGTGAAGGCCGGCTCCGCCTCTCTACACTGCACACTCCCAGACTCAGGTGTCTTTCCATTGGTTCGACTTTCCAGCATTCTGATTGGCCTACATAGTCTTCCTTGGGTGGGCCCTCCGGGTGTGGCCACGTTCTCATTGGCCTCCGCTCTGAAGACAGGCGTATGACATCACGCACCAGCGCCCGTCGCTTTCGCTGACAGGTCATCCGCGGGCGCCGACGCGGACCCAGCCCGAGAGTAGACAGCGGAACCGGTGGAGGCCCCGGGTGGTAGCGGCGACAGCGAAGGCAGCAGCGATGGCTGGAGCGGGGCCGCTCCCGGGACTCCCGGGTGCAGGAGGACCCGTGGTCCCGGGCCCTGGCGCCAGCATTCCGGGCAAGAGCGGCGAAGAACGCCTGAAGGAGATGGAGGCGGAGATGGCCCTGTAAGGCCCGCGACAGGACGGGATAAAAAAAAACGTCCCAGAGCCAGGGCCGCCGAACCCTGGAGCCTCCAGGCCGCTATAGGGCCGACATATGGGCTTTATCATGGAGAAATGGGACCTTGGGATTGTGGGGGCGGGAGTAAGGAGATGTTGGTAGGGATGAAGGCGCTGTCTCAATATAGCCAAAGTTCCAGACTTGGTGCAAGGTCCTGAGCTTTGGTGTCCTGTTCCCCCAGGTTTGAGCAGGAGGTTCTGGGGGCTCCGATAACCGGAATCCCAACTGCCATGCCTGCAATGCCTACGGTCCCCACAGTAGAAGCAATGCAGGTCCCAACAGCTCCTGTGATCCGCCCGATTATCGCGACCAACACATACCAGCAGGTACGTCTGAACTAAGGCATAGAAGTCAGAGAGCACAACGCCTGGAACCCAGTGTTTGTGTACAGAGCACTAATGATATGTTGGTTTGTTGATTGATTTGCATGACAAATAGTGTATGTGCCAGGCACTGAGGACACAGTAATGACTAAGGCAAACAATATTTTTGCTCTATGAGAGCTTATATTCTAGAGCATGTTGTTTAGTAGAACTTTATGCAATGATGGAAATGTTCATATCTATTTTAAAATACATATTTCAGTCAAATATTGTCTGAATGTCATTAGTCATATTCCAGTGCTCAATAGCTAGCTATGTATGACTAGTGGAGAGAGAAACTAAACAGAAAACAATTAAATGAAACTTGTTCATTCTGTCAACAAACAATTATTTGGTGCCTTATATACACCAGGCACTATTCTAGGAATTAGGCATGTATAGAAGAAAACATAGAACAATAATCACTACCTTTCGGAGTTTAAATTTTACTTGGGAGAGACAGGTCAAAGTGCAGTCAGAAGGACAGGTTTATCAGCGCAGGTAGGGAAGGCCTTTTTGAGAAGGTGACATTTAAGCAAAGATATAAAGGGCATGATGGAGGGAACCATGCAGATGTCTGAGCCATGAAGCAGGTGTGTACCTGACATGTTCAGGGAACAGCCGGGAGAAGAGTGTGGCTGGAGTGGAGTGAGCAGTGGAGAGTGGGAGGAGATGAGGACAGAGACCCCAGGGTTGTCAGGGCTTTGTGGGTCACCATAAGGACCTTGGTTTTCACTCTGAGGTGGGAAAGCACGGAGGGATTTTGAACAGAGGGGTGATATGGTCCAACTTAGAGGTTAATGGGGTAGTTCTGGCTATGCTTAGAGAAAGAGTGTCGGGGGGCAAGGGCAGACTCAAGGAGATTGAGGAAGAGGCTATTATAATGATCAAGGCGACAGTGGTGGCATGGGAGATAGGGAGGACAGGATGGACATAATTTCCGATAGTGCTGAGTGCTATGGGGCAGATGAAGTAGCATGATAGTGAGAGAAGTTGCTGCTAAGGATGGGCTGAGGACAGCTTTAGCTAGTGTGATCCCAAAAGCCTCTCTGAAAAATTCCATTTTAAGCCCTAAAGGCTGACGGATAGCCAGCCCCCCACACAGCGCAAAGATTGGGAACTCTTGGCCTCCCAAGGTGCACCAGCCAGGGCAGTTTGGGAGCACTGAGTCAGGCCCCTTACCCCAACCTCCTTCCCAACAGGTCCAACAAACTCTGGAGGCCCGGGCAGCTGCTGCAGCCACAGTGGTTTCTCCCATGGTGGGTGGCTCTCCTTTTGTGGGTCCAGGTAAGTCAGGAGTAGTGGGGTGAGGGAGCCAGGGGATTGGGTAGGGTGGTAAGAAGGGATGCTCAGAACTCTCTTCCCGCCCTGGCTGGTTTGGCTCAGTGGATGGAGCGTTGGCCTGCGGACTGAAGGGTCCCGGGTTCAATTCCGGTCAAGGGCATGTGCCTTGGTTTCGGGCACATCCCCAGTGGGGAGGGGGGGTGTGCAGGAGGCAGCTGATTGATATTTCTCTCTCATCGATGTTTCTGACTCTCTGTTCCTCTCCCTTCCTCTCTGTAGAAAATCAATAAAATATATTTAAAAAAAAAAAAAAGAAGAACTCTCTTCCCACCATTCTTGTCTCTTCTCTCTCAACAGTTGGCTTTGGCCCTGGTGATCGGAGTCACCTGGAAAGTCCAGAGGCTCGAGAAGCGATGTTTTTGCGACGAGCAGGTAGGTCTGGGGCCAGGAAATCCACATTTAACGAAGCAGTCTTATTTCCACTACTTCAACCTCTTGCTTGATTCATTGCTCTAACTTACCCTGTTCATTTCATCCCCACTCTGATGTTGTCATCTTTCTGTGATTATGTATTTCAAGTTATTTTGGCCTTAATAAGGCTTAACTTGGTCATTGTAAACCAACCTCCTTTGTCATTCCTAATCCCTACCCTCTACTCGCTTCTTCATAGCATTAAACACCTTATAACAAGCTATACAATTTATTACTTTTTGCTTTCTCTAAATATAAGCTCCATGAGGGGCAGAAGTCTTGGTGTTTGCCAAATAGTAAGCACTACATGCTAATAGTTGTTGATGAGATGAACAAACCATCAAACAAGCACCAAGCTGTTCACCTGCCAGTCAAGACCCTACATCACCTGGCTCCTTTCAGAGAGAGATCTCCACATCCTTAAACTTTGCTGGGATGTGCCAGCAATGCTCATGTTGAAGTTCTCTCCCCTACCCACTGTCACCAACTATAACCTTCTAAAACCTATAAACTAAACCAAAATCAAACTAACCAAAGGCAACTAACATCTATCCTCTCCACAGGCCATTCTTACTTTTTGTTGTAGAGGTGAATTTTATACACTTAGGCAATTTTTGTGATATTATTTCCTTATGAAAAGGATATGGTACAATCTCTATTAGATTAAACATGTTAAATCCTATTGTACTTTTTAAGATTCTGGTAGTGAGAAATTTTAACATCTCTTACTCTTTAGTATGGTTTTGATCAAAATGCAAATCAGATCTAGTCACCATGCCCGGCTTCCAACTGTGCTGTGACTCCTTGGTGCTCTCCAGAGGGTATTCATGGCTCAGCCAATAAGGCTATGCTTGGATGCCTACTGACCTCCTGACCATTTTCTTATGATGTCCTCCAACCCTGACTTCCTCTTTTATAATTATACTAAACTGAAAGGGGGAAAGGATTTTGTTTATAAATGTTCTCCTTTGCCAGTACTTTTTCCATTTGTCTTTTGCCTAATGCTTCATTCTCTCTCGGGTTTCAGCTCCCAGGTCCCATTCTTTAGGAAACCGTCTCTAGTTCCCCTAGATAGGTCAGAGGGATCCTCTGGGCTCCCACTACTCCCTGGGCTTCCCCCTCCGAGCCCAAATCACTGTGCCTGGACTTTCCCCCACCCCAGCCCTAATCACTCTGGGCTGTTACCCTCTGGTAATGGGTTAATTCCCTCCTACTCTAGACCAGGAGTTCCCTAAGAGCCTTGGTCTTTTGGTGTGTCCCTGGCATTGCCCTTAAAGAGAAGGAGGAGGCACAGAGGAGATCCTCAGTGGTAAATTTCTGCTGAATGAACAAATGAAAAGACCTCTGCATCTCCCCACACTCTTCTCCAGGACTTTTTGGATGGTGAGAGCACCCACACACACACCTTGCCCCAAGTGCCCTGGTCCCCCATGACACACACCCCCATCTCTCTTTCCCGCAGCTGTGGCCCCCCAGAGGGCCCCTATCCTGCGTCCGGCCTTCGTCCCCCATGTGCTTCAGAGAGCAGGTGAGGGGCAAGGGTCATCATCCATGCCACATAACCCCCCAAGCCCTCTAACTCTCCCACTAACACCCTGACAGATTCTGCTCTTTCTTCTGCAGCAGGTGGTCCTCGCCCTATGGCCCTGCGGCCCCCTCACCAGGCCCTCGTGGGTCCCCCTCTGCCTGGGCCCCCTGGACCACCTATGATGCTACCACCGATGGCTCGGGCCCCGGGCCCTCCCCTGGGCTCCATGGCTGCTCTGAGGCCTCCCCTGGTAAGTGTGGACAGGTTGCTGATGGTCAGAAGTGCGGTGGGTGGGGACATCCTTGATCCTGGCTTAATGGACTGTGTCTAAGTCTGCCTTTTCCCTGACTTTTCATCTCTGCCTTCTCATTCTGTCTGACTTTCCTTGTATTTCTGTGGTCAAATCTCTGTTTTTCTTTGAGAAAACTGTAGAGAGAAACATGCTGTGGTATATTTCTGTATCTCAATTTTTCCTCTGATTGGCCCTCTCTGTTTTTCTGTCTTGGTATCTTTCTTTGTCCTTGTATCTGTTCGTATGTGTGTATCTCTGACTGTGTTTCTCTGTCCCTGTGTCTGTTTCTGACGAGACTCCTTTCTCTGTCTCCATATTTCTTGCCTGCTCCCTGACCCCCAGGCCCTTGCTTTGTTATACAGGATTAGAACGGGAGTAAAGTCTGAGCCTTGAGCTGACCCTCTCATTCACTTCCCTTGCCCACAGGAAGAGCCAGCAACACCCCGAGAGCTGGGCCTAGGCCTGGGGTTGGGCCTTAAAGAGAAGGAGGAGGCAGTGGT
Organism: Cnephaeus nilssonii; assembly: GCF_951640355.1. Lineage (NCBI taxonomy): Eukaryota > Metazoa > Chordata > Mammalia > Chiroptera > Vespertilionidae > Cnephaeus > Cnephaeus nilssonii. Next base: position 35,479,931 of record NC_137091.1, read on the forward strand.
GGCAGCAGCAGCCGGGCTGGAGGATGCTAGTGCAGCAGTAGCTGTGGGAGCAGGAGCCACCCCAACTGGCCCTGCCGTCATTGGACCCAGCCTACCACTGGCCCTGGCCATGCCTTTGCCTGAGCCTGAGCCCCTGCCCCTCCCTCTGGAAGTTGTGCGAGGCCTGCTGCCCCCACTACGCATTCCTGAGCTCCTGTCCTTGCGTCCACGACCCCGGCCCCCGAGGCCTGAGCCACCCCCTGGCCTCATGGCTCTTGAGGTAAGTAAGGAGCACCACAGAGGGGGGAGAGAAAGGACTGGGAGGGCAGACAGGAGCCCATGGGCTTTCACACCCAGAAACACATGTGGTCCTCTATTGAAGGAAGTAGGAGGGGCCTAGGACCGTGGTCGGCAAACCGGCTCGCGAGCCACATGCGGCTCTTTGGCCCCTTGAGTGTGGCTCTTCCACAAAATACCACGGCCTGGGCGAGTCTATTTTGAAGAAATGGCATTAGAAGTTTAAGTTTAAAAAATTTGGCTCTCAAAAGAAATTTCAATCGTTGTACTGCTGATATTTGGCTCTGTTGACTAATGAGTTTGCCGACCGCTGGCCTAGGACATTGGAGGGACTGGAAAGACATGGGGAGAGGGTGACAAACACATACCCCACACCCAGGACCATATCCTTTAACTGTGGAGGCAGGAGGGCAAAGGAAGGTGGGAGTGGAGCAAAGGAAGAGGGGAGCGGGGGCAGATGGGTCCAAAAGACTCCAACACCAAGCCTTTGCTCCCCTTTCTTCTGCAGGTCCCAGAGCCACTGGGTGAGGACAAGAAGAAAGGAAAGCCAGAGAAATTAAAACGCTGCATTCGCACAGCAGCTGGGAGCAGCTGGGAAGACCCCAGCCTGCTGGAGTGGGATGCAGGTAAGTGGGCCAAAGTTCAGGGTCAGGCATTGCTGAGCCGAAGTCAGGCCAAGCTCTCTTTCTTGAGGCAGGAAGAGGGAAGATGAACCAGGTCACTTCACAACTGCCTCCTCTTTGTAGGGCAGGCATGGTGGTTAGCACACCTCATGGAGGACTGGGCTGCAGCTCTCAGGGCCAGGCCCTCATCCAGCCACTGAACAGAACTTGATCGAGGTGATTGGCACTGAGGACCTTCTGGCCTCTGTTTTATTCATGAGGGGCCTGGCTTGAAAACATTCTTTTTCTCCCAGCTTCTTATGAACAATGTTAAACACTGAATTGCACAGTGAACAGCAACATATACGCCACCTATATTCAACTATTTTGCTATATTTATTTTATCTCTGTGTGTATGTGTGCTTTTTGGGTTATTGCTCAATCATTTGAAGCAAGTTATAGATTAAGTTATCACTTCACTGCTAAACACCTCAGTATTCATCTCCTAAGAAAAGTGACATTCTCTTCCATGTCATAATACCATTAACACATGTAAGAAAAAAAAAATTAACAAAAATTCTATGGTATCTCATGTCCATTTATATTCAAATTAACTCAGTTCTCCCCAAACTATATGTTATAGCCATTTTCCCCCAAATCAGGATACATGCAGTTTTATGCCTCGAGATTTTTTTAATATAAATATTTTTATTGATTTCAAAGAGGAAGGGAGAGGGAGAGAGAGAGAGCGAAACATCAATGATAAGAATCACTGATCAGCTGCCTCATGCATGCCCCCTATTGGGGATCAAGACTGCAACCTGGGCATGTGCCCTTGACAGGAATCGAACCTGGGACTCTTCAGTCCACAGGCTGACACTCTATCCACTGATAATCTAGAGCTCTAGATTATCTTTTAATGAGAATGGTTTCCCTCCCACTGCCTTGTTTTGTGTATAATAGTTATATGAAGTGTCCAGACCAGTTGTCTTATAGAAGATCTCACCCTCTTGAGTTTGTTAGATTATTTTTTCCTGGGTTGGCCTAACTTGTTCTCAGAGTGTCCTTAATTACCACAGAAACAATGGGCAGCCCGTTGTAGGTGAAGAAAGGTACCTACCTCCCATCCCAGTCCTTGACTTCTACCTGTTCTCCTTGGATAGTTTACCACCCCAGGCCATGGCCATGACAGCATGGGCCCAGATGTGGCCAGTACAGGATGTAGACCAGTGGTTCCCAACCTTTTTTTGGCCATGCCCCACCTAAGCATCTCTAAAATCCTGATGCCCCCCTGTGACATAATAATTCTGATTATTCAAAAAGTGGACTCCTATTCAGGTGGAGGAAGCCTAAAAGGCCATTAACTTGGTCTAAACAGGATTCCAAAGAACATGGCATTCATGGGAGAGAAAAATAAAAGAAAGGACAGTTGAAGTACTGAGGCAGAAATCACTAAGAATTGTTAAAACATAATAATATGAAGTGATACGAAAAATAGCAAAGTTTCAAAACATAATAGAGAAAATGCATAAATATGTCACAATATATGTTTATATATGTATATGAGGCCCCTAGAACCATAAGAAATGCAAAAAATTCAGATAACTCATTCTCTAATTGCCCCCCTTAAAAATAAAATTGCCCCCCTGTGGGGGCGTGTGCCCCACTTTGGGAACCACTGATGTAGATCTTAGATTTGTGACATTGGGCAAGTCACTTAGCCTTTCCAGTCTCGTTTTCCTCCTCTCTAACAAGGGGATAATAATAGTATGTGCTTCGTGGGGAAGGGATTCTTTGGGCGTGAGCATGTTCTGTTGAGGCTCAGCCCAGAGGATATGTCTGGAAAAGGCAACTGAGGTCAGCCTTGGAGAAGGATCAGGCAATGTGTTCAGGTTCCAGGGACTCAAGTGGGAATTAAGAGTAGGCTTTGCAGAGAAAGCAGAGCTGAGGAAAGATGAAGTCTGTGGTAGGAGGGGGCCATTATGGGAGCCAGCTGTGTCAGGGACCCAGGGAATGTCCGTGGGGAGGTATCCAGGAGACCAAGGGATACCAAGGGCTCAGAGAAGAAGCCAGGGCTGGGATAGAGTTAGGGGCTTCATCATAGGAGTGGGTAAGATGTCCCTAGGGTGGGGAAGGATAGTACAATTAATCAAAAGAACTATGGAGCCAGATGCCTGAGTTCTTGTCCCAGTTCTACCATTTCCTGTTTGAGCCACTTGACCTCTCTGTGCCTCCGTGTAGAAGGGTTGTTGGGAGTTCCAGATGTGTTAAAAACCTCATGAGTGCTTAGTGGGCAGCCTAGTACGGGTAAATACTGTACAGGTGTTGGCTGTTATTACTAAGGGGGCCAGTGCTGAGGGATACAAAGGGAGGATGGCTGGGGGCGGAGTGGGGAAGGGAGTGCCTCCAAAGAAGGTGGGGTTCTTTAAATAAGGCAGACACTGGACTAGGCATCTGCATCCTCTGACCTCTCTTCTCCCAACTCCAGATGATTTCCGGATCTTCTGTGGGGATCTGGGCAATGAGGTGAATGATGACATCTTGGCACGCGCCTTCAGCCGCTTCCCATCCTTCCTTAAGGCTAAAGTGATCCGTGACAAGCGCACAGGCAAGACCAAGGGCTATGGCTTCGTTAGCTTTAAGGACCCCAGCGACTATGTGCGAGCCATGCGTGAGATGAATGGTGAGTGAGGCTTCCCCTAGGGACAGTGGGTGTGACGGGCATCTGGCCTAAACCTGACCTGGAAACCTCCATTCCCACAGGGAAGTATGTGGGCTCGCGCCCCATCAAGCTGCGCAAGAGCATGTGGAAGGACCGGAACCTGGATGTGGTGCGCAAGAAGCAGAAAGAGAAGAAGAAGTTGGGCCTGAGATAGGGTCTGTGGCCGGGCACCCGCTCCCACTTGGCCGGGCGCTGGCTCCTCCCCATAGTTATCTTTGGAAAACCCCCAACTATTCACCCATCCATCCTCCCCAAAACGAGTGTCAATAAATTTTTGTTCATTTCCATCGCTGGCTGGGCTTGCAAGCACTCTTTGGGGTGCAAGGCTTAGCGCAAACCGCACCTGGGAATAGTGGGGAGCTTTGAGAGTTAAGTTAACACAGACAGAAATGCAGACGGGCATTTTTCAGTCCCTCCTGAGTTCCCATAACATCTTCTGGAAACCTCTGAAGTGCACGCTGAGTGCAGCCCATTCCACAGAAGAGGAAGCTGGGCTATGGCAGGGCTGAAGCCAGGCTGAGGCTCAGACCCATGCTCTCTGACACCAAGGTAGGGGTTCCGGACCTCGCCCTTCTGGAGCTCAGCGCCTTCTAGGCTTTCAGCAAACTTACCTAGTACTTACGCACTGCAAGGGACACATCGGTGACAAGCAGTCCCAGGTCATTCCCTCAAAGCTCCTGGTCCAGTGTCAGAAGATAGGCCCAGTGCCAGATAGTGACAGCTCAGATGGGTCAGGGTTGGAATGGGGGAGTTTGGTGCAACCTGGGAATCAAGGAGGGCTTCCTGAAGGAACTGGTCACTTCTGAGACTGTCTCATTCTCTTTTATCATTCCAAGTCTGCAGTTCTCACCTTCTGGATCTCTGAGACTGTTTCCCAATTTCTTCATTCTATAAATCCTCTCTGAGTGTTTCTCTGTGAGTGCCCTGTTTATCCCTTGCTATGCATCTAGATCTCTCTGAATCAGTTCTCTCTGTATCTGTGGGTCTCTCCTCCCATCTCTTCCCAGCTCCCAGCTTGTCTCTGCCTGTCTGAAGAAGTGTCCATGCAGGACCTTGAATACCAGACTAAAAGCTTAGACTTGACCACAAAGGCAGCAGTTGAGACAGTTCAGGCAGGGATCTGGCATCACAGATCTGCACTTTAGAAAGTCTTGAGACTACTGTGGGCTGGAGGTCTAGGAGGCTGGGGCAGGGATGAAGCAGAGGAGGGAGACTGCATGGTTCCAGCATGAGGAAGGGATGAGATTCTCCCAGGAGCATAGTAGTCAGAACCCTGGATTGGAAGTGGTAAGAGGTGAAGTGGGAAAAAATGCCAGTCTCCAGGAAGCTAGCCACCCAGGAGAGGTGTCAAATTCCCTCTGCCTTTCTCCTTTACTGCCCCCTCTCTGATGTCACATTTTCCAGTCTGGTCAGAGGGTGAGGGCCTCCTTCCCCAGCAGGAAGTGCCCTTCAGTCCCCTGCCACCTGGGCTCGACCACCCTGAAACCCCACCCCCATATCACTAGCCCTCCCTACTCCTGCCCTGCCTCTACTGATACCACAGGGGCAAAGGAGGCGATAAGGAAGGAGAATAATGCCAGAAAATAGGGTTTTAAAGTGAGAACAGAAAGATTGTGAGTTGAGAGATGGAGAGAAATGGAAGGATGGGGAAGGAAAGCAGAAAAATAAAAGATATGAGTGCTGTGAGGCAGTACAATGGGCCTGGAGATGGGCAGAAGAGAGAGAGGCTCAAAAACAGACCTGGGGCCCTAGTCGGTTTGACTCGGTGGATAGAGCGTCAGCCTGTGGACTCAAAGGTCCCAGGTTCGATTCCGGTCAAGGGCATGTACCTGGGTTGTGGGCACATCCCCGGGGGGGTGGGGGGCAGGAGGCAGCTGATCGATGTTTCTCTCTCATCGATGTTTCTGGCTCTCTCTCTCCCTCTCCCTTCCTCTCTGTAAAAAATCAATAAAATATATATTTTTAAAAAACAGAGACCTGGGGAGGTTTACTGAATCATCTGAAGCAAGTTACAGACATCATAATCACCCCTAAATATCTCAGTGTTCATTTCATTATAGAGATATCATTCATATCATGATACCACTGTCACATCTAAGAAAATTAGTAATTCTATATGTCATATTCAGTTTATACTCAAATTTCCCATTTGTCCCAAACTATTATAGCATGGGAGGGCATGGACTCTGGAGATGAAGAAAGTCTTCCTCAATTTCCTCTTTCCATAAAATAGAGATCAGACTTGTACCTACCTCATAAGAAAGTTAAATGAAGGCCCATGGCACTGTTGGTGGCATGCAATGAGCCCTCAATAAAATGTTAGCTATCAGTATTACTGTTATTTATTTATTTTTGTTGTTAATCCTCACCCAATGGTATTTTTCCCATTGAATTTTTTTTTTTTTTAGAGAGTGGAAGGGAGGGAGGGAGGGAGAGACACATGCGTTGATTGGTTGCCTCCTGCAAGCGCCCCAACCAGGGCCAGGGATGAAACCTGCAACCCAGGTATGTGCCCTTAATCAGGAATTAAACCTGCAGCCGGACTAGGGCGGCTGTTTCCGTTGTTATTGTTTATTTTCTTAATGCTATTGTTATGATTAATGCTCCTCCAGAGCAGCCCAGAATGTCCTCAAAGCCCTGGGAGGGGAGAACTCAAACCCTGGTCAGGCCTCCCCCCCATTCCCATCCCCCCCAGTCCCCCTGTGGATTGTGACGTAGGCAGACCAAGGGTCTGGCCGGAAATCCCCCTTCCGGTTGCAGATAAGCCTGGAACAGCCCAGCTGTACCCAAACCCTCCTCCCCACCACCACCACTCATTTCGCAGGATCAAGTCCCCAAGATGGAGAACCTGTCCACCAAGCCCCCTGTCCCACTCCCATCACCCCCTGCACCCCCCATTGCCCAGCCTGCTGTTCCCCAAGCTTCTGTCCAAGTCCTAGCCATCCCTGTAGCAGGACAGCCCCAGCTACGAGGCAGGCGGCCATCCCTGAGGTGTGTGTGTGGGGGGGGGGGGGGCGGGGGAGGAGGCGAGGGGAGTGTAGCTCAGCCCCGCCCCAGCCCCCTGCAACTCGACCTTAGCTTCAACCCTAGCTTCAACCCCCAGCTCTGACGTCTCGGAAAATTCCCCCTGCCCAGGCCCCCAGGGGAGGGGATGCATGGTATGAAATGAGGCTGAGACCCCCAGGTGGGGCAGAGGAACCCACCAGAGGTGAGCCGTGGTGAACTGGGGACTGGAGGTCTGGACTACTGGGTCTGAGAGAAGCAGGCTGGGGCCCAGACTGCAGGGTCCCTCAGTGTCCCCAGCTCCCCCTGCCCAGCACTCACAAGCACCCATGGACCTGTGGACGTGGGATGAAGCACCGCCACAGGGAGTGCCCCTGGGAAACAGACTGTCAAGGCTGGGTAGGTTTGTGGGCCTGAACTGTGTGTGGGGGGGGGGGGGGGGAAGGGGGGTGCCCAGGTGGGGGGCCTCCGCTGACCCTGACCAGCTCTGATCTGATTGCCTGCAGAAGGAGCTGAGCTTGGCTTCTGCCTCCCTGAAGTGGACACACTGACAGAGGAGACCTGCTGGAAAGGTGTTTGTGAGCAGAGCCCCCGGGGTGCTGGGGAAGGTTAGGTCTGAGGAGGAAGGGGGCGTGCCTGGACTCCTGGGGTTTAGTGGGGAGAGGGCCGCAGGCTTGAACTCCTGAGGTTGAAAGAGGAGGGGGCTGGGTCCTGAGCCCTAGGTCTGAATGAGTAGGGGCCGGGGGTAATAAGGACTCTCAGTCCCCGACAAATAAAGCCTGCTGGGTGAGTGGTTGAGGGGGTGCTCTAGTCACTGCTCACACTCTTCCCTAAACTCAGCTACCTCTTTACCCCTCGCAGGCCTCCCACCGCAGGACTGGAGCTCCGCGTGGCCGCACCCAGAAACTCCCTGGGGGGCGGGTGAGTGTGTGCGGAGAGGCAGGGAAGGAGTCGGGGGTCTTCCACCAGGGCTGAAGTGTAGCTTCCCTGACATTTTGAGGGAGAATGGGGATAGGACTGGGGACGCTTGTGTCCTTCACGAGGCCTGGCCCAGATCGGGGAGCCAGGGGGCCTCGGGCGCGAGGGCCGAGAGCTCTGGCTTCTAGAACTCCCGAGGGGGCCAGGGAGCGGGACCCCTGGCCTCCCCTCATTCCGGGTCCGCTCCTCCTCGCAGAGCACGCCTCGCAGGCTCTCCCGTGGCTGGGGGACTGGATCCAACGGGGATGCACCGGTTGGGACGCGTGGAGCCGAGTCTCGCCGGCGCCGGGCCCCGCCCCCTTCGCTGCGTCTCCGGGGGTCGCGGGCCAGAACGCTGCCAGCTCCGCGGGGGACACCCACTCGTGGTCGCGCGCCCCCGCCCCCGCTAGCTCCCCCGGCGGGGACGACCCTCTCGGCTCCGACAGCGCCGCGTACTGGACCCGGGGCCTCTGCGCGGAGGAGCGGCGCGCCGACTGCATGTCCTGGGGTGCGCCTGGGGGCTCGGACTGCCCCGCCTCCTGGGACTCGGGGCTGCACGCGGCGTGCACCGCCTCTCCCAAGGGGTACCAGAGTTCCGATCTCACCACTTCCTCCGAACCGCAGCAGCAGCTGGACCGCGCGATTTTGGCCCGTTACCCCAAAACGAACCACCGAGGTGAGAGGTCCGGGAGACTTGGTCCGGAGGGAGCGGAGCTGGAGTCTAGCGGGGCGGGCCTGGACGCCGAAGGGGCGGGGACCCGGGAAATTGGCGGGGAGGGGGCGGGACTTAGGTGCCCCAGACCTCACTCCTGAGTCCGAAGGGAAGGGAAGGGAGGAGTCAGACGCTGGTCGTCTTCTAGGGAGCCAGGGACGAAGACCTAAGCTCCTGGATTAGGGGACAGGTCTCAGAGGTGGGCACCCAAACTCCCAAATCCCCGAGATGGGGCCTGGGGCTGACTCTTGGGCCCCTTCTATGGAGGGATTTGGACTCGCTGGTCCCCAAGGAGGAGGGGATCCGGATTCCTAGGTCCCGATTTGGGAAACCTGGACCCTTGGACCTTCGAGGTGAGGGACCCCAGGCTCCTGGGTCATCGGCATGACCTGGACCAGGGCCCGAATACCTGAGTCGTCACCTGCCGCCCCCTCCCCACCCCCTCCACCCCCCTGCAGGTCCCATTCAGCTGTGGCAGTTCCTCCTGGAGCTGCTCCAAGACGAGGCGCGGAGCAGCTGCATCCGCTGGACAGGCAACAGCCTCGAGTTCCAACTGTGCGACCCCAAAGAGGTGGGGCAGCCCCCCCCCCCCGACCCGCCCAGTCCGGCCCTAGTCTCCTCTAGTCCAGCTTAGCACCACCATTCATTTTGCCTCGCCCTTGGTCCCGCCCCAGCATGCCCTCACCTCACCCGCACTCTGCCCGACCTAACCTGTGTGCGGACTTCACCGGAACCCTGCCCATCTATTGCTATGCACCCCCACACACACACACCCCGGCTCCCACTTTCTCTAAGCCCGGCCTTCGCCCTAGGTGGCGCGACTGTGGGGCGAGCGCAAGAGAAAACCTGGCATGAATTACGAGAAGCTGAGCCGAGGCCTGCGTTACTACTACCGCCGCGATATCGTGCGAAAGAGCGGTGGGCGCAAGTACACGTACCGCTTCGGGGGCCGCGTGCCGGGCCTCGCTTATCCAGACCACGCCGGGGCCAGGGTCCGACAGGGAGCAGCCACGGAATAAAAATCTCCGGTCAAACTTCCTTCGTGTGCTGTCTGCATCCTTCTCAATGATACCGACTAAGACCCCTAGACCCGCTGGGGAGCCTGTGTGCACCCTCCCCCCACACACACCCCACCCCTCCCCACCTGTGTGATCCTAAGACATGCCAGGACCAAAACAGACCCAGACCTAGAGGACTTAACTGTGTGCTCATTGTGTGATGAGACATGCAAAGGATTCTAACTCAGTACCCCCCAGAGGCTCTGCTGTGTGCCTGCCCTGTGCTGGAACTTGTAAAAAAAAAAAAAAATCAGACCCAAAAAATCACCAACTTGTGACTTTACCTACTCTGTCCCCCTTGGAAAGAGGACTGGGGCTCCAAAAAGGGCTTAGTGTGTGCTCTCACAATGCTAGGGACTGGCAAGGAATCAGACCTAGTGCTTCCCACCACCTCCCACTCCCCTCCCCCGCCCCAAAGCCACCTACTCTTTCCCCACCCAAGCTGGAGAACATAGAACTCAGACCTAGACTCTAAGAAGAGCCTGCCCCATTCTGGAAACCACTGGGCCCCTAAAGAGAGCCAAGGGCACATACCTTGGTTTCGGGCACATCCTGCACATCCCCAGTAGGGGGTGTGCAGGAGGCTTGCTGAGTGGTCCTGTGGACAAGGCTGGTGTGGTGATAACAGCAGTGACTAAGGCAACTCTGGACCCTGCCCTTTAGGGAGACGGACTCATCATCAGACAGGGACAGCCCAGAGTGGTCAGAGCTGAGATAGGAAAACTCCAGGATATGGAGGGACCCAAAAGGAGGAACTTTACCTTGCCTGGGGAAGAGGAGGTCAGGAAAGGCTTCCTGAGAGAGGAAAAAAAAAAACAAAAAAAAAACAACAGCTGATTTTAGAAGTCAGGCAAAGAATGTTCCAGGCAGAAGAAGCAGCATGGGCAGAGGCCTGAAGGTAGGAGATTTCATAGCACTGTTCAATAAACTGAAATATCACTGTGGTCGGAGAGGGGGCCCTGGGTCAGTTCACAAAGAATCTGTGGGGCCATGCTAAGGAGCCTGGATTTTGTCCTGAGGTCACAGGGGAGCCATAGCGGGGTTAAGCATGGAAAGGGTTTGGGCTTTAGGAAGATCTTGTTGAAGGGAGTGAATAAAGGCACATAAACAGGTAGTTCCACAAATAATTACAATGTTGATGAACACAGAATGTATAAGAAGCCCCTGACCCTTGCCCTGACCGGTTTGGCTCAGTGGATAGAGCGTCGGCCTGCAAACTAAAGGGTCCCGGGTTCGATTCTGGTCAAGGGCATGTACCTTGGTTGCGGGCACATCCCCAGTGGGGGGTGTGCAGGAGGCAGCTGATGGATGTTTCTCTCTCACTGATGTTTCTAACTCTCTCCCTCTCCCTTCCTCTCTGTAAAAAAAAATCAATAAAATATATATATTTATTTTATTTTTTTTATTTTTTTATTGATTAAGGTATCACATATTTGTCCTCGTCCCCCCATTCCCATCCCACACCCCTCCCCACACATGCCCCCACCCCCCTGTTGTCCTTAACCGCTGGTTAGGCTCATATGCCTGCACACAAGTCCTTTGGTTGATCTTCCCCTTTACCCCCACCCTTCCCTACCCTCCCCCCTGACCCAATAAGGCCTGGGCAGTATATGGGAGGGTTTGGAGGCCAGACCAAGAGGAGGAGGAAAGCAGTTCTTTCCCACAGCTCCTTTGTCCAGTCCCCATTCGGCGCTTTATTCACACAAGAAATTCACTCCTTCAACAAATATTTATAGTGTACCTCCTGTGTGCCAGGTGATATTTCAGGTGCTGGAGATACAATGGTGAATAGGACAAAAATTGCTCCTTCCGATCTTCTATTACATTGAGGAAAACAAAAGAAGGTAAACACAATAAAAGAAAGGACGTCGTGTCTGAGAGGATACGTGCTATGGAGAAATAAAGTAGAGAAGGGAGATAGAGGCTGACAAGATGGCAACTTCACATACTTAGTCTGAGAAGGGCTCGCCAAGAAGGTGGCATTTGAGCAAAAAAACGGAAGGAGGTGAGGCGGGAGCCAGCTGTGGAGAGTATTCCAGGCTAAGGGGCGACAAGCACAAAGGCTCTTTGGAGGGAGCCAGCCCACATATGTAAGGACCTTTGAGGCGGCCAGCTCCCAGGCTGACGCAGAGAGTGAGAAGAAGGGTAGGAGATGTTGACTTAAAAAGGTAAACTGAGGCAAGCTCAAAAAAATAGTTTATTCAGGAATAGGGGAGGAATTCCAATTCAGGACAGGCAAACTGTAGCAAACTACAGGCAAGTCCAAAGAGACAAAGGGAAGGTCAGCTTTTATTAGGTTTTAGGAGGAAATTAGGGAGGGTGGTTTTGAGCCAAAGTCCATTGGAGGAGAACAAGAGTTTGAGGCTGCAGTGGTTTCTCACTGGCTGCAAGCGGTGGCTAGTGTGTTATTGTTGGGGCAGGGAGGGATCTTTTTTTTACCCTCTCTCTTTAGCAGGAGATAAAATTCCCATGTGAAAAATGTCTCCTTTGCCCTAACCAGTTTGGCTCAGTGAATAGAGCGTCGGACTGCGGACTCAAGGGTCCCAGGTTAGATTCCAGTCAAGGGCATGTACCTTGGTTGCAGGCACATCCCCAGTAGGGGGTGTGCAGGAGGCAGCTGATGGATGTTTCTCTCTCATCGATGTTTCTAACTCTCTATCCCTCTCCCTTCCTCTCTGTAAAAAAATCAATAAAATATATATATTTTAAAAAAGAAAAGAAAAATGTCTCCTTTGAACTAGATGAAAAGTAACATTATCACAGACAAGAAGTTGATAAACAGACCTTGTTAAAATAATTCTTGCCTGGGTGGTGTGCATGGCTGTGCAGGAGGTCACATTCTGATTCCAGGTTAGGGCACATGCCCAGGTTTAGGTCTTGATCCCCAGTGGAGCGCATGCAGGAGGCAGCCTCTCTATGATTCTCTCTCACCATTGATGTTCCTACCTCTCTTTCCCTCTCCCTTCCTCTCTGATATTAATAAAAATATCTTATTTTTCTTTTTCATTACGTGTGCATGAGAACTCTCCAGGATTTTCCAACTCCATTTTGAATAAGGTTTTATCAGTTTTTACAGAGATGAGGGTCAAAAGGGGGGCAACTGTGTAGGTCATTTGTAAGGACTTTCTGTTTAGACTAAAAGTCAGACCAGACACCAGGGTAGGGCTCTAAGTTAAGGAAGGGGAATGATCTGACAGGTGTTAGCAGGGTCCCTCTGGCTGAGTGGACTTGATTGTGGAGGGCAGTAGGGAAGCCAGGAAGCCAGGGAGTGGGCTACTGTAATAGTCCAGGCTGGAGGTGCTGGGGACTTGAACCAGATGGCAGAAGATTCTGAGTATATTTTTAAAGGCAGAGCCAACCGGATTTCTAGATAGATCAGCTATAAGGCGTGAGAGAAAGATAGGCGTCAAGGACAACTGTCCAGAAGAACAGAGTTGTCAATTTCCCGAGATGGAACGGTTTCTGCCAGATCCTTCACAGAACCAAGTTTTAATTCTTAACCCCTCCTCTCCGTGATGCAGGACTGATTTCTGAGTCCTCAGCCACCCAAATCTTTCTGGGTTTGGAAGCGGAGTCCCGGCAGGCATTCCTCTTAACATGACAAATGACCCTGCGAGAAAGGCTGGTTCTTTTCCAATACCCGAACGATTGACCTCCTAACAATCTCAAAGAGGGTATGGGTTGCCTTTGGTTCAAGAATGCATCCCCAACCCTTACAAAAATACCTGGCATGCAACAAATAATACTCGCACAAAAAGAGTGCTTCCGCTTGGGTATTTCCCCAGGCCCACTCTGGAGCCAGCAGCAGGACCCAAACAGAATTTCTTTCTGCAGGTAAAGCCAAGGAAGTGAGGAGAGGCTGTAACCAGTCGGTACAAGTTCATGATTGGGCCTGGAGTGGTTTTTCGTGTGTGTGTTTTTTAAAATATATTTTATTGATTTTTTTACAGAGAGGAAGAGGAGTTAGAAACATCGATGAGGGAGAAACATCAATTCAGCTGCCTCTTGCACACTCCTTACTGGGGATGTGCCCGCAACCAAGGTACATGCCCTTGACTGGAATCGAACCCAGGACCCCCTGAGTCGGCAGGCCGACGCTCTATCCACTGAGCCAAACCGGCTAGGGCTGGGCCTAGAGTGTTGATGAACAGCTATCAGCCCAATAGAAGACCGGGGCTCTCCTGCATGGGCGTGGTCTCACTAGCCTCAGGGGCCGCCCTTCCGAGGGCGCTCTAGCCGGGTGAGAGACTCACTGATCCCGCCCGGCTTCCGGCCCGCTTTACTTCCGCTTCCGGCCAGACGGAGGAGTCTCTTTGCTGAGGTCACATTGAGCTGCGAGCGGCTTCAGGGGCGCCTTTAGGTGAGTGCCGAGGGCTCGGGTACCCGGCATCCCATCCTGGGGGGCTGAGGACCCGGGCCCTAGCTTCCCCGAGGACGAGGTGCGGTTTCCGGACGGCGGGGTTCGGCCTCCTGCGGGGGCCTGGGGTTCTGTTGTGTTCGTAGTCACCGCTAACGTTTCGTTCTCCCTTCATGCCGGGCAACATTCCAAGTGACATAGTAATTCATTTAGCCCCCCACCCCCACCCCCACCCCCAACCCCACCCCCACCCCCAGCCTGTAATTGTCCCTTTTGACAGGGAGGCACCCGAGCCTCAGAGGTTATTAAGCTACTTAGCCAGCGACCATGATTTGGACTCAGTGGTGTGGACTGCGGTGCCCTTAATCCTTGGGCCAGAGGCGTGGGTGCCCGCAGTTTGCCAGGGCCGCAGCCCGGCTCCCTGGTGCCTGGCCCCTCCTCTCCCCTTGGGCGTTGTGGGGTCACAGTGTCATCCGGATCCACCCTCACCCAAATAGCGGGTCAAGATCTCCTCCCAATTTACTGTCCCAGATCCCGACCGCTATCTGGGATCGCTTCAATTTAATACTGGCTTGCTCACCTCAGTGTAAACCCAGGACTCCTCGAAATCTCTGGGTAGAGGCAGCTTCTCTCAGGTTCCCTGGTGAAAACTGTGTGTCACCTCATAAGAGACATTGTACCGGAGGTTTTTTAACCCTGTGTCTACTGAATCTAGTGAATTCAAGGAGTTACAGTACTCCAGTGGGTGGGGGGGGAGAATTACATCTGCATTTTTACTGACCTCTAATTGAAATGTAGCATTTGCTTCAGTTAGGCATGGAGGCAACAACCTCAGGAATATTAGCATCTGTGACTTCAGCAATCAAATGGTTGCAGATAGCACAAAATGTTTCTACTCATGATTACTTCAAAACTGTAGTACTTTTTTAAAAATATATTTTACTGATTTTTTTTTTTACATAGAGGAAGGGAGAGAGTTAGAAACATCAATGAGAGAAACATCCATCAGCTGCCTCCTGCACACCTCCTACTGGGGATGTGCCCGCAACCAAGGTACATGCCCTTGACCGGAATCGAACCTGGGACCCTTGAGTCCGCAGGCCGACGCTCTATCCACTGAGCCAAACCGGTTAGGGCCAAAACTGTAGTACTTCATAAAACCTCAGCTGCATATAGAGGAAGGAAGAGGTAGAGATAGAAACATCGTGTTGAAAGAGAATCATTGATCGGCCGCCTCCCGCACGCCCCCTCGTGGGGATCAAGCCAGAAACCCAGGCATGTGCCCTTGACTGGAATCAAACCTGGGACCCTTCAGTCCACAGGCCGATGCTCTATCCACTGAGCCAAACCAGTCACGGGTGTGCAGTTTTTTAATGCACTTAAACACGTGCTAAGAAAGGGATCACTAGACCCCTCTGAAGAGTTCATGGCACCAGAGACATTAAGAATCTCTGCATTGTACATTATGTTAATGATTGAATGCAGCTCCACCACTTGTATACGGTGTGACCTTGAGAAGTCACTTAGACACTTGTCTGAGAAACAGTGACAGTAATAGTTCTTACCTTTTATTAGACTGGCGGCAGGAGTAAAGCTGTAGGAGTGTAGAACAGCACCTGGCCTATAGTAAGCGCTCAGTGCGGGTTAGCTAGTGTTATTTTGCGACAGATAAGGCCAAATTTTACCAAGGAGTTGACCCTCCCTCCAAACCTTGCTGTCTTACACATTTAGACCTATGGATTTGCTCTGTCGCTCATATCTGTGTGTGTATGTTGTCAGGGCGGGGATAGTGGCTTATTCACACCCAGCCCATCTTCTGTATCTGGGGCCCCATTGGGCCTGGGTGGGCTGACATGGTCAGGTTCAGGCCCCATACAACCCCTGCTAACACCCATTCTCTTTGCCTCTAGGAATCAGCAACATGGCAGAAGACATCAAGACAAAAATCAAGAACTACCGGACTGCTCCTTTTGACAGCCGCTTCCCCAACCAGAACCAGACCAGGAACTGTTGGCAGAACTACCTGGGTAAGCAGTTCATGGTGGTTGGGGAATGCAGATCTTCCCCTGTTCCCACACCTGAAGTTGCTCACCTCTTGCCTCCTTGGGGACCCACGAATCTCAGGCCTTTTTTATTTATGGACATCCTACCTCACAGGACCTAGGCTACTTATCAGCTGTGTTCAAGGTCTGGGCCAGTGCAATGGTTCCTACATGATTTCTTCTTTTAAAGATTTATTAAGTCCATGGCTTGGGTAGCTCTGTTGGTTAGAGCATCTTCCTGATATGCCAAGGTTGTGGGTTCGATCCTTGGTCAGGCACGTACAAGAAGCAACAAATGAATGCATGAACAAATGGAACAAATTGATGTTTCTCTCTCTCTCTCTCCCTCTTTCAAATCAGTTTTAAAAATAAGATGTGTGTGTGTGTGTGTGTGTGTGTGTGTGTGTGTGTGTGTTATGGAACAAACATGCAGGAAGTACAGAAAACATAATGTACAGCTAAATGAATACCTGGATTGATTGTTTTTTTAATTAATTGCTTACATTTATTTATTTATTTATTTATTTATTTATTTATTTTTCATTGATTAGAGAGAGAGAAATATCAACTCATTGTTCCACTTATTTATGCATTCATTGGTTGATTCTTTTTAAAAAAAAAATATATATATATATATATATATATATATATATATATATATATATTATTGATTTTTTACAGTGAGGAAGGGAGAGGGATAGAGAGTTAGAAACATCGATGAGAGAGAAACATCGATCAGCTGCCTCCTGCACACCTCCTATTGGGGATGTGCCTGCAACCAAGATACATGCCCTTGACCGGAATCGAACCTGGGACCTTTCAGTCCGCAGGCTGACGCTCTATCCACTGAGCCAAACCAGTTAGGGCTCATTGGTTGATTCTTGTATGTGCCCTGACCAGGGATTGCGTATCGGGACGCTGTTCTAACCAACTCAGTTACCTGGCCAACGCTAATTAACTGCTTACTTAAAAAAAAACCAAAAAGTGTGTTTTTATTGATTTTTAGAGAGAGAGGAAAGGAGAGGGATAGAGAGATAGAAACATTGATGAGAGAGAAACATTGATTGGCTGCCTCCTGTATGTCCTCATTGGGGATCAAGCCCAAAGCCTGGGTATGTGCTCTGACTGGGAATCGAACCAGTGACCCCTTTGTTATTGAGTTGATGCTCAACCACTGAGCCATATCAGCCAGGCTTAATTGCTTTTTTTTTTTTTTAATATATATTTTATTGATTTTTTTTACAGAGAGGAAGGGAGAGAGATAGAGTTAGAAACATCGATGAGAGAGAAACACCAATCAGCTGCCTCCTGTACACCCCCTACCGGGGATGTGCCCGCAACCAAGGTACATGCCCTTGACCGGAATCAAACCCGGGGCCCTTCAGTCCATGGGCCAATGCTCTTACCTACTGAGTGAAACTTGCTAGGGTCTGACCCCAGAGATTTCTAGTTAAACAGCAGTTCTCTAGAGGTTGCAAAGTCAATTTAGTGAGTTATATCTAACCCTTTTTAGTCCACTTGTAAGGCTATACATTATTTGCAAAATTGTGTGTGTGTGTGTAACTGGTAAAAGGGTATTTCTGTGAGTTTTGTTAAAAAATGTGTTCTAGTCCTGGCTGGTTTGGCTCAGTGGATAGAGCATTGGCCTGCGGACTGAAGAGTCCCAGGTTCAATTCCAACAAGGGCATATGCCCAGGTTGAGGCTCAATCCCCAGTAGGGGACGTGCAGGAGGCAGCCGATCAATGATTCTCTCTCATCATTGATGTTTCTATCTCTCTCTTTCTCTCTCCCTCTCTCTCTGAAATCAATAAAAGCATTAAAAAAAAAAAATGTGTCCTAGCCCTTTGTCTGAACTGAACCTGAACCCCTTTTTTCAGACTTCCACCGCTGTGAGAAGGCAATGACTGCGAAAGGGGGTGATGTCTCTGTGTGTGAATGGTACCGGCGTGTGTACAAGTCCCTGTGCCCCGTATCCTGGGTAAGTGACTCCTGCTGGGGCCCTTGGGATACACGGGTGGGGTCTTAGGAGAGGGGAGTTTGGTGACTTGGTGGAAGGTCAGCTGCAAGAGGTGGAGGGAAGACAGGGCATCGCACTGTCATGGGACTTGTCCTTTTCTTCCTATAATTGCCTTCCTTTTCTTCTTTCACTGATACATTCAGTAAGTCAGGGCTCTCAGCCCAGGTGACCAGAGCTGTCTTCTTGCTAAACCCATCTTGCTCACGCACTCTGTAGATACATACTCAGTGCTGCGTTCCTGTCCCTGTGGAGCTCACCATTTTGTGCCATCCTGTCCTCTTTCATTGTGAACATTTTCAAATACACATAAAAGTAGGATAATATGCCACAAAATATACCCATCACCCAAACTGAATAATGTCACAATTTTTCCACATTTCCTTCATCTATCCCTTTTCTTTTTCATCTTTCCTTTGTTGCTGAAGTATTTTGAAATGAATCCCAGCATGTCATTTCACCCCTCCTTACTTCAAGTGTGTACCTAAAAAATATGGACACTGAGGCAGTCAGTCCTTTTAGCCCTGATAACTGAAATTCTTTATTTTAATTACTTTGTTTTCATATGTTTTTATTGATTTTAGAGTGAGGGAGAGAGAGGAACGTTGATTGGCTGCCTCCTGCATGCCCCCTACAAGAGATTGAGCCTGTAACCCAGTCATGTGCCCTGGTGAACTGGTGAACTTTTGGTGCATGGGTCTATGCTCAACCAACTGAGCCACACTGGCCAGGGCTAATTTTATTGATTGATTTGAGGGTGGGAGAGAGAGATGGTGGTGGGGGGATCAATTTGTTGTTCCACTTATTTATGCATTCATTGGTTGCTTGTTGTATGTGCCCTGTCTGGAGATTGAACAACATTAGCACTTGATGGCCTCTTTATGTTTTTAAATTGTGCTAATTGTCCATTTTGGCAGCAACAAAAGCAAAAACAAAAATATTCACAGTACGCCCCTAGCCAATTTGGCTCAGTGGATAGAGTGTCAGCCTTTCGACTGAAGGATCCCGGGTTGGATTCCAGTCCCCCGGGTTGCAGGCTTGATTCCTAGTAGGGGTCATGCATGAGATAGCCATCAATGATTCTCTCTCCCTCTCCCTTCCTCTCTGAAATCAATAAAAATTTTAAAAAAGTTTAAAAAGCAAAATATTAAATATGTATTCACAGCACGATTTCCTGAGATGTTAAGAAGCAGTGAGGTTTAGGGGTAAACTAATTCACATTCTCTCCTTAGTTTATGGCCTGAGAGATGCCTTTTTTTCATGGTGATGTATCAGCATGAAAGGGTTGTCAGGACTGAAGTTTTTGTTCAACATTTTATCTATGAACAACTTGGTCGAGAGCCTAATTGTTTGACTATATCTGTGATTAACACTAGTATCCTACTCTTGATTCCATTTGGCATCTTTTTGCACTTGACTATGTCTTAGAGATCTATTTGTGCTGGAGCATAGATCAGCCTTACCTTTTTCACAGCTGCCTAGTATTTCTTCTTTCCTCTATTCTGACAAACATCATTGAGTGTTGACTAGGTTTCCTGAAGCAGGGCATAGCCACTCTCCTGAAGCTCTGTACCTCACATATCTCCCATGAACAGCCCTGCAGGAAGTTGGGGATTTTCCTGTGTGTTATTTTTCCTCCCCTCACCCCTTTAGTGGTTCAGCTTGTATCAGCTCATTCAGGACTGTGATTCTTTGTTTTTTTGTGGTTTTTTAAAATATATTTTTATTTATTTCAGAGACGGAGAGAGAGAGAGAGAAACATCAATGATGAGACAGAATTACTAATTGGCTGCCTCCTGCATGCCTCACACTGGGGATGGAGGCCGCAACCCGGGCATGTGCCCTGAATGGAAATCAAACTGTGACCTCCTGGTTCATGGGTCGATGCTCAACCACTGAGCCATGCCAGCCAAACACCACAGTAATTCTTTCTGGTCACTGCTGGTTCCCCAGCTTCTGTAGGTACTGGGGTTATTTGTTGATTGACTGAAGAAATGAACAGGTAGGCAAAGTGAGAAAAATTAAGTCCACCCATCTGGTTTCCCAGAGAGGAAGGGAGTAAGTAACACTGGTTTTCTTTCCACAGGTTTCGGCCTGGGATGACCGCCGGGCAGAAGGCACGTTTCCTGGGAAGATCTGAACTGGGCATCCTCCATCCTTCTCCCAGGGAGGTGAAGGGGGGCCTGGGAACACCCCACCCTAGAATCCTGAATCATGGCTTAACTAATAATAAATACTTGTTGGAAAAATGTAAGACTGTGTATGTGTAAAAAGCTGGATTACTGGGCAAGAATCGGGGTTGGAAATAGTACCTGGACCAGTAAGAGGGGCTTCAGAGTGAGTATATTTTAATTTTGTTTTTAATTTTTTAAAAATATATTTTATTGATTTTTTACAGAGAGGAAGAGAGAGGGATAGAGAGTTAGAAACATCGATGAGAGAGAAACATCAATCAGCTGCCTCCTGCACACCCCCTACTGGGGATGTGCCCGCAACCAAGGTACATGCCCTTGACCAGAATCGAACCCAGGACCTTTCAGTCCACAGGCCGACGCTCTATCCACTGACCCAAACCGGTTTCGGCTTGTTTTTAATTTTTGTTTTATCAAAATTTGACCACCTTTTCTGTTCCAGACAGTAGGATGAATGATTATATGAAATAGTCTTAAGCGCTGTATATGCTGAAGTTTATGTGTACTAGTATGTTCCCTTAATTGTCAGATAATTTTTTAAACTTTTCTTAGGTAATGAAAATAGTATAATAAAAACACATATGTGGGGAGAGAAACCAAGATGGCGGTATAGGTAAACACCTGAACTGCTGCCTTGCACAATAATTTAAAAACTACAACTAAACGACAAAAGGGACATCATCCAGAACCACAGGAAGGCTGGCTGAGTGGAAATTCTACAACTAGAAGGGAAGAGAAAAGCACACTGAGGTTCACAGGAGCTGCGGAAGTAAAGGCAGAGGTACGGAGACGCGCACGCCGCGAAGAGGGCTGGCAACTGAGTACGCAGCTGGCTTTTTCAAGTGGGAGGGAGACAAAAGCTCCCGACTGCTCTGAACTCCAGTTCTGGGCAAGACTCTGGGGACCCAGACTCATACGGGGAGAAACTGGACTGTCTAGCAGTGGGCGAAACTCAAGGGCGGCTTTCTCTCAGAGGTGCAGGCAGCGATTACCACCAGACACTGAGCTCCAGGGGCCTCTTAGGGCAGGGCTGACGGGAAGCCATTGCTGTTTGCTCCGCCCTGAGACTCCGCCCCATCCAAGCTGAGCGCAGAGGCTTTTGCATATGAATGGCCTGGTCCTTTGAATTCTAAACTTACCTAACAAACTGCAGCTGAGTCAGAGAGACCCAGAACATCCAAAAGAAGGCCCAAGGCCCCACAGCAGCTTGCATTGCTTCACAGCTGGGCCTCATCTGGGCACCACCAAAACCCAAACAAAGAAGAGGAATCTGCAGATCTCTCCATAACTCCTGCTGGGTGGCCTCAGGCAGAGGCTAAATTAGCACCTCCTTGGAGATACAAGAGCCAGTGTACCCAAGGGTCAGAGTAGGACCATCCAGATTACAACTCCTCAGATCCATAAGGGACACACTCAGGGGGCAGACACAGCACCAAAGCTCCACTGAAGCAAGTCTTGTCTCATAAGGGTGTCTCCCGCACAGAAGTTCTCCCATCGTAGACACAGCTAATCCTCACAGCCAATTGGCCTGGAGGTCAGTTCCTCTCAGTAATACCAACAACAATCAAGACTGTGCACACAGCTCACAAAGGGGTGCACCAAGAGTGTCCACCTCAGGTAACTGGGGAGGCTGAGCCACGGGGCCCTATAGGACACCTACCACACAAAGCCACTCTATCAACTCAGGGAAGCAGCCAAAATGCGGAGACAAAGAAACAGGTCACAACTGAAAGAAATGGAGGAAAGCAAACGAATGGATATAGAGTTCAAAACCACAGTAATAAGGTTTTTCAAGAATTTTCTAGAAAAGGCCGATAAATTTAGTGACACCCTCGAGGATATGAAGCAGGACCAACTAGAAATTAAGCATACACTGACTGAAATAAAAAATAACATACAGAGATCCAACAGCAGACTAGAGCAGTGGTCTGCAAACTGCGGCTTGCGAGCCACATGCGGCTCTTCCACAAAATACCACGTGCCGGCGCGCACGTACAGTGTGATTGAAACTTCATGGCCCATGCGCAGAAGTCAGTTTTCAGCTCAAAAGAAATTTCAATCATTGTACTGTTGATATTTGGCTCTGTTGACTAATGAGTTTGCCAACCACTGGACTAGAGGATCGCAAGGATCAAGTCAAAGATTTGAAATATAAAGAAGCAAAAAACACCCAAACGGAAAAGCAAAAAGAATCCAAAAACATGACAGTGTAAGGAGCCTCTGGGACAACTTCAAGTGTACCACATCCGAATTATGGGGGTGCCAGAAGAAGAGAGCAAGATACTGAAAACCTATTTGAAGAAATAATGACTGAAAACTTCCCCCACCTGGTGAAAGAAATAGACTTACAAGTCCAGGAAGTGCAGAGAACCCCAAACAAAAGGAACCCAAAGAGGACCACACCAAGACACATCATAATTAAAATGCCAGGAGCAAAAGACAAAGAATATTAAAAGCAGCAAGAGAAAAACAGTTACCTACAAGGGAGTACCCATATGACTGTCAGCTGATTTCTCAACAGAAACTATGCAGGCCAGAAGGGAGTGGCAAGAAATATTCAGTGATGAATAGCAAGAACGTACAACCAAAATTACTCTACCCAGCAAAGCTATCATTCAGAATTGAAGGTTAGATAAAGAGCTTCACAGATAAGACAAAGCTAAAGGAGTTCATCACTTCCAAACCAGTATTATATGAAATGCTGAAAGATATTCTTTAAGAAGAGGAAGAAGAAAAAGGTAAAGCTAAAAATTATGAACAACAAATACATGTCTATCAACAAGTGAATCTAAAAATCAAGTGATTAAAACATCTGATGAACAGAACAAACTGGTGAATATAATAGAATCAGGGGCATAGAAAGGGAGTGGACTGACAATTCTCTGGGGGAAAGGGGTGTGGGCGGTGCGGGAAGAAACTGGACAAAAACTGTACACCTATGGATGAGGACAGTGGCAGCGGGGGTTGGGGTGGGGTGGGGATAAGGGCAGAGGGTGGGGTGGGAACCAGGTGGAGGGGCGCTATTGGGGGAAACACCTTTTCTGACAGCTCATTGGATAAGCTCCCAGTATGCCACTCGCAGTGTTCTTGGTAACTTGGGTAATAAGAATTCAAGAAGGTGATCTGGGTTTTTCCACCACACTCCTGGAGGAAAAAACGAAGGTCTGCTGCTGGGGGGCTAAGAAATGTCATATCTTGCCCTAGCCGTGGATGATGCCTCGGCCTACCAACCACAGGGTCCGGGTTTGATTCTGATCAAGGGTATGTACCTAGGTTGCAGGCTCCTTCCTTCCTTCTCCCATTCCTTGGCTTTCTGGAGGACAGTGCCTTTGCCTGTGACTGTGACAGAAAGTGGTCTGTTATTTTTCTTTTTTTTTTTGAAGATTTATTTTTATTGAGAGGGAGAGGGAGAAAGGGGGAAACATCAGTGTGAAAGCAAAACATCAATCACCTGCCTCCTGCACGCCCCCTATCAGGAATCAAGCACACAACCCACCCCAGGCATGTGCCCTCAGTAGGAATTAAACCAGCAGCCGTATGGTGCACAGGACAATGCCCAACCAACCAACTGAGCCAAAGAGGTCTGTTCTTGAGTGCCGTTGCAGAGTTGACTGGGATACAGTTTGGGGCAGTGTCCATGTTCTCCAAGTGGTACCCAGTGCTATGGCGTGGCCTCAGCCTTCTCAAGTTATCCTTCACCTCCACGGTGAGTTTGAGGTCCACACACCTGCTCTCCTGCATCCCACGCTCCTTCAGCTTCTGCTCCAGGCTGGCCAGGACTCCCTTGTCTGTACTTTTTTTTCTCTTAATTGATTAAGGTATTACATATGTGCCCTTATCCCCACTTTGCTTCCCCCCACACCCCTCCTCACCACCCCCACCCCCAGCTCATGCCCTCACCCCCCTGGTGTCTGTGTCCATTGGTTATGCTTACATGCATGCATACGAGTCCTTTGGTTGATCTCTCCCTCTTACCCCCACCCTTACCCCCTGCCTTCCCTCTGAGGTTTGATGGTCTGATCAATGCTTCTCTGTCTCTGGATCTGTTTTTGTTCATCAGTTTATGTTCATTCTATTCCACAAATGAATGAGATCATGTGATATTTATCTTTCTCTGACTGGCTTATGTCACTTAGCATAATGCTCTCTAGGCCCATCCATGCTATTGCGAATGGTAGGAGTTCCTTTTTATCCAGTGTGTAGATGTACCACAGTTTTTTAATCCACTCATCTGCTGATGGGCGCTTAGGCTGTTTCCAAATCATGTGCTTGCCAGCCGTGAGCCCGGCTTCTGGCTGAGCGGCACTCCCCCTGTGGGAGCACACTGACTACAGGCAGCCGAGCTTGGTGACAGGGATCCACTCCTTGTCCTCCTTGTAAATTGTGCTGCTATGAACATAGGGGTGCATACATCCTTTCTGATTGGTGTTTCTAGTTTCTTGGGATATACTAGTATTTCTAGAAGTGGGATCACTGGGTCAAATGGGAGTTCCATTTTTAGTTTTTTGAGGAAACTCCATACTGTTCTCCACAGTGGCTTATACTTTTTTTTTTTTAAGAATATGGAAGTTTGTGGGGTTTTTTTTAATGTTTTATTGATTTCAGAGAGAGGAAACACAGGGCGGGGGGGAGAGAGATAGAAACATCAATGATGGGAGAGAATCATTGATCGGCTGCCTCCTGCATGCCTCCTACTGGGGATCGAGCCCTCAACCCAGGCATGTATCCTGACTGGGAATTGAACCGTGAACGACTGATTATGTCTTTGGGAGAATTAAAATGGTCTCTGTTTGAAGATGATGATCTTGCGTATAAGAAGTCCTAAGGACTCCGCCAAAAAAGTGTTAGAACTAATTCACAAATTCAGTAAAGTTGCTTAACAACTTAACTTTGCATACAAAAAAAATCTACCCTTTTACTCCCCCCTATTTTATATATATATTTTGAATATATTTTTATTGATTTCAGAGAGAAAGGGAGAGGGAGCAAGAGATAGAAATATCGATGAGAGAGAATCATTAATCAGCTGCTTCCTACACACCCCCCACTGGGGATTGAGCTCACAACCTGGGCATGTGCCCTGACCAGAATTGAACCTGGGACACTTCAGTCCGCAGGCCGATGCTCTATCTGCTGAGCCAAACCAGCCAGGGCTATTTTATATTTTTGATGTCATAATTTACATACTTTTTTAACAGGCTTAATTTACTTTTTTTTTAAAAAACACTTATTTTATTTAACGAAAAACAACATACAAAGAAACAGGAACTAAATGGCCAAACTGCACAAAATAGCCAACATTTGCAACCAAGTCACTTCCCATATGACATCTCTCTCCCCGGTCAGGGCAGGGCAGGTGGACAGTCACATTGCGAACTCCACGACCATTGACAGAAAAGAAATTCTCCAGCTAAGGACATTTGTGTTGCTTCCCACTGAGAAGCCATTTTCAGTCCCTAGGCCATCCCCCATTCTCCCACCACAGGCCCAAGTCCCCATCCTTTGCCAACAGCTCCCCTTGCTATGGTGGAGGGGCAGCTGCCAGTCCTTCCCAGCCTCTGATGTCCTGGGGCAGCCTGGGGGTCTCTTGGATCTCATCCCTCATTTCCAGGGCCTTGGACTGAAGGGCTGGAGACAGGGCAGCTCCCCAGGGCCCAGGGTCTCCCCATCCCCCTGGGCCCACTGCTGCAGGTCCCAGTGAAGCCAGGACCCTGTCCTTGGGTGGAGAACTCTGGCCCAGTTGCCAAGTCACCCTCCTCTGCCTCTTTAGTTCCAGGGAGAATAATGGAGGATGCTGAATTCCCTCCTAAGCAGGGCGGTGTCCCCAGGGACCAGCTGGACACCATATCCTGTTGGGGAAGTTTGCAGAAAGCTCAGCTTCCCCTGGGTCAGGTCCTGCCCCTGGGCTGTACTCTGGAGCCTCATCACACACGAGGTCATCAGGCTACAGCACAACATCCCAGCCCTGGCCTGGGGTCCTCCGGGCCCAGTGCGCTGCCCATGTGCCGGAGGTAGGTGGCATCAGAGCCGCCCACCACGGACATGACCTGTAGGCTCAAAAAGCAGGCCTTGGCCTTAGCAGGGTCCACCTCCTGACAATTGAATGAAATCAGTAAAAAAATTACAAACAAAATGAAAGGTTTAACAGAGAGATAGAAATCACTTTTAAAAAGCTAAACAGAAATTCTAGAGCTGGCCATAGCTGGTTTGGCTCTAGAATTTCTTTTTAAAAATATATATATATTTTTTTATTGATTTCAGAGAGAAAGGGAGAGGGAGAGAGAGCGATAGAAACATCAATGATAAGAGAATCTTTGATCAGCTGCCTCTCACACCCCCTACTGGAGATCGAGCCCACAACACAGGCATGTGCCCTTGACTGGAATCAAACCTGGGATCCTTCAGTCCACAGGCCAATGCTCCATCCCTGAGCCAAACCAGCTATGGCCAGCTCTAGAATTTCTGGTTAGCTTTTTAAAAAGTGATTTCTATCTCTCTGTTAAACCTTTCCTTTTGTTTGTAATTTTTTTACTGATTTCATTCAATTGTCTTCCTGTGTTTCTTGTAGCTCACTGAGCTTCCTTAAAACAACTTTTGAATTCTTTTTTGTTTTTATTAATCCTCACCCAAGGATATTTTTCCATTGATTACTATTTTTTTTTTTTAGAGAGAGTGGAAGGGAGGGGGAGAGATGGAGAGAGAGACGCATCAATTGGTTGCCTTCCACATGCACCTGAGGATCGAGCCTGCAACCAAGGAATGTGCTTCTATCCACTGAGCCAAACTGGCTAGGGCCAACTTTCGAATTCTTTATCAGGAAAATCACAGATTTCCATTGCTTTGGGGTTGGTTATTAGAAAAGTATTGTGTTCCTTTGTTGGTGGTATGCTTCCTTGATTTCCCATATTCCTTGATGTCTAGCAATGCTGCCTTCACATTTGAAGAATCCGTCTCCTCCAGCCTTACTGACTGCCTTTGGGTGAGAAATACTTTTCATCAGCACTGGTAGGGATTCTAAGGCTCTCTCAGAACCCTTCCATGGGTACTTGCTCCACATATCTGGCTCCCTCTCGGGGAGGGGGAATTCTTAAGATCGAATGCCTTCTCTCAATTCTGCAAAGCCAGAGCAAATGCTGACAGCCTCCCATTTGCTTTCCCTAGTGCTGTGCTGAATGCTCAAGTTTGTATGCTTCCTCCCAATCCTGCAGAGTTGGCTGACTTTCTGTACACGCTCATTAACCATCTGCAAAGGCACACTCTCACAGCCCTCAGCAGTGTGCACAGGAAGCCGGCCATGGGGTGGGGGCAGGTGCAGGTGAGGTGCACAGAGTGCTGGGGGTGTCTATGGACCAGTTGGGGGGATCCACAGGCAAGGCATTCCATTCCCAGTGGTGCATGCACTATCTTCCTGATGTGTGTGATGTGGTTAGTAGGATCTGAGTCCCTCTAATGCTTTCTGAGATCCCTGGCTGCTATCCTCACAGCTTCTTTCCCCCTCCCCCAGTTGTACAGAACTCTCAATATTCCTCTTCAATGCATCCAGTCTCAATGTTTTTCCTTCAGTGGTATGCTGGAATTTCTCTGCTGGACTCCTGGACTTCTCCTCCATGGGTGATTTTTTCAAAATCAATGTTCTTCAAGGGGAAGATGGTAGAAAAATTCCCAGTTAGCCATTTTGATAACATCAATTTCTCAACACCTTTTTAAAATTAAGAATACATTTATTAAAGCTGCGGTCAGTGGAACCAGGAAGGGCTTAGGATGGAAGAAGCACCAGGAGAAACATCATAGGAAAGAAAGAAGCCTAGGCAGGGCTGCATGGGCTCACTGGGAAGTCTGAGGAAAGCGGCTTTGGATAGCAGCTGGGGAGAGGTCAATGGGGGGGAAAGGAGACATGTGTAATACTTTAAACAATAAGGAATTTAAATTAAATTTTTAAAAAGGGGGCCTTGGAGACAGGTCCAGGGGTTTAGTCCAGTACAAGCCACCACTGTCCATTGTTCCCCTGGTTGTAGGTCTTGTGGGGACTCTAAGAGTTTAGGAGATGCGTGCCTGTGGGGAAAGAAAAGTGAGGGTGCACTCCTGAGAGAGCGCACCTCAACCCTTTCAAAGGCACAAAAAATTTCAGGAAAAATCAGTCCTCCCTCACCTTCTCCTCTAGCCATAAGGAGATGACTGCCATTACTGGTTTCTTGTGTGTCCTTCCAAAGATAGTTTATCCATTTGCAAGCAGAGCTTTCCTCCTACCTGCCTACCCACCATAGTAGCCTGCTGTTCTTGGTGTTCTGAACCTTGCCTTTATCTATAATAATAAAAGCGTAATATGCTAATTAGACAGATGCCCTTCCAGGACGAAGCCAGAGCTGCTGCGGTATGGAGGGTGTGAGGGAGGAATCCAGGCAGCCACGGGCTGCGAAGGCCTATTCTTGCACGAATTTCATGCATCGGGCCTCTAGTCCTATATAATAAAAGGCTAATATGCAAATTGATCAAACGCAGGAACAACCAGTCACTGTGACGCACACTGACCTCCAGGGGGCAGATGCTCAATCAGGAGCTGTCCCCTGGTGGTCATTGCACTCCCACAGGGGGAGCGCCACTCAGCCAGAAGCTGGGCTCATGGCTGGCGAGCGCAGCGGCAGTGGCGGGAGACTCTCCCGCCTCCGTGGCAGCACTAAGGATGTCTGACGGCTTAGCGGGGAGCAGGCCTAAGCCATCAGTGGGACATCCCCCAAGGGTTCCCAGACTGCAAGAGGGCACAGGCTGGGCTAAGAGACACCCCCCCCAGTGCATGAATTTTGTGCACTGGGCCTCTAGTCCATTAATAATAGTACTTAGAAATCATTTATTGTCAACCTAATACTCTTTTTTAAAAAATATATTTTTATTGATTTCAGAAAGAGAGAGAGAAAAACAATAATGAGAGAATCATTGGTCAGCTACCTCCTACATGAATCAAGCCCATAACCCAGGCATGTGTCCTGACTGGAAATCGAACCATGACCTTCTAGTTCATAGGTCATGCTCAACCACTGAGCCATGCTGGTCTGGCTAACCTGATACTCTTAAACTTTTTCAGGTTTTACAAGTAATATATTAATATATTCTCCTGGAAAAAAAAAAGGTGGGGGAGGAATACTCTAACAGTGTCAGTATACACACAGAAAGGCAGTAGAGTATAGTGGTTATAGGGTAGGCACTCTCTGTGTTCAAATTCAGGCTCTACCATTTACCAGCTGTGAGAACTTATGCAAATTATTTGACCTCTCTGCCTCAGTTTCCTCATCTATAAAATGAAATTAATGACACCTTCCTCATAGAGCTCTTTTGAAGATTTAATGACATGTTACATGTAAAGTGCCTAGAACAGTGCCTGATACTATATGTAAAGTGCTTAGAGCAGTTCCCTATATGTTGGAAATACTCTCTAAATATTGGTTGCTCCCAGCACATCAGTCTCCTTTCTAGTCTGTGACACACCAAAGAAATTTCCCCCTCCCAGTCTTTTTTTTTTTTAATAGCTATTTTAAAATTTATTTTGTATTTTTCCAGCCCCAGTCTTTTTTTAAAGAACACTTAACATGAGACTTACTCTCTTAACAGATTTTTAAGTGTAAAAGTATTGTTAACTATAGGCACATGTTATACAGCAGACCTCAGGAACTTATTTATCTTGCACAACTGAAATGTTTATACCCATTGTTTAGCAACTCCTCATCTCCCCCACTCCCCAGCCCCTGGCAACCGCCATTCTACTTTCTGCTTTAATGAGTTTGACTATTTTAGATACCTCATACAAGTGGGATTATGCACTATTTGTCCTTCTGAGACTGGCTTATTTCCCTTAGCACAACGTCCTCCAGGTTTTTCCATGTTGTTGCATATTGCAGTATTTCCTTCTCTTCTAAGGCTGAATTACTCCATTGTATGTATATATCACATTCCCTCAGTCATAAATGTTCTTTCCTGCCGAAACTGGTTTGGCTCAGTGGATAGAGCGTCGGTCTGCGGACTGAAGGGTCCCAGGTTCGATTCCGGTCAAGGGCATGTACATTGGTTGCGGGCACATCCCCAGTAGGGGGTGTGCAGGAGGCAGCTGGTCGATGTTTCTCTCTCATCGATGTTTCTAGCTTTCTATCCCTCTCTCTTCCTCTCTGTAAAAAATCAATAAAATATATTTTTTTAAAAAAAGAAAAAGAAATGTTCTTTCCTGCCTTTTACCTGCTGGCCTCAGATTCTCCCTCCAATGTCCCTTTCTTCAGGAAGCCTCCCCCTATGCCCCCAGCTGGGTCAGGTGCTTCCTCTGAACTCACACAGTCACCCTTGTCTTCCCCATTGTGGCCCTGATCACTCTGGTGTGCTTTCTCTCTCAACGCCTTGGTTGTTTCAGCATTCCCCTGACCACTCTGGGCTGTCACACTCTGGTAAAGGTCTGTTTCCTATGAATGCAGGAACAAACCTGTCTTTTAAAAATATTTTTTATTGTTTTTTTAGAGAGAGGAAAGGAGCGGAAGAGAGAGAAACATCACTGTGAGAACGCAACATAGATCGGCTGCCTCCTGCACAACCCCTACTGGGGATTGAGCCCGCAATCCAGGCATGTGCCCTGAGCAGGCATCAAACCAGCAACCTTTCAGTGCACAGGACGATGATGCCCAACCAACTGAGCCACACCCACCAGGGCGGAACAGAGCTGTCTTAATCACCAGTGTGCTCCCAGCATTGCACTCCCCCCCCTTCCTCTGCCCCCCCCTCCACACACACCATGCAGGGCTGGATATGAGAAAGCTCATCCTATATAATAAAGGGCTAATATGCAAATCGACCAAATGGTGGAACGACCAGTTGCTATGATGCGCACTGACTACCAGGGGGAAGACTCTCAACATAGGAGCTGCCCCCTGGTGGTCAGTGCAGTCCCACAGGGGGAACACCGCTCAGCCAGAAGCCGGGCTCATGGCTGGTGAAAGCCTCTCCCGCCTCCACGGAAACGCTAAGGATGTCCGACTACTGCAGCTTAGGCCTGCTCCCGCCTTCAGTTGGACATCCCCTGAGGGCTCCCGGACTGCAAGAAGGCGCAGGCCAAGCTGAGGGACCCCCTGCCCACTGAGTGCATGAATTTCATGCACCGGGCCTCTAGTTATGTTATGTGCACCCTTAATACTTAGTTTAGGTACTTGGTACTCGATAAGTTTGAGAAATAAATAAATAAATAAAAAGACCTTCGGACTATCCCCACACTAGTGATTTCCTCTTTTTTTTTTTTTTAATCTTCACCTGAGCATATTTCCCCATTGATTTTTACAGAGAGTGGAAAAGAAAGGGAAAGACAGAGAGAAATATGAATGTGAGAGAAACACATAGATTTGTTGCCTCCTGCACATACCCTGACCAGGGCCCAGGCCAGGGAGGAACCTGCAACTGAGGTACATGTCCTTGACCAGAATTGAACCCGGGACCCTTTCGTCCACAGGCTGACACTCTATCCACTGAACTAAACAGGCTAGGCCGCTTTCCCCTTAAAAAAATTTTTTTTAATTGATTTCAAAGCAGAAAGGAGAGGGAGAGGGAGAGAAAAACATCAATTATGAGAGAATCATTGATCAGTTGCCTCCTGCAGGCCCCACAATGGGGATCGATCCCGCAACCTGGGCATGTGTCCTGACCTCCTGGTTCATAAGTCGATGCTCAACCACTGAGCCATGCCAGTCAGGCAGTGCCTTCCTCTTTGCTTCACCACCACACACCACGTACTTGTCTCCCCAGATCTTTCTTTCCCTTCCCTTTTTTCCTCTCACCTACTCATCTCACATTTCACACTGGTCCTACCTAGTTCCAAAGTTTCCCGTTCTTGGGCACAATACTCAGCTGTCCCACGCCTACCCATGAATTTCAGACCCTCCTTTGCTCAGCTGACCCAAAGGAGCATCTGAGATTCCAGCCTTTACATATTCCACATGCCCTCAGTCAGAAATGTTCTTTCTTGCCTTTTACCTGCTGGCTCAAACTTGGGGGTTTCAGAGTGTTGCTAAGTCTGCATACCTCTGTGCTGCCACTGATGACATCTTTGCTAAAATGAATTCATTTGGAAAGGAAAGTTTAACCTATGAAGTATTCTTGCAAAGAAAAACAGCTGAGCTAGAGCCACATATGTGATGAATAAATCTCAAAACCATAATGTTGAAGTGAAAAAAAAATCCATTTCATGAGGATATGTACAAATTATATGCATAAAGTTTATTAAAACGTCTAAAACCATTCTATACTTTGTTGATGGATATATACATATATGTTAAAAATGAAAATGTATATGGGAGTAAAAACTCAAAATGCTAACAAACGTGTGAAAAGGTGCTTAAAATCATTAGTAATAAGTGAGAATTGAAATGATGGCAGGTATCACTTTACACTGAATTACTCTGTCAAAAAGCCAAGGATACAGAACCCTCATGAATTTTTGGGTGGAGGACACTAGGGACAGCCATTGTGAAAAGCAACCTGGCATATACATATCCATGACCCAGCTATTCTGCTCCCACCAAGCCCATTCAGTGTGCCCCCTCCCCTTTATAGCATACCTCTCTTCTGCCCTTGTTGTACACTCATCTCAAACCCCCCTTACACACCCAGCTCCTGTCATCTTCTCCCCTCAGCCCACAGCCCATGCAATCAGCCTCTGAGCCACCTGCCCCCTCTTCTCCTCCCCACCTCCCTGCCTTGGTCTAGCCCTGTCCCCACCTGCCAAGTCTCTACCTGGGTGTCCCCCTTGGGTTCCTAAACTTGGAAAGGTGTAACCACCAGCAGAAGAGGCAGTTCTGGGATTCAGGATTCACACACAGGTCCAACTTGGATCTCTCTTCTGCTCCCAGGAAGGCCTATGTCTTAAGGAGAGTTATCAGGTGGTTCACTCCCTCCCTCCCCCCCCCCCTCCTGCCACAGCAGCCTTATCAGGACCACATCACCCTGCCCATGTGGCCAGATACCAGCACAATCTGGAATATCAGGTCTATAAGTCACTCGGGTGGGGCCCATAAAGCTGTTCTCTCATGCTGGTCTGCCTGCTTGACCTCTTGTCCCTTTTTCCAGACGCTCTCCTCCCTTCCTAAGGAGGGGCCTGGGCATATATAGGGAGCCACTGTGGGAGGGGCTGGCCAGAGAAACTGCAGGCAGAGAAGGTGAGGAGGGGACTCTGGGGGTCTGGATGGGTAGAGGGAACTGGGGTGGTCTGAGGCACAAGGAGGGCCAGTGCTGAGCTCTGGACGGGGAGTACCCTGCTTGGTCCTCACTATCCTCTTTTGTAAAATGGCCCATCAATCGGGGTTGTGGGAAGCTGGGCGCACTCAGTACCAGCCTAGGCCCAGCAGAGAGCAAGGAGCAGCCCATGGCAGTTGGGGGGCAGTGGGTCCAGCTGGTCCTTCCCTCCTCTCCTGACCTTTGCCTGGCCTCATCCCTGCTCATGTGTCCCAGGCACGACTATGGCTTCTGCAGGAGCAGAGGCGGAGAAGGGATCTCCGATTGTGGTGGGGCTGCTGGTCCTGGGCAACATCATTATTCTGGTGAGACATCCCCCAGAGCTGGGAGCTGAGTGGGAGGTGGGGAGAAGGGGGCCATCCTGAGCCTGAGGGTGGAGGCTGAGGGCCCAAGACTCCCCAGCAGGCCAGTGCTGCAGGCTCTCAAGTCAGAGCAGCCTGCATTCGAATCTCAGCTCTGCCTCTCCCATCTGTGTGATCTTGAGCAAGTGACTTTAATTCTCTGTGCCTATTTCTCCATCTATAGATTATGTCCTCATTATGGGGATATTTGTGTGGATTAATCCTGTATGACCCTCAGCTCAGAAAAAGTAATTAAGAATTCTAACTATTGCCCTAGCCAGTTTGGCTCAATGGATAGAGCATTGGCCTGTGGACTAAAGGGTCCCAGGTTCAATTCCAGTCAAGGTCACATCCCCGAGTTGCAGGCTCGATCCCCAGTGGGGGGCGTGTAGGAGGCAGCTGATCAATGATTCTCTCATCATTGATATTTCTCTCTCTCTCCCTCTCCCTTCCTCTCTGAAATAAATAAAAATATATATTATAAAAAAAAAAGAAATGCTAGCTATCAACATTAATATGATTACAGATATAAAGTGCCTGATTGGCACACAGGAAGCCCATGATAAAATAATAACAATGTCTTTTCCTTAACATTTAATGTTTTTTAAAAAATATGTACATGCCTGTACATGGCTCTGGGCCAGACAGCCTGGGTTCAAATCCCAGCACTGCCATTTTCTATTGTGGGACCTGGGGTCACCTCTCTGAGCCTCTATTTTCTTATCTGTAAGATGGAGATAAAATAGTAATGCTGAGAGAATAAAATGAGTTACTGGATTAATGTACTTAGACCAGTTTGGCCCATGTGGTTACTCTTTGTATTAGTCATAACAACAATGTACATTACAGCTGGTAACAATAATAATCATCACACAGAAACCAATTACGAGGTCCCATGCCTGGCACACAAGAAGTACTCTAGGAGTGTTAGTTTAATTATTGTCAAACAAATCCACCAAGAAATTTCCTCTCTTTTGTTCCCCATTCCTTATCCTGCAGGTAACTAGATGTTTAGTTTTTCCAACATGCAACAAATGCAAGCAATAGGAGCATACACTGAGTGGCCAGATTATTATGATCTCTGAACGCATAATAATCTGGTTACTCAGTATGTACATATACATACACATACACATACACATACACATACACATACACATATACACACACACATACATACACACACACACACACACACACACACACACACACATATATATATATATATATATATATATATATATATATATATATATATATATATATTAGAGGCCCGGTGCATGAATTCGTGCATGGGTGTGGTCCAGCCAGCCTGGCTAGGGGTAGGGGACATGGGCGGTTGGCTGGCCTGCCTGCTGGTCGAACTCCTGGTTGAGGGGACAATTTGCATATTAGCCTTTTTTTATATAAGTGGGATATACACTGAGTGGCCAGATTATTTTTTAAAAAATATATTTTATTGATTTTTTATAGAGAGGAAGGGAAAGGGATAGAGAGTTAGAAACATCGATCAGCTGCCTCCTGCACACCCCCTACTGATGATGTGCCCGCAACCAAGGTACATGCCCTTGACCAGAATTGAACCTGGGACCCTTGAGTCCGCAAGCCGACGCTCTATCCACTGAGCCAAACCGGTTAGGGCGAGTGGCCAGATTATTATGTGTTCAGAGATCATAATAATCTGGCCACTCAAAGTATACACCTATTTCCTCCCTTTGCCCCAAATGTCACTCATCCCATATCCTTTTTCGTGCCTCCCATTTTCTCCTGCTCACATATCCTATAGGCCACTCCACAGGAGTCCTCAAGAGAGCCCCTCTGTCCTTTTCCACAACTGCATAGCACTCCATTGTGTGGCATCCTGGTTCCTCTACCCACAGTGCTACAGGGGATCACCTTGTGGCTTGTGATTTTCCTGCGTGGGCACGTGTGTGTGGGGGGGTTGATTTCTGCAGGTGGAATTGCTGAACCTAAGAGTTGGTGTATTTGTAATTGTTCTGGGAATGGTCAGATTCCCCTATTCAGAGACTAACACTAGTAAGGAAGGGCAGGTTGGCCAAGCATCTCCTCTAGGCTTGCATGTGGCACCTCCTTTTGCCCTTAAAGCAACTGGCAGTGAGGGGAGAGGGGCACTTCTGACTGGGCCCTCCTTCCTTTCTGGCCTCTGTCTAGCCCCATCCCGGTTCCTGAAAGGCGATGTCTTTGCCTCTCTTATTACATGCCCCCTTTACTGGGCAGGCAGTAGAGGTTCAGAATGGGGAAGGAACTTGCTCACGGAGACTCAGGCACCTGGGGCTGTTGTCCCTGAGTTGGTCTTTCTATCCTGCTGCTCTTTCCAGCTGTCAGGCCTGGCCCTGTTTGCTGAGACAGTATGGGTGACAGCTGACCAGTACCGTGTGTACCCACTGATGGGTGTCTCAGGCAAGGATGATGTCTTCGCTGGCGCCTGGATCGCCATCTTCTGTGGCTTCTCCTTCTTCGTCGTGGCCAGCTTTGGCGTGGGTGCAGCGCTCTGCCGCCGGCGGTCCATGATCCTCACGGTGAGGCCCCAGGAGGAGGGAATGGGGACACGCAGGCACAAAGATCATCCTCATAGATTCACAATAACAACCACCACTGCAGCCACTCTTGTGTGTTCATCATGGCACTACACCCAGGCCTCATGGTAATAATTTTATTTCACCTTCCCAATAACCCAAAAACGTAGGCTCAGCTGTCACCATCATTTCAAAGAGAAAACTTGGACACGGGGGAGGAAGGGCATAAAGCTCTCTACACAGGAGGACAACTCTTGAGTAGCAGGACTGGGATTTGCACCTCAGTTAATTGGTCTCCAGAGTTTGTGCTCATAAGTGGTGCTGTCGATAATCCTATCTAATAATAGACAAATATGCAAATTGACCATACCTCCGACACACCCACAAGTCACACCCACCATCCAATCAGAGCGAGCATGCAAATTAACCCAAACCAAGATGGCTACAGCCACAGAGAGCAAGGTTTCCTAAGTAACAGAGGAAGCCAAGCTTTCCGCCTGCCCTGGCCAGGCCTAAGCCTCCACTCAAGCTACAAAGTTTCAATTATAGAAGGTAAACAAATTCAAACAAATGGCGGCAGAATGGAGCTTGAGAGAGCAGGCCAGGGTTGCCGCCGGCAACAGGGGAAGCAAAGCTTTCCGCACACCCTGGCCGGGCTCATCCGCTTAAGGCTACAAAGTTTCAATTATAACCCCAACACAAATGGCTGCCGGCCTCGGAGGGAGCCCCAGGCTTGGCTCCGCTCCAGGCTACAAAGTTTCAATTGTAGAAGGAAAATAAATTCCAGATACCAGGGCCACTGCTTGGGTTGCCAGGGGGCGTGGCTGGCCTGCAAACCACCACAGGCCCCTCGCTCAGGGGGGATTGTGAGAGGGATGTCCGACTGCCACACCCCAAGGGAACCCCCACCTGATCCGGGACACCCTTCAGGGCAAACCAGCTGGCCCCCACCCGTGCACCAGGCCTCTATCCTATCTAATAAAAGAGTAATCTGCAGATTGATCATCACTGCAACACACAATATCTCTGCCCCCATGTGGTCAAAGATCCTGCCCCCATGTGGGCACAAGATGGCCACCACAAGATGGCCAGCAGGAGAGGGCAGTTGGGAGGCACCCGGCCTGCAAGGGAGGGCAGTTGAGAGGGACCAAGCCTGCAAGGGAGGGCAGTTGGAGATGATCAACCCTGCAGGAGAGGGCAGTTAGGGGTGACCAGGCCGGCAGAGGAGGGAAGTTGGGGGCAAACAGGCTGGCAGTAGAGTGGTTAGGGGGTGATCAGGCTGGCAGGCAGAAGCGGTTAGGGGCAATCAGGAAGGCAGGCAGGCAAGCAGTTGGGAGCCAGCAGTCCTGGATTGTGAGAGGGATGTCCGACTGCCCGTTTAGGCCCGATCCCGGTGGGATCGGGCCTAAACGGGCAGTCGGACATCCCTTGAGGGGTCCCATATTGGCGAGGGTACAGGCTGGGCTGAGGGACAACCCCCCTCCGTGCACGAATTTCGTGCACCGGGCCTCTAGTGACAATAATAATAGCACAACCAGCATTTAGTGAGTGTTCTTTACTTTCTAAATGCTTTACATGGGTTCGTTCATTTATTCCTCACAACTCCATATGAGATACCATCATCACCATCACCATCATCATCATCGTCATGAGCCCACTTGACCGTTGAAATTGAGGCTCAGAGAAGTGAAGTCACTTATCCAAGGTCACACAGCAAGTGAGTGACAGAGCCAGGATTTAAACTTGAGCCTGTGCTCTCAGTCTCTGCCAACAATAATTGCATCAACAGTATCCACACTTCCCAAGGGCCTCTCATGTGCCTGATGCTAGGCTGAGCAGCTTAGAAAATGAACTCTCTCCAGAAGCCCCCTGAAGTTACTAGATGAGGAAACTGAGGCTCAAAGAGCCCAAAGCCCAGGTAGCAGGGAAAGCAAGGATTCTAAGCCTCAATGACACAGAACCAACACTGTGCTTCCTCTGTAGTTGAGGGCCTTTTAAATTCCCAGGACCACCTACTTATTCAATCAACAAGTGCTAATTGAGCAAGAACCAGGTGCCAAACCCTATGCTAGGCACCGAAGCCATCTAGTGAGCAGAACATAAAGCCCTTGTCATAGAGGAGGGTGCTCCGAGGGGGAGAAGACGGTGACCAGGGAAGGGTGAGCTGAAACTGGGGAAGGGGGCGGGGAGGCCTTGCAGCCTGAGAAAGTAAAGGCCTGGGGGAGGTGAGGAATCAGCCTGTGTGTGTATCTGCG
The DNA here is from genome assembly GCF_951640355.1 of Cnephaeus nilssonii. NCBI lineage: Eukaryota > Metazoa > Chordata > Mammalia > Chiroptera > Vespertilionidae > Cnephaeus > Cnephaeus nilssonii. Next base: position 35,518,251 of record NC_137091.1, read on the forward strand.
GGAAGAACATTCCAGGTGGAAGGAACAGCAAGAGCAAAGGCTCTGAAGCCAGAGGAGGCCAGGAGGCCAGTGTGGCTGGAGCCAAGTGGGGGTGGGATGAGAGAGGAGCCGAGGTGAGGGCAGATGGGGTGGGGGAGAGAATAGTGGGCGGTGGCATGGAGGATGAGGGAAGAGAGGGAAGGGGGCCTTATGGGCCTTGGTAAAGACTTTGGCTTCACCATGAGATGGAGCCACGGAAAGACTCTTTTTCTTTCCTTTCCTGTTTTCCTTCTTTTAAAATTTCTTTCCTGCATTTAATTCTCTGGCATCACAATTTAACCAAAGCCCTAAACGTTCACCCAACCAGTAAAAAAAAGTTTGTGTCTGTCTATTAGTTTGTCATTAAAGAACTCATAGAAGTTACAAACAAAACAACACACAGTATGTGACATTGGAAACACAGAGGAGAGTAGAGAGAATGGCCTGATGAACCCTGTGTACCTATCACCTGGTTTCAACATGGTCCGTCACAGACGGCCAAGTTTGTCTCCTCTGCTCCACTCTCTGCCTGCCCGCATTTTTATTTCCTGGGGTGTTTTGAAGCACATTCCAGACACCAAGTCATTATAAATACGTGAGTGCACAGTTCTCTGAGTGATAAGGACATTGTTTTAAAGCAGTCAGGCAAGTTAATGCCACAGCATCTCATCTCTCAGCAGTACAGTTAGCAAATCCACGCCCCACACCCTGTTGGTTTAAGGGTGAAGGGAAGAGGTGAGGACAGGAATATCCTTTACATGAAACACCAGTCAAGTAAAATTTTCTTTTTTTGTGCAACTATCATGCTGCTGGCACACCTGCAAAACTCACCCTAGTTCCTTCAAATCTATCTTCCAATACTCAGTCTGTGTTCAAATGTCCCTGGTGACCTCAAGAATGTCTCTCTCTCTCTCTCTCTCTCTCTCTCTCTCTCTCTCTCTCTCTCTCTCTCTTTTTCCTTTCTAGAGTAGACATTTATTTTACGGCATCCAAGCATATTCGTTAACTTCAGGAAATACTTTACATATATTTTCATTCCATTTCCCCCTAACTTTCTATTATGGAAAATTTCAAACGTACAAAAAAGGGGAAAGACTTGAACAGCGAACACCTGCATGCCTATCACATAGATGCTACCATTCACATAAGAATTTTTCACTTCCCTTGAGGGGGTGTCATTCCACAGGTTTTGCCCTGACTGGGCTGTTCGTTTGCCCCTGTCTCTATCTCTCCCCAGTACCTGGTGCTCATGCTCATCGTCTACATCTTCGAGTGCGCCTCCTGCATCACATCCTACACCCACCGAGACTATGTGAGCCAGGCAGAGGCCAGGGGAGGGGCATGACTTCTGTGGGGAGGGTGCTGAGGGTCTCAGGCTAAGGGTGGAAGTTGGCTTTTCTTCCCACCCAACCCCACTGGACCCTGCTCTTCCTGGCCCTCCACAGATGGTGTCCAACCCATCCCTGATTACCAAGCAGATGCTGACATTCTACAGTGCAGACACAGACCAGGGCCAAGAACTGACTCGCCTCTGGGACCGTATCATGATTGAGGTGAGCGAGGATGGGCAGTGGTGGCAGGGAGGCCTGGAGGACCTGAGGCTCTGACTACAGAGGTAGATAGGGCTCCCGTTATGCCCACAGGCACATGATATCCATGTATTTGGTTCTTATGAGGGAGGCTCTTAGTCAGTGTCATTTTTCAGATGACTACACTGGCCCCAAAACAGGGGAAGTCACTTGCCCAGAGTAAGTGGCTGAGCTGGAATCCAAACCTGGTAGCCTAAACCCAGAATCCCTGCTCTTAATCGTGGCATATATTGTATTAACAGCAAACATTTAATGAGCACTAACTTCTATTTAGCACTGTTCAATGCACTTTGAAAGTTTATTTAATCCTCAGACCTGCAAAGGGAGATCAGCTTTTTAGTGATGAGGAAACTGAGGCAAGAGGTTGAGGAGCTTGAACAAGGTCACACAGCTGGTAGTTCACAGAACCAGAAGGATTCAAACCCAGGTTACTGCGTTCCAGAAGCCACATTCTTGACATGGCAGCACAGAGGAGAATATTGAGGATTCAAGAGAAATTGAGGTCCCAGTTCAGCTTAAGTCATATAGCTAGCCAGGATTGGAACCCATGTTTAAAAGGGTCTATGTTTTCATCTTTCAGAGACCACAAAATAAACACCCATATGACTAGAAAAAACAACACAGAATCCAACTTTGGTGTCATTTAGCTCAGGTTTTGTTGACTGTGAACTCAAAAGAATCCTATATAATAAAACCCTAATATGCAAATTGACTGAACAGCAGACCGACCAGTTGCTATGACGCGCACTGACCACTAGGGGGCAGACGCTCAACACAGGAGCTGCCCCTTGGTGGTCAGTGCACTCAGCCAGAAGCCGGGCTCATAGCTGGTGAGTGCAGTGATGGTGGCAGAAACCTCTCCTGCCTCTGTTGCAGGCTGGAGGTAAGGAGCAAGGGGTCCTGGACTGAGAGAGCCCCAGACTGCAAGAGGGATATCTGACTGCCAGCTTAGGGATTGGGCCTAAGCCAGCAGGCAGACATCCCCTGAGGGGTCCAGACTGCGAGAAGGCACAGGCTGGGCTGAAGACCCCCTCCCTCCAATGCACAAATTTCATGCACCGAGCCTCTAGTTTTAAAATAAATCATGATTGTGGGCTTGATCCAAATACCCCCTCAGCCTCTTGGTTCTGGAACAAATATCTTCTGGTCATCGCTCACATACACAGACACTGCCCTCCTCCTTGAGGCCCAGGACATGGGGAAGTTGAGCCCAGCAGGGGCACAAAACAACCTTGCCCTTTCTCACTGTCTGACCTCAGGCAAGCAGTGGTCTGCTCTGAGCTGGAGCCTGACCCCTTGCTTTCCTCTCCAGCAAGAGTGCTGTGGCACATCTGGTCCCATGGACTGGGTGAATTTTACATCAACCTTCCGGGCGGCCACCCCCGAGGTGGTGTTTCCCTGGCCCCCACTGTGCTGTCGGCGGACTGGCAACTTCATTCCCCTCAATGAAGAAGGCTGCCGCCTGGGCCACGTGGACTACCTGTTCACCAAGGTATGTCCCTTCCCTCCTGCTGCACCTGTCTGTGGTCTCCCTGGCCCTCTCTGATTTCTTCTATCTCTTCCTCCTTTTTACTGTCTATTATTTCCTTCTCCCCTCTCTGGCTTTCTCTATCTCTCTCTCTTCTCTCAACTGTCCCTCCATCTGTCTCTCTCTCCCTCTGAAAGTTAGCGGGATGCACACAGGGTCTGTCTGATTTAGACCTGGCACCTGCAATTTTTCTCAGGTTGTCTGGGAATAGGAGCAACAACAATAATAGCAGGAGCACAACACCAATAACAACCCACATTTATTGAGCTCATACTTTGTACCAGGCATCCTTCGAAGTGCTCTAAGCTTTTCATCTTATTTCTCACCACAGCCTGAGGTAAAGATTATAATTATCCCATTTTACAGATGATGAAACTGAGGGGTCACTCGCTAGTGAGGGATGGAGCTGGGGTTTGATTTCGGGCAGTTAGGCCCCAACCAGATGCTTTAACCATTGTGAGGGGAGTGCAGAGGCAGAAAAAGAAACCAGAAGAGGTGAGACTAGGAGAACTGGTCCCAGTGTTCCTCTGGTTGCTCTTGGCTGCCTGGGGCCCGTCAGCAACATATCTTAGCTCAGGTGTGCAAACCATCACCACGCGCAGAGTCAGACAGCCATGTTTCCAGCCCAGACCCTGGGCAGAGTGCTTACAGGCATCCCCATGGAATCGTCACAACTGCTTTCAGAGGGCAGTGCTGTTCAGACCACCACTTTGCAGAGGGGGAAACTGAGGCTCAGAGGGTCAGATTCCTATTTAGGCTCCACAGAGAACAAGAGGTAGAGCTAGTGCATCGCCTCAGTCCTGCCTAACTCCAGGGCGCCTTTGTTCTTGGCTGATTCCAAGTTGGGGCAGTGGTCTACCTGAAGGGTGGGCTCTGGACTCACTCAGCTTCATCTCTCAATGAGGAGATGTCAGAAGTGGGCTGATCCTAAAGGCACATTTCCAACCCTTGGCACCTGTGGGCAGCATGGAAAGCCTGCTCTAAATAACAGTGCCCTCAGGCTGCCGTAATCGCCATCATGGCAGCACCTACTTATACAGGTCCTGGATTCAAGGTCACATCCCTGCGCCCTGAATCCACGCTGGGAGGTAGACACTGCCATAATCCCCATTGCACAAGTGAAATACCAAGGCTCAAGGAAGGAAGTGACTTTCCTGAGGGCATACAGTGACTCTTGCTTTCAGCAGCCAACCTCCTGAGGGAATTTACTCAAACCCTCATTTTCCCCCTGCCCAGGGCTGCTTCGAACACATTGGCCATGCCATCGACAGCTACACGTGGGGCATCTCGTGGTTTGGGTTTGCCATCCTGATGTGGACGGTGAGAGGCGGGGAGCCTATAGGTTGGGTGGGATGTGGGTGTGGGGCTGGAGCACCCCTAACCCGACCGCCTTCTCCTCCAGCTCCCTGTGATGCTGATAGCCATGTATTTCTACACCACATTGTGAGGAACGAGAAGGGATGGCCCTGTGCATACCTTGGCCTCCCCCTCCTCCTGCTCCTGCTTCCTCCAGCTGAAGCTTGGCTGGCTGCCTCACCTTTCCCTTTCCACCTCCTCACCCTTCCCTCCTCCTCCCAAGATCTTTTACCAGGTTTCTGAGTTCTGCTAGGACTCTGAACCCCCCTGGACATGCATGCATGGGCCCTTAGCCCTTAACCTCATTTCATTTGGTTGATTCCTGGCCCATCTATCAGTGGCAACTTAAATTCCTACCCTTAGATCTCACCACCCCTTCACAGATGCCTCCTTCCTGGGGGATATGGCCATTATTACTGAGTGGGTTGTGATAGTCTATTGACGCTCCGGTAGACTGGGATTGCTATGAGGGGGGGGACATGTTCTGTCATGGCCATTTACTATCCCTAGCTTCGCCCAGCACTGGGTTGAGCATCAATACTCAATAAACACTGTTTGCATGAGTTAATTTGTTTTCTTCTGGGACAAAGGTGAATGAACAGGGACTCTTCCAATGGAAATGGCAGAAACCCAACTGGCACTGACTGAAATATGAAATGAAATTTATTGGCTCATGTAACCGAGTCAGTAGGGCTGGATCCAGGAGTTCAGACTAGGTTTCTAGGAAACCGGCTTCACTCGGAGGCAGGATTTCTCTGCAACACTAGATAGCTAAGCAACACAGCACTGAGGAAGGGCCTCTGTCCCCAAGGTCAAGGATGAAATCTCACCATCTTGGTTTAGGTTCTAGGCCCACCCTTTGGTTCGGGAAAGGAGAGCTTCGAACTAATGACCCTGCTGAGAAGGCATCCCCGGGTGGTGTTGAGAAGGGGTTGTTTATCAAAGGAAAATCAGGGAACAGGGCCGAGGCGCCAGTAGAGGTGACAGACACCCTCCTATTAGGGACTAGAGCTTCCAGCAAGTTCTCTAAGTAATAAAAATAATATTTTAACATGACAGACAGCAAACTTTAAGACTCTCCTCACTGCTTTTTTGTCCTCTCTGAAGCAAGCTCATCCTCTGGCCATTTTACAGCAATTAGGCCCTGCCAGGAAAGCCTGGCTTCCTTCCCCATCAAATGGAGTTTCTCAGGGTCCACTGGTCTACTGATGCTCTGCAGGTGCGAAATTCAGATATCAGCTTTAAAAAATCTGTAATGGTCAAAGAAGTCTGTTGGGATGAAAACATTGGAAACAACCTCATATCCATCAGCAGGGGATGGGTTGCACAACGCATGTTCTATCCTTGGACTGGAATTCTCAGTGGCTGTTAAAAAGAAGACAGACCTGCCCTGGCTGGGTAGCTCAGATGGGTGGAGCCTTGTCCCTATATGCGAGGGTTGCGGGTTTGATCCTGGGTCAGGGCACATACAATGAATGCATGGATAAGTGGAACAGCAAATCGATGTTTCCCTCTCCCTCCCATCTCTAAAATGAATAAAAATCTGTATGGGTTTTTAAAAAATAAGATGGATCTATGTGAGCTTATATCAAAAGATGTCATAATGATATAAATAACCAGAAAGCATATACAGGCGGTCCTCGGGTTACGTTGAACTCGATGTATGTTGTTTTGTGGTTACGTCGCCATCTCCCATTTATTTATATATATATAAAAAAAGTACCATCATTTCGACATATGTACATATGTGCTTTATGCTTTTTTATTATTTATTTACCACAAGTAAAGGTCAGGAATTGTTACCTTTCTTTTAAATTTTTTAATGTTTCACTTCATTACTGCTGTGTATGTGCTCCATGTGAGTGACGTAGGTGCTTATGGCGAAAATAGCGTTACGTCGCGCCAGCGCTGTAGGAACGGATCTCCGATGTAACCTGAGGGCCTGCTGTATAAGGATGTTCATTACAGTGACCTAAAAGAACATCAGTAGATTAGTTCTAATTAGTACCCTGACCAGGGCCCGGGCCAGGTAGGAGCTTCCAAACAAGGTATGTACCCTTGACCGGAACCGAACCTGGAACCCTTTGGTCCACAGGCCGAACACTCTATCCACTAAGCCAAACTGGCTAGGGAAGCTATGCTATATCTTTACTTTACAATACCACAGAGTAATAAAAACATAATGTTTTAACATGGAAAAAACTCTAAGAAATGCAAAGTTGAAAAACTTGCTAACTGCATACAGTACTTTTATTCCTGTAGATACATATGTAGGGTTGGATTTTTTAAAAAAATGGGTCAAGATATTTTTTTAAAGTTTAAAATAATAGGAAAATCCCTTTTAAAAAACATATTTTTATTGACTTTAGAGAAAAAGGGAGAGGGGAGAGAGAGATTGAAACATCAATGATGAGAGGGAATCATTGATCAGCTGCCTCCTGCACGCCCCACACTGGAGATCAAGCCCACAACCCGGGCATGTGCCCTTGACTGGAATGGAACCCGGGACCCTTCATCAGCCAGGCTGATGCTCTGTCCACTGAGCCAAACCAGCTAGGGCAGGAAAATACTTTTTAAAAAGTAAATCAGCCTGGCCGGCATGGCTCAGTAGTTGAGCACCAACCCATGAACCAGGAGGTCACGGTTCAATTTCTGGTCAGGACACATGCCCGGGTTGCAGGCCCGATCCCCAGTGTGGGGTGTGGGGCATGCAAGAGGAAGCCGATCAATGATTCTCTCTCATCATTGATATTTCTCTCTCTCTCTCTCTCTCTCTCTCTCTCTCTCTCTCTCTCTCCTTTCCTCTTGGAAACCAATAAAAACATATTTTAAAAAAGTAAACTCACGTGTAACCCTTTCACTTAAAAGTGTATAAAAATTTAGAAATGGAAGTGTTACCGGACGGGGCCTCGGGCCCAGAGCAGGTCTGCCTCGGGACAGCCTATAGTGTGTGGGTTCTTCATTTCATGCAGGAAAGTTTTCACAACACAAGTTCAGGTGGTTTTGAGAGCCCATTTATTACGCTGGGGAAGTGCCACAAAGGAAGGACGAGGGTGGGAGAAGCCCCAGGAGAGAGCCTCACCAGTGCTCTGCTGTGGCTCCCTAGAAGCGTTCCCGGAAAGAAGCCAGGGCGGGGCTGCTCTCAGCTCACTAGGAAGTCCAGACAAAGGGGGCCTTGGGGACGGGATCAGGGGGTGAGCCCGGGACAGATTGCCGCTGGCTACTGCTCTCCTGGTTGCCAGTCTTGTGGGGACCCTTAGAGTTAGGAGGAAGTAAAAAGTTCATCCCCAAGATGGGGCACGGGCATGCTCTAGAGCGAGCCTGCACCAGGTCTTTATCTTGGGGTTTTTATCCTTCTTCTGTGGACGAGAATCTTAGGTGAGGGTTTCGGGAGCATATTCATCAGCTTTCCAGGTACATTTAAAATATGCTGATTCATTAAAATGAGCGTATAGGGGAGTTTGGGATTATTCTCTGGTCAGCTTCACTGTTTTACTTTCATCTTGGGTTTGTCTGGTGCTAATCAGGTTTTTTTGTTTGTTGTTCCCCTGACTTCATCCGTCCTTGGGTTTTGCTGGCACAAATGGTACTAATTGGGTCTCTGTTACCTATCTCCCCAACAAAGGTGACTTAAGCTGTTTATTCTCTGGTTAGGGAGGAGGGTATAAACCATTTGCTCTCAAGTGTTCTTGACTAGGGAAGGGAAGGTTTTGTGATTCGCTGGCTGGCTGTTAAGTTGTTCAAATTGTTTGGTCTTGTTTAATTATTTTGTCTCAGTTTCCCCATTCCACTTGCCCAGGCATATTCCTAGCCTCTTACTATCCTGCTTTAGAAGCATCCCATGTTTCACTCCATAGTAAATTCCCCCCACTCAAATCTGGTCCAACTCCCTACCTAGATAACTGCTATTAACACTTAGTAAAATTCCTTTTCAACTTTTCAAAAGTTTATATAGACAGATCTATATTTACTTATAAAAGTACACACATATGTTTAGTAGAACATGCTTTAAATATTGCTTTGCAACTTGCTTTCTTCACTTACCTATATATATTATAGCCATCTTTTCTTGTCAGTATATATGAGTTCACCTCTTTTTTTCTTATGATTGCAATGTATTTCAGAGTATAGATGTATCATAGACCGTCATGATCTATTGTTAAGCAAGTAAAACAAGGGGAAGAATAGTATGCATAAATTATTTCATTTTTATAAAAATTATGTGTACAGCCCTAGCTGGTTTGGCTCAATGGATAGAGCGTCAGCCTGCGGACTGAGGGGGTCCCAGGTTTGATTCCAGTCAAGGGCACGTGCCTGGGTTTCAGGCTCGATCCCCAGTAGGGGGCGTGCAGAAGGCAGCCAATCAATGATTCTCATCATTGATGTTTCTATCTCTCTCTCCCTTCCTCTCTAAAATCAATAAAATATATTTTTAAACAAATTATGTGTACTTATTTCCCATGAAAGACTCATTTGAGAATGAGAGTAGGATGGAGGGCTGAAGAGGAAGAATTTTCACATCATATATATTTTTATGTTTAAAAATACTTTTGTAAAGATTATTTATTACTTTTCAAAAACAAAAGACTAGTAAAAGGGTTTCTAAAATACTAAACAATATACACCTTTACTTATGAAGCCAGAATTTAAGACACCACTTAAATGTGATATGCACCTATTTTTTTAAAATATATTTTATTGATTTTTTTTACAGAGAGGAAGGGAGAGGGATAGAGAGTTAGAAACATCGATGAGAGAGAAACATCAATCAGCTGCCTCCTGCACACCCCCTTCTGGGGATGTGCCCACAACCAAGGTACATGCCCTTGACCGGAATCGAACCTGGGACCCTTCAGTCTGCAGGCTGACGCTCTATCCACTGAGCCAAACCAGTTAGGGCGATACGCACCTATTTTAACACACAAGGGCCCCTCCAGGTTAACTGGCCTAACTGGCTTTTCTTCAGGCCCTGGAATAAGACTTCTCCATCCTGGGCACATATTTGGCTGCCTTGTAAATGTGTCAATTCCGGCCTAATGTACTTACTTTTAAATTCAGGTATGTCCTCATGAGCGTTTACATGACCTAGTCTGTGACCGGATTCTGTGTCCTCACCAGCCCCACCACACTCTGGGCCTCAATGTGCCCTTTTGTAAAATGGGGCTTCCAACAGTCCCTACCTCATAGCATACAGCCCAAGAACCAGGAGACCTCTTTGTTATGAAACAGGAATTTTCTCAGCCTGCAGAAATAACCTGTCTGCTGCGGCTGCGCCTATCTCTGGTAAACCCCAATTTCAAATGTTTGAGGCTCTCCTATGCTCATATAGAAGCTGTTTCTTTGAAGTGACTCAGATATTTGTACTTATAAAAGTGAAGTCGTACTTGAAAATGGCTGGTGATTTCTCTGAGGGGAGGGCTCAGCATATGTTCAAGTTAATATGTTCTGTTTTTCTTTCTTTGCCTGAGGGTCTTTAAAGAATGTGGAATTAATGGAGACTCATATGCATAAAATCAGTTTTTGCCTTAAAAAAATCACACTGCAAAATAATATTTAAACTGCTGAGGAAATATTTAAACGGTCATGGGAAAATACTTATAAAATTATGTGGGGGAAAAAGATTACAAAATAGCATGCTAGGCATGATTGCTTTTCTGATAAAAAATATAGATATGTGGCCCTGGCTGTTTTTGCCTAGTGGTTAGAGTGTCTGCCCTCAGGCTGAGGAGTTTCAGGTTTGATTCCAGTCAAGGGCACCTACGTGGTTGCAGGCTGGATCCCTACCCCCCGCCCCCACCAGCCCCCCAACTCGGGGTGCGTGCAGGAGGCAACCAATCAATGTCTCTCTGACATGAATGTTTCTCTCTGTGTCTCCACCTCCCTTCCACTCTCTCTAAAAACCAACGGGGGGAAAAATATCCTCGGGTGAGGGTTAACATATATATGTGCACATTTGCAATAAAATTGTTAGCAAAGTCTCCCAAAGGTTAACATTAGTCCTTAAGAAAGAGGAGACACTTGCAGGGGATTTTTATTTCATCCCTCGAGCATTTGGTGTTTTCCAAATATTCTATGATGATTATTGCTTTTGTCCTCCAATAAAAAATCAAGAAATATGCCAAAACCGGTTTGGCTCAGTGGATAGAGCATCGGCCTGCGGACTCAAGGGTCCCAGGTTCAATTCCAGTCAAGGGCATGTACCTTGGTTGCGGGCACATCCCCAGTAGGGGTTGTGCAAAAGGCAGCTGATTGATGTTTCTCTCTCATTGATGTTTCTAGCTCTCTATTCCTCTCTCTTCCTCTCTGAAAAAAATCAATAAAATATATTTTTAAAAAATCAAGAAATAAATGTTTACCAAAAAGTCACTGCTGGACGTGAGAAGTGCAATGAAAAGAGTTACCCACTAAATATTTCCGAACTTTAACTGAGCAGTCAAGACAGGTCAGGCCTTGGGATCAAATTGGCCTCGGTGCAGCCATGAGGCAGGCCCTTCCCCCTCTGCCGCAGATCTGCCACCACCTCTCTGGCCCCCTCTGGCCACATGCCTGCCAGTGCGGCACCAGCGTGACCTGTCCAAGGCGGGCCTCAGCTGGTAGGACAGGTTGGTCTGCTCTGGTCCCTCCCCTCAGAGGCCCACTCCTGTGGGTGAGAGGGGAGCAAACACATGAGTGTCAGGGCACCCAGGAGAAAGGCAGCCATTCAATGACTGTTGCTCTATGGTCACATCTGTCCACGACTCAGCCCAGCCTCAAGCCCTCCATGGCCCCCAGTGCCCTCAGCACAGAGTCCAACTCCTCAGTCAGGCCCTAAGGGGCCCTTATGGCCCGTCTCCTTGCCACTTCCCCAGGCTTACCTCTTCCTCCTGCCCCAACTGACCCAATCTTCCTCTCACCATCTGAGATCCTAGGATGGAAAGAATAAACCACGGTGTTATATAGCCATCAAGCTATAGCCACTGTACCTTCCATAAGGGCAAGTTGGCTTATTCACTAATATGTGAAACTCACATTCCTTTGATCCCACCGATCCCACCTCTGAGACTCTATCCTACACACGCACGTACAAGTTTGTACGAAGACCTGTGCACAGAAGTAACTGAAAAGTGATAACTAAGAAACGTCCTAAATCATGTCAAAAGCGAACTAGTTATACAATTCATTTGTTCACATAATGGACTACTATGCCGTTAAGTTTAAAGGGCTTTACCAAGACCAGAAGGTCATGGTTCGGTTCCCAGTCAGGGCACATGCCCGGATTGCAGGCTTGATCTCTAGTGTGGGGCATGCGGGAGGCAGCCGATCAATGATTCTCATCACTGATGTTTCTATCTCTCTCTCCCTCTCCCTTCCTCTCTCTGAAATCAATAAAATAATTAAAAACAAACAAACAACTAAATGTATGCTAAATGCAATCTTAGACTGGATCCTGGAAGAGAATAAAAAAGACATTAGAGTGCTCTGACCAGTGTGGCTCTATGGTTAGAGTGTCAGCTTGTGCACCAAAGGGTCTCGGGTTTGATTCCCAGTCGAGGGCACATACCTGGGTTGCAAGTTCGATCCCTGGCCCCGGTCCGGGCACAAGTGGGAGGCAGTTAATCGATGTGTCTCTCTCACATCAATATTTCTCTCTGTCTGTCTGTCTCTTTCTTTCTCTCCTTCCCTCCTTCCTTCTCTCCCTCCCTTCCTCTCTCTCTAAAAAATTCAATGGAAAAAATATCCTCAGGTGAGGATTAACACACACACACACACACACACACACACACACACACACACACAGATATTAGTGGAAAAACTAGTACAATCTGAAAAAAAAATCTGGAGTTTAATTAATGGTATTGTACCAATGTTAATTTTTTGGCTTTGACTAAGAAATTACAATGGCTATGTAATAGGGGAAACTGGGAGAAGGGTATACAAGTACTATCTTTGCCTCTATTTTGTAAATCTAAAATTCTTGCAACATAAAAGTTCATTTAAAAAAAATTGACTGTATGTTTCTATATTTGTAGATCTCTAAAGAGGAGGAAAAATAATAAGTTTGTGTATTCACAGAATACATCCTTTCTTATGATGATTACTTTTTCTTAATTCTGGAATGATTATCCAGTTTGATAATTGATGAATATTTTAAAAATAATTTACACACACACACACTTGCATCATGATTTTTTTCAGAGTGCCAATGTCATTCTTTGAAATTTTTAATCTGATGGGATTATTTTTAATCCAATGCCTTAGTTTTGGATTGAAGTTAGAAATTACACATGGCCGAGGAATGGAGTGAAAGTAAAGAAACAGGGCAATTTACTGGAAAACAACTCACAGAATGCTCATATCACCAAATGGCCCACTCATTGAATTGAACAAAAATGCTTTTAACAGTGTTGACCAAAATGGCTTCACAGGTTGTAGGGAAATGGAATTTTCTTTACTTAGGTCCCCTCAGAGCAAGGGAGCTAAAAGTGTCCTGGGTCAAAGGCAGAGCAGACAGCAGGGAACGGGCGTCTCAGAAAGGTGAGAACCTGAAGACAGCAGGTAGTCTTCAGGAAATCTGGCCACTGACTTTGCTGGCTCCCACTGTGGCATGGCTGACCCTGAGTTATGGGTGAGAACCAGGAGTGCAGGGTGGGTGAACCTACCTTACATGGAAACGCTTCCATTGTTATGTAAGGTTTTCCGGAATGGTGATAGAAGTCCTGGGGATTCAAAGGCTGTAGTATTACAAGAACCAACTTTCCAGATCCTTATGCACGATACCCATGTCCCAGAAGGCCCAGGAAGTCTTGTGGAGATAGGTTGCTTCTGCCCCTGTCCCAGGTGGTAAAATTGTGACCATTTTTCCAGTAAAATTGTGAATACCATCAACTCATTCATGCATTCTAATATGAGTCGCCTACATGTGCATTAGGCATTGTTCTAGGTTCTGGGGATCCAGCAGGGAACAAATCAAGAGCTCCCGCCCTCCTTTTATAAAGCTTACCTTCTGGAGGGGGGGATAGAGAAAACCAATAAGGGAAATGGACATGTGAGAGTAGTAAGTGCTGAAGAGAAAAATAAAATGTAAAAATAAAAGAATTTTTAAAACTAGTGGGGAAGGGAGGCAGGGATTGTCATCACCACATTCTCATCCCAACTGGATGTGTGAGCCTCCAGCAGTGGCATGCACCCCCCTCTGGATTGTTTCCCATGGTTCTGGTTGGATGCTGTGCTGTCCTGTCGCCATGTGGCGGGGAGCTCTGATGGGCCACTCCTGGGGCGTATGCCTGCCTTGGGATGGAATCAGCCTCATCCAATGGTCCAGCTGGATGAGCAAGGTGGGGGTTAGGAGTGGCAAGGGAGAAAGCAAAAACTGAGCCAAACCGGTCAGGGCACTACTGTCATTTTTGTTAATATCAGGGGGCCCCATCTCTCACCTGTGCCAGTTACCAATTTATTGCCTCATAATTCCAAAAATTTATCAGATGACACAGGTTAGGCCTTGTCGGTAGAGGGCGCTAGAAGGACATTGCAGAAGTTAGGGGCTTCTCTCCAGATTCCAATGCTTTGTTCTTGTTCCTCCGCTGTGACCAGTAGGTGGCTGCCATTCTCCTCCACATTGTAGCTCATCACCTTTTGGAGCTCAGCTAGGGACACAGCACTTAACCCAAGTAAGACATCTATTGAAAACAGGGAATAGAATCATGATTTCTCACTGAACTGACTGTCTTTTCGGATGTTCTGCAAATGGAAATAGAAAGATGCAGAACAGAGACAAGGATCTTTTCAAAGAGCCATTTCCAGCCCTGCTGGGCAAATGTTTAAAGAAAAAAAAGATCCATGGTATTAAAGCTCATCTCATAAAAATTCATCAAGAAAATTAAGGAAACAAGTCTGGAAATTGAAGGAATTTTTTTAACTTTCAAGATCTATACTCAGTCCTAACTGGTTTGGCTCAGTGGTAGAGCGTCAGCCTGCAGACTGAAGGGTCTCAGGTTCGATTCAGTCAAGGGCATGTACCTTGGTTGCAGGCACATCCCTAGTAGGGGGTGTGCAGGAGGCAGCTGATCAATGTTTCTCTCTCAGTGATGTTTCTAACTCTCTATCCCTCTCCCTTCCTCTCTGTAAAAAATCAATAAAATATATATTTTTTAAAAAAGATCTATACTCAGAGTCAAGGCAAGTGATATTTGTTGCCTAGAAACTACTCTGGTCTGGGGCATCTTAGTTAGCTTTTGCTAACCATCCCCAAAACACAATGGCTTAAAATACTGATTTTTAAAAATATATTTCTTATTGATGTTTAGAGAGTGAGAATGGAAGAGGGAGAAAGAGAACTTTATGAGAGCCTGATATTGATAGGCTGCTTCCTGCATGCCCCTGACCTGGAATCGAGCCCACAACCCAAAATGTGCCCTGACCAGAATCAAACCAGCATTCTTTTTTTTTTTTTAATCTTTATTGTTGAAAGTATTACAGATGTCCCCTTTGTTTCTGGTGTGATTTTTTTCCCTGGGAACAAATCCTTTTATTATTTTTTATTTTTAAATCTTTATTATTGATAGTATTACATATTTCCCCCTTTTCCCCTCATTGCCTGTCTCCACATGGTTCTCACCCTGCCCCAGACCTTCACCACCCTACTGTCTGTGTCCATAGGTAAGATCTTTGGTTAATCTCTTCCCACCTCCCCCTCCCCCGCTTCCCTCTGAGATTAGTCAGTCTGTTCTATGCTTCCATGTCTCTAATTCTATTTTATTCACCAGTTTAGTTTATTCATTAGATTTCTTTCTTTCTTTTTTTTATTACTTTATTGATTAAGGTATCACATATTTGTCACCAACCCCCCCATTCCCTTCCCAAACCCCCCCACACGCATGCCCCCCTCCCCCTGTTGTCCGTGATCACTGATTAGGCTCATATGCAAGCACACAAGTCCTTTGGTTGATCTATCTCCCTTGTCCCCACCCTCCCCTACCTTCCCTCTGAGGTCTGATAGTCTGATCAATGCTGTTCTTGTTCTTCAGTCTATGTTGTTCATCTTTTCCCCTAGATGAGTGAGCTCATGTGATACTAGGAATACACTTATAGGAACCGAAAATGAGACAAGCAATAATGGTTATGCTGAGAGGCAAATGAATCAGTCTATAGTGAGTTTCTTTCTGGGCCAACAGTTCTTTTGAGTCCCGATTTCTATGTCCAACAGTTGTTTATGTGTTCATAACAGCAATGATATTTCAGTTCTGGATGGTGGACAAATGGTGGTAATGCAGGTCCGACCCTCTCTGGTTTGGTCCTGGGCAATCTGCAGTGACGCACATCTGCTGACTGCTAGTATGGCAAGGCATGGTCAGCGTCTTCCATCTCTGGACTGTTTCTCTTCTGACTTCATGGCTGGAGCACTCCTGTCAATTCCTCTCTGTTGCAGGAATCCACATGGTCTCGGAGTTGTTTTCTGAAAATATACAAACATATTCTCGACCAAAAGTTAATAAAGGAATATTTTCTATAAATTTGACTTGCGATCCTTTTTCATTTTTTTGCCCACACGATTTTCCTTTGGCTTGTTTTGACACCATGTATGTTTTACCTGGGTGTCTTGCTGTTAGCATTACAAATGAAAGTTAATTTTCTAAAGTAAAAATTTTCTAGATGTAATTTATTTACAGGATGTTTTTCCTTACATGATATTCTTCTACTATCCCCCCTTTTTTGGTTTAAATATTTGGAGGCTTTTGGAAATTTTATGCTGTAATCTTGATAGCTTTTAAATTTTACTTTTTTGCACTAAAATGTGACTGCTTTAGGTTCATTATATGTTACGCAATTTTACCATGAGATGAACTACTAATAAAAATTTTAGTTAACACTTTAGGAACAGCTTTTTTGTCCAGTACAATTGATTTTTCTAGAGTATTTGCTTATTTTTATTGGCCCATTTAAATTAGTCTGAAAACTTGACTACTATTTTACTGTCAAATTTAATACTCTAACAACCATCTTGTTTTACCCTGTAATTATTAGTGGAGAGGATTATTTGCCTTCTTGAGTAGGCCCTGAGCATTCCTGGTGCTAGGCTGGATTTAGATATCATAGACCCCAGTTCCCCGGATCATGGGTGCGAGACATCTCCATCAAGTCTTGTTGCAGTGAGAGAGCATCTGCTGTCGGCCAAGTCATTAGATTTCTTATTCATTTATTTCGATTTATAGATTCAATTGTTGATAGATATGTATTTATTGCCATTTTAATGTTCATATTTCTTCTCTTTTTTTCTTTTCTTCTTGTTCTTCTTCCTCTTTCTCTTTTTCTTCTTAAAGAATACCGTTCAACATTTCATGTAGTACTGGTTGGATGGTGATGAACTCCTTTTGCTTTTTCTCATCTGTCAAGCTTTTTTTTTTACCTTCAATTCTAAATGATAGCTTTGCTGGGTAGAGTAATCTTGGTTGTAGGTTCTTGCTATTCATCACTTTGAATATTTCTTGCCACTCCCTTCTGGCCTGCAAAGTTTCTGTTGAGAAATCAGCTGACAGTCATATGGGCACTCCCTTGTAGGTAACTAACTGCTTTTCTCTTGCTGCTTTTAAGATTCTCTCTTTGTCTTTTGCCCTTGGCATTTTAATTATGATGTGTCTTGGTGTGGTCCTCTTTGGGTTCCTCTTGTTTGGGGTTCTCTGTGCTTCCTGGACTTGTAAATCTATTTCTTTCACCAAGTAGGGAAAGTTTTCTGTCATTATTTCTTCAAATAGGTTTTCAATATCTTGCTCTCTCTCTCTCTCTTCTCCTTCAGGCACCCCTGTAATGCAAATATTGGTATGCTTGAAGTTTTCCCAGAGGCTCCTTACACTATCTTCATATTTTTGGATTCTTTTTTCTTTTTGCTCTTCTGATTTTTGCTTCCTCATATTTCAAATTGTTGATTTGATTCTCAGAATCCTCTACTCTACTGTTGAATCCCTGTAAATTATTCTTTATTTCAGTTGTTAGTGTATGCTTAATTTATGACTGGTCCTTTTTCAGGTCTCTGACATTCTCACTAAGATCCTTGAAAGTCTCATCAAGATCTTTGAGTAATCTTATAACCATGGTTTTGAACTCTGTATCCAGTAGTTTGCTTGCTTCCATTTCTTTAATTTGTGACATGTTTCTTTATCTTCACATTTTGGCTGCTTCCCTGTGTTTGTTTCTATGTATTAGATAGAGCTGCTATATCTCCTGGAATTGGTAGAGTGGCCTTATGTAGTAGGTGTCCTATAGGGCCCAGTGGCTCAGCCTCCCCAGTCACCTGAGCTAGGCACTCTAGGTGTGCCCCTGTGTGGCTATGTGCAGTCTTGTAGTTGAGCCTTGATTGCTGTTGGCGTCACTAGGAGGAGTTGACCTCCAGGACAATTGGCTGTGAGGACCAGCTACAACTACAGTGGAAGAGCTGCTGTGCAGAAAACACCGCTATGGAGCAGGACTTGCTTTAGTGGGGCTTTGGTGCTCATGAGTGCCTCTTGAGTGTGTCGCTAGTGGATGTGTAGAGTTGTAATCTGCTGTGGTTTGAAGCTACTCATTGGGTGCACTGGCTCTAGGGCCTCCTGGGAGGTGCAAAGTCAGCCACTGCCTGGGGCCAACCGGCAGGAGCTACAGAGGGAACTGCAGACAGCTATTTGCTATTTGTATTGGGTTTGGAGGTGCCCAAAGTGAGGCCCAGCTGTGAAGCAAGGCAGGCTGGTGCTAGTGCCAGGTCTTAGGCCTTTTATTGATAGGTTTGGGGCACACTGTCACCAGCTGCAGCTTGTTTGAGACATTTAGCAAAGTCTGAAGCTTGAGCCAGGACAGGCCATTCATATGGAAAACTGCTTGGGTGGGGCTGGAAATTGGATGGGGTGGGGTCCCAGTGCAGAGAGAATAGTGTGCTCCAGGCCGATGGAGACTCAGATATGGCTTCCAGTCAGCCCTGCAATAGGGAAGGTCCCAGCACAGGAACAATGACCCCTGCGAGCACCCCTCTCTTAGAGAAAGCTGCTCCCAAGTTCCTGCTCCAATGCCAGACAGTTCCTCCACATAAGTGTCTGGGTCCCCCAAAGCCACCCGGTGCTGGAAGTCTGAGTAAGTTCATGCATGAGTCCTTTAAATAAAACATCTGGGTCTCCAGCATCCACATGTCACCCAGCCACAATTTCCACTGGTTTTTACAACCCTTAGTTGAGGAGACTTCTCTTTTCAGCTCGGGAACCCTGGTATGGAGGACTGGTGTGGAGCTGGGACCCCTTGCTCCACATGGGTGGCCTCCAAAGAGACATCTCTCTCCTGATTAAAGAAAATGGCACACATGGGTGCCAGCCCAGCCCATTCTGCGCCTCCACCCCTCCTACCAGTCTCAGTGTGCTTTCTTTTTTACTTCTCTAATTGTTGGACTTCCATTCATCCAGCTTTCAGGCAGTTCTGAGTGATGGTTGTTCTGCATTTTAGTTATAAGTTTGATGTGGTTGTGGGAGGCAGCGAGCACAGACATTTACCTACATTGCCATTTTGTTTCTTGTCCCCTTTGTGGTTTTTTTTTTTTTTTTGGTCTATTTTTCCCATTAACCCCCTCCTTCCCTCACTTGCCCCTCCAAAGCCTTTGCCACACTATTGTCTGTGTCCATGGGCTATGTATATCCTATATAATAAAAGCCTAATATGCTAAGTGTCTGATTGTCCGGTCGGCCATTCAACCAATCAAAGTGTAATATGCTAATGATATGCTAAGGCCACTCAAAGGCTCACTATCATGTGCACTGACCACCAGGGGGCAGACCCTCTGACTGGTAGGTTAGCTTGCTGCTGGGGTCTGGCTGAGCAGGACTGAGCAAGACGGGCTGGACATGCCCTGGAACCCTCCCACTGTTCCTCCTCAGCTGGCCAACCTCCCACGTCCCTCCCCAGTCCCAATCAATCATGCACCAATGGGGGTCCCTCAGTCTGACCTGCGCCCTCTCGCAATCTGAGACCTCTCAGGGGATGTCAGAGAGCTGGTTTTGGCCCGATCCCACAGACCAGGCTCTGGTGCACGAATTCGTGCACCAGGCCTCTAGTATGCATATAAATTCCCCGATTTATCTCTCCCCACACCCCTCTCACCTCCACCTTTCCTCTGAAATTCATCTGTCTGTTCGTGAACCAGCAATCTTTTGGTGCACCAGACAACACCCAACCAACTGAGCCACACTGACCAGGGCATTGAAATACTGATTTTTTTTAAAATATATATTTTATTGATTTTTTACAGGGATAGAGAGCTAGAAACATCGATGAGGGAGAAACATCGACCAGCTGCCTTCTGCACAACCCCCACTGGGGATGTGCCCGCAACAAATGCACATGCCCTTGACCGGAATCGAACCTGGGACCCCTCAGTCCGCAGACCGACGCTCTATCCACTGAGCCAAACCAGTTTTGGCTGATTTTTTTAAGCTCCTGATTCTGTGGGATCATTTGGGCTGAAGTGAGCGGGGCAGTTCTTCTCTTAGTCTCATCTGGGCTCACTCCCATGAAGGATGCAAGTGCAGCCAGCTAGTGGGGTGACTGGGGGATGGTTGGTCTAGGGTGGCCATCCTCACATTTATGGATGGATGGCAATTGGTATAGATGGCTGGGGGTAATGGTTTTGATGGGACCATGTGTCGACAGCAGGCCAGCCCAAGCTTATTCACATGGTGGTGCTTGGGGTTCTCAAGACCCACAAGAGAGGACAAGTATCAAAGTGAACAAACAATTTTAGGTCTCTGCTTTTAATCACACTTGCTATTGTCCAATTTGTCAAAACAAGTCAATGGCTAGGATTAATGTGTAAGGTGTGCAAACGAGAGGAGGATTATGGAGGCCATTTTATTTTTATTTTTTTAATATATTTTATTGATTTTTTTACAGAGAGGAAGAGAGAGGGATAGAAAGTCAGAAACATCGATGAGAGAGAAACATCAATCAGCCGCCTCCTGCACATCCCCCACTGGGGATGTGCCCACAACCGAGGTACATGCCCTTGACTGGAATCGAACCTGGGACCCTTCAGTCCGCAGACCGGCTGCCTCCTGCACGCCCCCTACTGGGGATCGAGCCCGCAACCCGGGCATGTGCCCTTGACCAGAAATCAAACCCTGACCTCCTGGTTCCTAGGTCGATGCTCAACCACTGAGCAACACTAGCCGGGCAGGTCTCACAACTATTAAGTACCAGGAATAGGCTATGAATCCAGGAAGTTTGGGATCTAGTGTACAGCTTAACTACAAGGCTCTTTGCTTCTCAATGTATATTAAAACTTATTTAGCCCTAGCTGGTTTGGCTCCGTGGCTAGAGCACTGGCCTGCAGACTGAAGGGTCCTGGGTTCGATTCCAGTCAAGGGCATATGCCCGGGTTGCAGGCTCAATCCCCAATAGGGGCGTGCAGGAGGCAGCCGGTCAATGATTCTCTCTCATCATTGATGTTTCCATCTCCCTCTCCCTCTCCCTTCTTCCCTAAAATCAATAAAAAAAATTTTTTTTAATTTTAAACTTATTTAACATAGGGTCTGGCACAAGGTAGTTACACAGTAAGCAATAGTTATTTCTCTGCTGTTCTCAAACATTTGACTCTCCTTATCTTACTTACAATCCAACCCTCAGAATGAAGTCAACAGCCCTTCCTACTCCGCCCTGCCAGAGTCCAGGGTCCCTCACGTCATCTTCTCATGCGTGCACATACTGGGTAGCTGGATTTTAGGCTCTCTAGGTTCTCATCCACAGTTTCTACCATTCCCTAGCTCTGTAAACAAAGAAATGTTATATCCCTCCCTGGGTCACAGTTTCCCCACTTGTAAAATGCAAATGCTTTCTACCTTGCCTGACCCATAAGAAGTGTTTGGAAAATGGTAGCAATTATGAGTAGGGCTTCACAATGAGAAACCCCCAATGGTCCTAAGGCTGTAAAATACACGCCCAACCACTGGGCCAAAGTTGGGACCAGATGAACCCATTGTTTGCAGACAAGGCTGGCTGGGTGAAAAGACCTCTCACCTGATTCAACCCAGGATCTATCTACCAGACAAGTACTTCCTGGAGGCAGTGTGGTTCAGGGCACGATCTCTTGGGTCTGATATACCTATGTCTGAATTTCAGTTTTGATTTTTCCTGAGAGCCTCATTATCTTCATCTGTCAAGTGGGAAAGGAGCAGTGCAAGGAGTGATTAAGAATGTGGGTTTGGCCGAAACTGGTTTGGCTCAGTGGATGGAGCGTCGGCCTTTGGACTGAAGGGTCCCGGGTTCGATTCCGGTCAGGGCCACATACCTTGGTTGCGGGCACATCCCCAGTGGGAGGTGTGCAGGAGGCAGCTGATCGATGTTTCTAACTCTCTATCCCTCTCAATTTCTCTCTTTAAAAAAAATCAATAAAATATATTTTTAAAAAAGAAGAAAAAAAAAGAATGTGGGTTTGGCCGAAACTGGTTTTGCTCAGTGGATAGAGCCTCGGCCTGCGGACTGAAAGGTCCCAGGTTCAATTCCAGTCAAGGGCATGTACCTTGGTTGCAGGCACATCCCCAGTAGGGGGTGTGCAGGAGGCAGCTGATAAATGTTTCTCTCTCATCGATGTTTTTAACTCTCTATCCCTCTCCCTTCCTCTCTGTAAAAAATCAATAAAATACATTAAAAAAATGTGGGATTGAATTCAGATGGTTATGTATCATTCTATTCCTTGCTCTGCCAAGGACCAGCTATAGAAGCTGAGTGTCTTCACCTCCTTGCACCTTGGTTGTCTGTTTCAATGGGTTTTGTCATCATTCCTCTTCCTGGGCTGACTGAGGATTGCCCGGAACCATGTGTGCCCACACTGTGGACGCTGTAGCTGTTAGGACGGTGGGCAGCGTATAACAATGGTTAGGAGCTTAGGCTCTGAGTCAGAGTGCAACAGACCTAGTTCAAATTCCAGCTCTGGCAATTATTTCTGGTGAGAACTCAGGGAAATTAATTTTTTTTTCTTCTCAGCCTCAATTTGCTTATCTGCGAAGTGAGAAATATAACAGTGAATATCTGATAGAACTTGTTATGAGGATTCAATCAAGTGATGCATGTGAAGCATTTAAAACTGGCCTGGTTCCGTGTAAGCGGCAACGATACGAGGTTGATTTTTAAAGTTTCCTTTTCTAGAATTCAAATGCATTTGTCCAACTGTTTGAGGAGTTGCAAGTATGTGCCGAGTGCTGGGGCCTTCAGGACCAGGTTCAAGTCCAAAACGTAGTGATAGCAGCTCTGCTTACTGAGCCCTTGACTTGCACCATGCTTTCTGTGGCATCTCATTGACTCCTAAATAACCCGATTGCTATGCCAGGTTAACCTCTGTCCGAAGCAGTCACTTGTCCCACAGCGAGTATGGCCATTGCTGAGACTGCGACCTTGTTCTGGTGAGAGGCCAGCAGTCAAGGTATACTGTGATTAAGTAGAGTTGATCTTATAGATGTGGGATGGGGTCTGATGTGGTCACAGTTGGCCCTGGTTTACCTCATCTATAAATGAGGGTATTTTGGGGTTTTTTTAATTTACAAAGACTGTCTTTCCCCCTACTTTTTTTAAAAAAATATATTTTATTGATTTTTTACAGAGAGAAAGGGAGAGGGATAGAGAGTTAGAAACATCGATGAGAGAGAAACATTGATCAGCTGCCTCCTGCACACCCCCCACGGGGGATGTGCCCACAACCAAGGTACATGCCCTCGACCGGAATCGAACCTGGGACCCTTCAGTCCGCAGGCTGATGCTCTATCCACTGAGCCAAACCGGCTAGGGCTCCCCCTACTTTTTTAGGGATTTGCTCCCCGCGGAGCCCCGGAGCTGAGCCGAAGCACTGGGACAGAACCTCAGCCGCCTGAAACCGCTGGGCTGGGCTCTGCCTCCCGGCCCTCTCATTAATTAAAAAGGAAGGAGCAAGCCTCGGGGCCAATCAGAAGTGGAAGCGGTTGAGCAATGCTCGCCTCCTCGCAGCGCCCTTGTATCTCATTGGATGAGTCAGAATCCAAGGCTAAGTCTCTTAGAAGAGAGCAGGTGGCCAGCCAATCAGCGATGCAACCGCAGAAAAGCTGGTGGGAGAAGGGAGGCAGTTGGCCCGTGCAGACTGTCGCGTCGCGAGCTGGCAGTCCGTCCGCACCGAAAACCCTGCTTAGGCAGAAAGTCCGCTGGCCGGGCCCTAAGACCGGGCCAACTAATGGCAGGACGGTGCAAGGGGACATTTCCTCTACAGTGCGGTGGGGGCTGGTACACGCAGTGCGCAGGTAATCCTGGCTCAGCTGGCAGTCGAGGTGTCCCCGAGCATTTGAAGAGTATCTAGGCCCAGGCCACTCACGGGTCGAGGCTGCCTCCTCTTGTGTCTTCCTTGTCCCCGCATGCTTCCCGTTGAGGCAGGGTGCGCTCTGCAGCCAGTCCGTGGTGGGACAGGGCAGGAGGCGGGAAAGGGGAGCTGCCCACAGGCACCTAAAGTCTGGCTGGCTCTTGAGGGCCTCCCAGCCAATCACACACACACACTTCTCCATAAATTGCAAGGAGTTGAGAAAAAGGTGAAATTCGGGTTTGCAACTAGAGCTACTCACCTTGGCAAGACAGAAGCGAGAAAGCGGTGGTTTCCCTGAACTCTTGCGAAGGGCAGCCTCCAAGGTGAAGGAGGCTCAGGTCCCAGGCTCTTTATAGCAAAGTGTGGGAGAGAGCAAATTCCGCAGTCAATCAAAATTGGGCACATGGGGGGGTGGGGGCATGCGTGGGGAGGTGTGTGGGATGGGAATGGGGGGATGAGGACAAATATGTGATACCTTAATCAATAGAGAAATTAAAAAAAAACAAAAACACAAAATTGGGCACAGGCTGGAGGTTTAGATCTCAGCCCCAGAGGCCGGAAGCATCAGTCCGCAGACCAGACTCAATACCTTACCTTCCTCAGAGGGTTAGCGAGCACGAGCCCCACAGCC
The DNA here is from genome assembly GCF_951640355.1 of Cnephaeus nilssonii. Taxonomy (NCBI): domain Eukaryota; kingdom Metazoa; phylum Chordata; class Mammalia; order Chiroptera; family Vespertilionidae; genus Cnephaeus; species Cnephaeus nilssonii. The sequence continues at coordinate 35,542,673 of NC_137091.1, forward strand.
CATCAGCGGCGGGTGCGGGTGCGAGGCAGGCTCTCGATCCTGGAGCTGTCCTGGGGGCCTCCCAGCTGCTAGGCACGCTCCTTCGGTGGGGCCCCGGGAAAGGGGGCGCAGCCAGCGCTGCAACCAATCAGCATCCGCCTCGGGCTCCAGGTGCGAAGAGCTCGCGCCCCGGGTCTCCCATTCCTGGCCTAGCAACGATCCCCACTTCCTAACGGTCACCCAGGCTTGCGCCGCCCAAAGTGCATGTGAGGCCGAGTGGGAAGAGGAACAGGGTCTGAAGCTGGTAAGTGCCATGCTTTTTTTCTGACTCTTCTTTGAGCTTGGGCCTGGCCCAGGCACAACTGGGACATGGGTGATGGAATGGTTACCGTGAGGGTCAGGAAGTGAGGGCTGAGGCCTTGAGGCCATGGGAACTCCCTCTGCCTTTGGAGGGGCTGGAAATGGGGCCTCCTGGGCACCTTAGGGCCCTGGCTGGGTAGAGGCCAGGCCAGCTTGCCCTATGAGTTGGTCCGTGGTTCCTGATGCCAGCCTGATTTGGAAGTAGGTTGTGGGGCACTTGGAGGCCCTTGGAGCCGTGTGTGGCATCGTTGGCCATGAGGCATGGCCTTTGAACTGTGAGAGGTTTTCTGGGGTCTCTGGACTGAGTCTGGATCTGGTGACTAGAGGAAGACGCTTGTGAATCTCCATAGGTTATTGGCATTCACTGGCCGAGAGATGAAACTAGTGTGCACTTGAGGGGTTTCCTGGGTCTTTGGATCCGGCCTGGGTTGAAGAGTGAGCATTGATGCAGTCAAAAGCCCAATGGAAAGTTGCCAAGAGTCACTGCATCCAGGCTGTGCAGGCTTTCAGAGGTCTCTGGATTCGGGGTTGAGGTGCTCTCGGCAGATCTTACAGTACTGGGTCCAGGTTGGACAGTGTGGCTAGGAGGTTAGGCCCATAGTCTTATGGATGTTCTGGGGAATGGGGGAGGTGTCTCCAACCCCCAGGCAAGTTGTTTGCCCTCCATGAAGTATCATTGACTTGTGGTGACTTGAGATAAAACCCAGATTGGGTCATGTCTGGGGCATTTTAGTACCTGTCCCTATCTCTTCCCCAAACCCTTCCTGGTCACTGACAGAAGGTATCATCAGGCTGTAAGCATGGGGCAGGTGCGTGGGAAAGATGGATGTTGTACTGGGCACAGGAAGTGGTCTATGAAATAGCCTGCTCTTTAGGAAACCACCCAGGTTGTCTTTATGAAGATTTTTTTATACTTATGGGACAGGGTGGGTGTTGATATCTACTTTCACTCAGCTTTTTCCAGCATTACTTGGTATTAAAGCTTTCAGAGTGCTTTCATGTACACCCATAGTTCTCTTTTTTTCTTTTTATTTTATTTATTTATTTTTTAAAATATATTTTATTGATTTTTTTACAGAGAGGAAGGAAGAGGGACAGAGAGTTAGAAACATCGATGAGAGAGAAACATTGACCAGCTGCCTCCTGCACACCCCCCACTGGGGATGTGCCCGCAACCAAGGTACATGCCCTTGACCGGAATTGAACCCTGGACCCTTCAGTCCGAAGGCCGACGCTCTATCCACTGAGGCAAACCGGTTTCCGCTCTTTTTTTCTTTTTAAATATGTTTTTAAAAGAAGGGAGATAGAAACATCAACGAGGAAGAAACATCGTCGATCGGCAGCCTCCTGCACGCCACGCCCCCTTCTGGGGATTGAGCCCACAACCCAGGCATGTGCCCTGACCAGGAATTGAACCGGTGACCTCTTGGTTCCTAGGTTGATGCTCAACCACTGAGCCACACCGGCCAGGCACACCCAGAGTTCTTAAACCAAGGGTGGGGGATACAAGGGAGTAGTAGTCTATGAGTGGATTTCAAGAGTCTGTGAACTCTTGGAAATCATAAGAAAACTATGCATGTTGAATTTTTGGGAGAGAGGGGGCAAAAGTGGTCACAGGGATAAGTGAGGAGTAGGTGACCTGTTCCAGAATGGGCTTTAGAGCAGATTGTGAATTCCTTATCATTCATATGCAAAATAATGAGACTACAATTTTCTGATGTAAAGAGTTGACTCCATAGTTTATATTTTCAAAGGAATGGTAACTGACCTAAGAGGTTAAGGACTATTGGATTAAAACAGGCTTCCATATTATTTATGGGGCCTGGATATGACTAGAAATGAAGATTCCCCTTTTTCTTCCAGACCTGCTGTTGGCATACATGTTAAGGTATCTCACATACTAGCCTGCATGTCCAAGCTCAGTCTACCTGCCTCTCACACAGTCAGGGTCTAAGGTTACATCAGTTCTGAAGTCAACTCTCATGAGTATAGATCTGGGGTTGAGGCACATGTAGGCCCTGGAATTGGGCCATTTGGGCTAGGAGGTCCAGGGTTCTGAGTTCCCAGAGCATGTCTAGAATTGAGGGGTGGGCACAGGTTCCAGGTGGGCACTTCTAGATTCCCTTGGACTTCTCAGCCCATGGAGGGACACAGCCAGAAGATGTCAGAATGGGGCCCTCCCTGGGTTTAGGCAATACTGGTATTCAGTACTGTTCTTGAAAACAGTCCCTGTGAGGAAGTTGAGGGTTTTGGAAGACTTAGGCCCATATTAGGGCTGAAGAAAAAGGATGTGAGGATGCTGTGAAACCTAAGTTTTGTGTTTTGTTTTACATCTAGTCTAGTTCTTTTTCCACTTAATTCTCAAAAGATGTGCTATGAGTCCTAGCCAGTTTGGCTCAGTGGATAGAGTGTTGCCCTTCGGACTGAAGGGTCCTAGGTTCAATTCTGGTCAAGGGCACGTACCTTGGTTGCAGGCAGGATCCCTGGCCTTGGTGCAGGAGTCAACCAATTGATGTGTGTCCCTCACATTGATGTTTCTCTCTGTCTCTTCCCCTTCCTTCCACTCTCTTTAAAAATCAATGGAAAGATATCCTCAAGTAAGAATTAACAAAAATAAAAATAAAAAATAATTAAGATGTGCTATGATAGTTCTCTATGACCTAGATTTAGCTCACCTGGCTATGCCTATATCTGGCTCTTGGGTTGTGTAGACTATAGATTTAAGGGAAGAAAAAGGAATTTGCTCTGTGGTGTCTCTTCTCTGGTATGTGTTGGATGTATTTAACCAGAATGATTGAACATTTAAAAGTTTATGTAAGATTTGGATAATTTGTCTTAATCTATAGAAAATACTGTGTGTGCCCAAGCCAGTTTGACTCAGTAGATAGAGCATCGGCCAGAGGACTGAAGGGTTCCAGTTTGATTCCGATCAAGGTCACATACCTGAGTTGCAGGCTTGATCCCTGGCCCTGGGCAGGGTGCGTGCAGGAGATAACCAATCGATGTGTCTCTCTCACATCAATGTTTCTCTATCTCTCCCTCTCTCTTGCACTCTCTCTGGAAAAAAAAAATCAAGGGAAAAACATCCTTGGGTGAGAATTAACAACAAAAAAAGCTGTGTGTATATGGGGAGGAGTGTTAACCACCTTAATTTGGGTAAAGAAATGTGTTCCTGGGAAGAGTTGAAAATTTATAAAATTTTCCTGAATAGAATTTTGTTAAAACTTAGCTTTGGAGTTACTCAACATTTAAAATACGTGAGATAAAGGAAGAATGTTTTTCATAAAATAACCATCCCCCTATTCTGATTAATACTAATTATAATATCAGGTGTCCCAAAAATGTATACACACTTTGAGTAATTATTAATTCCAATGAGTTAAACCTGAAAAGAATGAAACAAACTGAGCTATCAACTTCTAGCAGTGTATACATTTTTTGGGGGGGTGGGGAGAACACCCTGTATTTATATCAAGATGGGTTGTGCCTGAAGGGGCTCTTGGTTAAGCTTATCAGTGAGAATAAAAAATACCAGATTTCAAACTTTCCTTAGTAATACGAGTATTGTAAAAGGCTGAGAGCCAACACCATACCTCCTTTTCCCACATACTTCTCTTCCAATGATGTCCGACCTAATCTCTCCTACCTACTGTACCCTCTCCCAGGGTCCAGGCTTGTGTCCTCATAACCTGTGGCTCTCAGGGAGAAAACTGCAGGTGATTCCTACTGAGTCAGGTCGGAAAGTGGTAGGTGAACAAGGCTTCTGAGGCTGGGGAGAAGAGACCTCTCACAAATAAAAAGGGCAGTGTCCCTGTCCTTCCATTGCTCTGGTGTCACTGCTCACTCCATGCAAGGCGGCTTGGGCGGTGCAGTAAAAAATGTAAAGAGGGAGCCTTGGCCGATGTGGCTCAGTTGGTTGGGCAAGTGCACAGAAAAGATTGCTGGTTTGATTCCCAGTCAGGGCATATGCCCAGGTTGTGGGCTCAATCCCTGGCAGGGGTATGCAGGAGGCAATCAATCAATGTTTCTCTCTCTCCCTTCTTCTTCTCTCAAAACCAATTTAAAAATCATATATACTGTATGTGGAGAGAGGGGGGGAGGGGAGAGGGAGAGAGAGGCCTAGAGCAGAGGTGGGGAACGTCTGACCCCCTTAGGCCATTTAAAACCCACGAAATAATTTGATCTGAAGCATTGGGGCTGGGTTAATTAAATGTCTGACCAAATATAGTAGGCTAGTTTCTAAGTTGACAATTTTGTATGGCCAACAAATGATGTTATAAATATCCAAATGGCCCTCGGATGAAAAAAGGTCCCCCACCCCTGGCCTAGAGTGTTACCAGCCTAAGGGCTGAGGTGTAGAGAGCTCTAGAGATACCCCTAAGGAGGGAGGAAGTCTTAAAAGGGATATCCTTAGATGAAGTAGACACCAAGTGGGAGGCAAGATAAGGTTTCCCACTCTTACCCTAACCGGTTTGGCTCAATGGATAGAGCGTCCGCCTGCAGGCTGAAGGGTCCCAGGTTCAATTCCGGTCAAGGGCATGTACCTTGGTTGCAAGCATATCCCTAGTGGGGGAAGTGCAGGAGGCAGCTGATCAATGTTTCTCTCTCATGTTTCTAACTCTCTCTGTGTAAAAAATCAATAAAATGTACTTTTTAAAAAGTTTCCCATTCTTGGGGGGCTTTTATTCACTGAATGGGGAGATCCCTTGCCTCTTCTGCTCCCTTTTAGACTTCCTAAAAAGCCTGTTGACTACTGCCTGCCAACTACATTTGGTGGCTTACAGAGGACACTGCCTTTTGAGCTGTCTCCAACTCTCTTGATCATCAACGGGCAAACCATACCAGTGGGGATGTTGAGTCACAGACCCATGACATGGGGCTGGGAGGTGAGGGGGACCACACACCACTGGGTCTTCCAGACCACTCTACCTTTCCTTACACACTTAGGGTTTCTCCCTCATGGCTTTCCCCACGCATTCCATATCTTCAGGGATTGTGTGTTCCTCTGTATACACAATCTGTAGAAATATCAGCCATTAGAGCTTTTATGTGTCTAGGCCAAGTGTCTTTTATATGGATGTATAATGAGTCCCTGGGTGTGGTGGTGTGAGGAGTTAGAAAGCTCAGAAATGAAAAACATTTAATGTTCAGAGTAGCAAATGAATACAGCTTGCCCATTTGCATTTTCCCTTTCACTCTGACTCATCTTCCCCTCTCCCCACCCTATTATTGCCCCTCTACCAGCCCCACCCAATGGCACACCCTGTCTGATCTAGGAAGGGTTAACATCTGCCTGCACCCAAGGTAGAACGAGGAGTAGAGGGAAGACATATTAGGTCTGGAGGGAGAAAGTAGAAGGCTGGTCTGAATATTTTGGGATCCTGGGGCCAAAGGGAGAAACAGGAGTTTAGAGACATAATATTTGAGTCTAGGAGAGGACCCAGAATCTAAGGGAGAAGGCTGGAGAGTGGGGAGAAACCAGAGAAGCCTTCCAATGCCTGACTTGTTTATCTTTGTTATTTATTGGGCATATATGATATGCCAGGCTCATATAAGTGATTTATCGTTTGTCAAATCATTGAAAATTTGTCATAGGATGAGGGATCATGGAATAATATGAAAAAGAAATTTGAGTTTCTCAGGCCTCATCCTTTTCCCAAGTTAACAAGTGCTGACGTGAAAAGAGGGGAAACCTCCAAGGACCTTGACCCTTTGGGCAGGAAGTGAGAGAAACCCCCGAGTTCTGATTTCAGAGAAACGTAATTTGTCATCAACCCAAGAAAAGGAGTTTTCCTCTTCGAAGACCACCACAGACCCTTTCTGGGGTTACCCGCTTCAGCGTTGGATGGGAGGATCTGAGTCACTCACACACCCAGTCCTCAGTGATGGTCCAAATGGCAGAGGTCATTTCCACAAAGCAGCCAAGGCTTCCTCGTGTCAAGTCAGGCATGCTTTCGGCTCTCCTTCACGCTCTCCCTGGAATCCAGATATTTCAGTCCTTTCTGCCTCTGAGAGAGTAGAAACTGCTTTCCTCTGCTGGGGCTCTGCCGATACCTCTAAGAAACAGAATGAATACTATCTGAGTGATGCTATGTACTGACAAACCTCTTTCACATTCACCACTTCATCTTCACCCCCATCTCCAAATGAGATGAGCAGAGGTTTACCCTATTTCATGGATGAGGTAAGGGAGGCTCAGAGAGATGATTTGCCCAAGGTGACTCAACTAGTAAATGGCAGAGATGAGACTCAAATGCAGATCTGATTAGTTCAGAGTTGGTTGTTTTTTTTTTTTGTTGCCTCAGATACACTTCTTGGACTCTAGAAGTTCACAAGTGAAATAAGGAGACAGGTTAGGAGGCAGAGTGCCTGGATTCTAGAATAGAAGGGGTGGTCTCTCCTGGAGCCGTGAAGCAGAGCCAGGAGTATCAAACCACACCCTGTGGGGGCACTGTGGCAGGCTCATACTTGGGACATCCAATGGAAGATTGTGAGGTCAGGGGCGGAGTTATTGGGGAAGGGGGTGGGCAGGAGCCCAACAGAAGTTCAGAACGTGCGGTGGTTCAGGAGGAAGCTACAACCGGTGAGTGGTTTCTTCTCCCCAGCTGAGACTTTCTTCCCATTATATCCCTTTCTGTCCACTTCCTGCCAACCTACAGCCCTCTCCCTGAGGTGACCAAGTAATAATCCTGCCTCCCCCAGGAGTCCTCGCCACATCTAGGAATATGCCTGCTGGGTATTGGGACACTTGGGTCTGTCTCTTCGTATCTGTGTTTCCAGTTCTCTGCTTCAAAGCAAAAGTGGTGATTTTGATGTGTGAGAAATTCCTGTCTTGTTGGGTTCTTTTTATTCTTCACCTTTGGCTTATGAAAAACAAAATTAAACCATCTTCTTATCTTAACTTGAAAGGAAATAGCCTCTCCTCTGTACTTCTCATTTCCCTCTCGCTCACGTCCTCAGGGGTCAAAGTCTTCTCCCAAACCTCTCTCTATCCTCGGATCGAGAGCCTTCTTCCCAGTGACTTCTACACCTGCTCTTCACTCACTAGACAGGCATCTTCGGTCTCTTCCAGTTCCTTCTCTAAGGATGTGTTCTAGATGCTTCAGCCTCAAGATGATTGATGCCTTGGAGCCTGCCCTCCTGCAACTATGACCCCATGTATTGCCGATTTTGCTGCTTCTCACAACCCTCAGCTCCATGTGATGGACTTGTGAAGGGACATACTAGCTCTCTAAACTCTCCCATGAAGCTGTGTCTTGCTCCATCCCTAACTGCAGGGATGACTGGGTCTGGAGGAGATCTCTTTGTCTCGAATGAAGGGAGCCTGGCCTGCTCAGAGGGGCTCAGAGAACAAGTATTTAAATCAGAGATTGCTAATTGGCAGAATCCATCTACACTAGTCTTAAACCCACTACTTAATATAGTGGTTAACTACCCGATCCTTGCTTTTTAAGTCCTGACTTTGATCTAATTTCCGTTCTCTTGCCACCGAACTCTAGGCCCCGGGCCTCTGTTATAGTTCTGGATAAGCTCAAGTCCTCTCTTGGGTTAGTTTATTTGCTCCATTCAGGATAGAGAGCTCTGATCCAGAACAGACAACTCATTCTTCCTCCCCTCATCTCCACAGGCTTGAAAATATGCTGTTCCTTCCTCCCCTTTCCACCATGGACCTCGAACGGTGGCCTTTGTCTCAGAACCTCTGAGATTGGTACCCAGGCAAGGCAAAATGCCCCTGTCCTCAACAAGACTGCCTAGCCCCTATGGCTCTGATCGGCTGGTACGGCTAGCAGCCAGGCTCAGGCCAGCACTATGTGACACCGTTATCACCGTGGGGAGCCAGGAGTTCCCTGCACACAGCCTGGTGCTGGCCGGTGTAAGCCAGCAGCTAGGCCGCAGGGGCCACTGGACTCTGGTGAAAGGAATCAGCCCTTCCACGTTTGCACAGCTTCTGTGCTTTGTTTACGGAGAGAGTGTTGAGCTGCAACCTGGGGAACTGGGGCCCCTGGAGGAGGCTGCCAGGGCCTTGGGGGTGCAGTCCCTGGAAGAGGCATGCAGGAAGGCTCGAAGAGACAGGGCTAGAGTAGAGTTTAGTCAAGGGCTGAAGGAACATCAGAAGCCAGAGAAACCCTCAAGGGATTCTGAGAGTGGAGTGGGGGACCTTGGAGAGCAGAGACCAGAGAAGTTTATTAGAGCTGGTGGGAGAGAACAGGAGACGGTGCAGGAGCACAGGCCACTGGGAGAGAGCCCTGAGAGAGCAGAGGCAACGCAGGAGGATCAGAGGGAGCACATGCGATCGGAGGAGAAGCTCGACCAATCCCTTTTTGACCACGGGGGAGTAGGTGGGAAACAAGAAGTGATCATGTGGGTGAAGGAGAGTCCAGGGGGCTCTGAGGAAAGTTTAGGGGAGTTGCCTGGCCCCCCACCCCCACCAGGTTCCCTCCAAACCAGCATCACCTCTAGGCCCTGGTGGGCTGAGGCCCCTTGGTTGAGGGAGAGCCAGCCTGCCCTGTGGAGCCTCCTGCTATTGCCGCCCAGATATGGCACTCCTTTCTCCCATAGTACTTCCATCACTGCAGCCTGGCAAGAGGTCTGGCCTCGGGATCAGAGGTGAGTGAAGGGGTCCAAGGGAAGCCTAGCTGGGAGGGAGTGGCTCAGGTGAGGCAGTGGTGATTGGTGAAAGGGCACCATATCTTTAAGGTATTTTATTGATTTTTTACAGAGAGGAAGGGAGAGGGATAGAGAGTTAGAAACATCGATGAGAGAGAAGCATCGATCAGCGGCCTCTTGCACACCCCCTACTGGGGATGCGCCCACAACCAAGGTACATGCCCTTGACTGGAATCGAACCTGGGACCCTTGAGTCCGCAGGCCGACGCTCTATCCACTGAGCCAAACCAGTTAGGGCGGGCACCACATCTTTTATCTCTATTGTACATTTCCTGAGCTGGAGATAGGACAAAAAGCTCCCACCACAGGGGAAACCAAAGCCCAGCACCTGAGAATGTACGTGACGGTCCTCTTCAGGATGGGGTTGGTCAGGATCTCAGGTTTTGCCAACTCTGTTACTCTTCCCCACCCCACCCCCAAGGATCCCACTGTCCCTGAACCTCCACAAAGGGCTCTGGAGCCAGAATCAGTTGGCCTTCTCTAGCTCTACCTCAGGTAAGCCCTTCACTGTCCTGCGTGAACCCTGTAATATGGTCTCTCTGCTGGGATGGTGGCTGCAGGAGTCCAGCTTGAGTAGGGCCCCTACTTCCCTCTGTTCTCTCCAGGTTCCCTCCCCCAGGGCCCCGCCGAGCTCAGCCCTGGGGAGATGGAAGAGTCTGATCAGAGGCGCACAGGTGAGGAGGGTGAGGATGCTTTTGCTTCTGTCTCATTGTAGCCCCTGATCTCTCGCCTGGGTGTTCCAGTGAGCCCACCCTGGGATTCCCAACTCTGCCCTCCTTTGTTCCCACAGGTGCACTTGCAACCTGTGTGGGTCATGGGGGCAAAGCAGGCTGCCCATCTCGCCAACAGCCTTTCAGGCCTCCTCCTGCTCGGTCCAGGCCCTATTCCTGTTCTGTCTGTGGAAAGAGGTTTTCACTCAAGCATCAGATGGAGACGCACTACCGAGTCCACACAGGTATGGGCACCCTGCCCAAGCACTGATTTGCCTGCCCCTAAGCCCCTCTCTGCTGCCTAGCTCCCACACAACTTCCTTGTCCAGTTGCCCCGATCTACCCTTAGGCCGCCTTCTTCTTTTAAAAAAAAATTTTTTTTTTTAAATTGATTTCAGAAAGGAAGGGAGAGGGCTAGAGAGAGAGAAACATCAATGAGAAAGAGAATCATTGATCCGTTGCCCCCTACTGGGGATCCAGCCCGCAACCCAGGCATGTGCCCTAGGCCAGAATGGAACCTGGGACCCTTCAGTCCGCAGGCCCACGCTCCATCCACTGAGTCAAACCGGCTAGTGCTTCGCCCCCTTCTTATCTTCACCGCCCTTCCCCTCCACCCGCCCTAGGAGAGAAGCCCTTTTCCTGTGGCCTCTGTCCCCAGCGCTCCCGGGACTTCTCTGCCATGACCAAGCACCTGCGGACACACGGGGCTGCCCCCTACCGCTGCCCTCTGTGCCGAGCCGGCTGCCCCAGCCTGGCCTCCATGCAGGCCCACATGCGGGGCCACTCGCCCAGCCAGCTCCCGCCGGGATGGACCATTCGCTCCACCTTCCTCTACTCCTCCTCCGCCTCTACCTCCTCGAGGCCATCCTGGGACTCCACCTCCAAGTAGGTCCCCTGCCTCCTCCACCTGGCGGGATGTCAGTGGCTTCTTTGGCTGCAGCTAACGAATGAAAGATATAAGGACAGGCCGGCGGGCTGGCTAGGCTTCCGATCCGCCACCCTGGCTTTGGCAGTGCAGCAAATTCGGCTCCAAGAAGCATCGCAGGAAGGGCCCCGAGAGACCCTCTCCCGGATGACCCAGGGCCGCAGAAGCCTGGACTAGCGATCCCGTGTGGGGCGAGGGCAAGTGAAGTTTGCACAAGCGAATCTTAACTGTGTGGGGACTGTTGATTTCGTTACTAAAATAAAGCGTTTTCCGTGCCTTCCTCTCAGGACAAGAAAGCCGAGTGCAGAATTTAGTCTGCGCGGGTTAAGGGGTGCGCGCAGCCTTGCCCCTGGTCCTGTGGCGGCCCCTCGTGGCCGCCCGTCCGCTGCTGGGCACGGCGGCCACCTCCTCGGTCTCCCTGTGCTCCCGGAGGCGGCGGGTCGGGAGGGCTCGATGTTCGGGCTGACTGAGCAGCAAGCCCTGCGGGGGAAAGCTGTAAGAACCCAAGTTCCTGCCCTTTCCGCCGCAAGCAAAGGCGCACGGAGTCGGAGTCGGAGTCTGGGGGGGGGGTCCCTGGCCCGGGCTCGAGGAGCCGCGTACTCCACTCTGCTTTCAACCACCCGCCTCCTCTCCTCGAGGACAAGGGCCCCGGCTCCTGCGGCATCTTTCCTCCACGCTGCGTGCAACGGCGGCCGGGTCGTCCCTGGAACTGAGGCTAACCCTTGGCCGCCGCCCCTTCCCCAGCCCCAGCTCCTGCAGCCGCGAACTTCACCTCCCGGAGTCTTCGGGCTCCCAGGGAAAGAAGCCGCCGGCACCCTGGGAGTGGTAGTTCACGCCGGCCGCTGGCCGGCACAGGAACGGTGGGAGGAGTCTGGGGCGAAAGCCACGCCTCCCGGCGGCTGGGGGAGCTATCTTTCTTTCGGGGTCGGGTCGGGACCCCCACAGACCCAGCTCTCGCGGTCCTAGCTCCCGGCGGAAGGAGCGCGACGCCTGGACTACATTTCCCTGAGGCCCCTGCGCCTCACCCCTCTCCGGCCGCGACGCGGGGTCTCCGCTCCTCTGGCGCGGTCTAAGGTGACGGCCCGCCGGCCGCGGACTCCCGCTCCCGTGGTGCCCCGCGCGTGGCCGGCCCAGCCCCCGGCTCCCGCCAGACCCGCGGCGGCGCCGGTAGTTGTCGTGAGCCGCAGCCGCGCCGCCCCGCCCCGCCCTCCCCTCCCCCCGCCTGCGCTCGGCCGCCCCTCCCCCGGCCTCCCCGGCCCCTCTCACGGTGCCAAGATGGCGGCGGCGGCGGGCGGCGGCAGTTGCCCGGGGCCTGGCTCCGCGCGGGGCCGCTTCCCGGGTCGGCCGCGGGGCTCCGGCGGGGGAGGGGGCCGCGGCGGACGGGGCAGCGGGGCCGAGAGAGTGCGGGTAGCTCTGCGGCGCGGCGGCGGCGCGGCGGGGCCGGGCGCAGCCGAGCCCGGGGAGGACACGGCCCTGCTCCGTTTGCTGGGGCTCCGCCGGGGCCTGCGCCGGCTCCGCCGCCTGTGGGCCGGCCCGCGCGTTCAGCGGGGCCGGGGCCGGCGCCGGGGCTGGGGGCCGAGCCGGGACTGCATGCCGGAGGAGGAGAGCAGTGACGGGGAATCCGACGATGAGGTGAGGCGGTCGGAGGCGTCCCCAGCGCCGGGCGGGGCGGAGGCCGGGGCTTCCAGAGGTCCGGGTAGCCCCGAGGAGTGACGTGGGGAAGCGGGGTCGTCGGGGGCCCCTGCGGGGAGAAAGGGCCCTGGAAATAGGCACGGGCGGAGGTCGGCTGCACGGAGCTGTCGGCGAAAGGGGGCCTTTCCAAGTGCATGGAGAAGCCGAGCTGCAGCCGGGCTCCGGCCCCTGGCGGGTCTCCCTGCAGTGCCCTGGGCTGGTCCTCCTTGGTAGTCGGCAAAGCTCGGGCAGCCGAGGTCGGGGCGAGGGGACCGCGGCGAGCGCAGGCCCGCCCAGGGGTGGTTGACAGCAGCAGCTTGGCTTTCGCGGACCCAGGCTGGGGCTCTCTGGGCGCTCACTGCCCCGCCCAGCCCCTAACCCCTGACACAGCCCTGGTTTTCACTACCGCCCCATTTTCTCTTCTGACCCAAAGTGGAGAGAGGCTCGCATGGTGGAGGGCTTCCTCTTAGGGGCACAGGTGGAAGAGAAATGGAATGAGAGCCGAGACTGGGCACTCCGGCAGGTCGGAGTTCAGCTCACGATGTACCCTCAGCCTCTCAGAAAAGGCAGGAAGGTGTGGGGATCCAGATGTGATGAACCATTTGATATACACATACACACACCACGCTTGGGTGGTCCTGTTCCCATCTTCGTTCCGAAAGAAACTAGGGCCCAAGAGGGTGTACACAGAGGCCCCACTTTTTTCTGTGTTGGAGTCTAAGGGAATCAGGGTCGTGCCTGCTGCCTGGCCTGAGAGGACCCTGTTTTGTTTTCTGTGCTGGTGTGGTCTGGCATAAGAGGTGGAGGTTCAAAATCCCCTGTGTCTTCCTGCCTAAGGAGAGACCCTGTTTCCTACTGCCCTCACCTTCTAGTCTTTTTAGTTCTTTTGTAAGTAGTCAGGGGTTCGTTAAGGGGGAAGCTGGACATATTCCTCAATACCTGAGTCTCAGGTGGAACCAGGGCTTTGGCACTGACTGCTGTTTCTCCCCTCCACCCCTGGTCCCCTAAATCAGGAATTTCAGGGTTTTCATTCAGATGACGATGTGGCCCCCAGTTCCCTGCGCTCTGCGCTCCGGTCACAACGAGGTGAGTGATGGGGAAACTGTCCTTCTATAGTTTTAAAGAAATGTTACTCCTCACTCTTTGTGTCAGCTTTTCCCTGTTCAACTAGAGTCTCCATCAGTTACCGAATATGCTCCGTGTTCAAAGCCCAAGCTAGGCTGGGCTGTGGGGGAAGCAGACAAATAAGACTAGTTCTGGCCTTCCTGCAGCGCCTTCCTTGGTCCAAAGGGCTAGCTTGACCCATCTCCCCACACCTATTCTCCTTTTAGGTCGAGCCCCTCGAGGTCGCGGCCACAAGCATAAGACGATCCCCCTTCTGCCTCCTCGCCTAGCAGATGTGACTCCTACTCCCCCAAAGACTCCTGCCCGGAAACGGGGTGAGGAGGGTACAGAACGGATGGTGCAAGCACTGACTGAACTTCTCCGGCGGGCCCAGGCACCCCCAGCCCCCCGGAGCCGGGCATGTGAGCCCTCCACCCCCCGTCGGTCTCGGGGGCGGCCCCCAGGACGGCCAGCAGGCCCGTGCAGGAAGAAGCAACAAGCAGTAATGGTGGCAGAAGCAGCTGTGACAATCCCCAAATCTGAGCCCCCACCTCCTATGGTTCCAGTAAAACATCGCACTGGGAGCTGGAAGTGCAAGGAGGGGCCTGGCCCAGGACCTGGGACCCCCAAGTGTGGAGGACAGTCTGGGCGAGGAGGCCGTGGAGGCAGGGGCCGAGGCCGAGGTGGACTCCCCCTCGTGATCAAGTTTGTTTCAAAGGCCAAAAGAGTGAAGATGGGACGATTGTCCTTGGGACTTGAATCAGGTCAGGGTCAGGATCAACATGAGGAAAGCTGGCAGGATGCTCCCCAAGGAAGAGTTGAATCTGGACAGGGAGAGGGCCCTTGCTGGAGGAAGGAGCAGAAGTTGGAGGAGGAGGGAGAGGTGGAAAAAGATAAGGAAGAAGGGGAAGAAAAGGAAGAGAGAGCTTTAACTGAGGAAGAGATGATGTTAGCTGAGGAAAAGGAAGAGGCAAAGCTGCCCTCACCACCCCTGACTCCTCCAGCCCCTCCACCTCCACCACCTCTTCCATCTCCCTCAACGTCTCCTCCATCCCCACTTTGCCCTTCACCACCCTCTGTAACCCCACCATCCCCTCCTCCACCACCTCCTGCCCCAGAGGAGCAGGAAGAATCTCCTCCCGTAGTCCTAGCTACATGTTCCAGGAAGAGGGGCCGGCCTCCCCTGACTCCCAGCCAACGGGCAGAGCGGGAAGCTGCTCGGGCAGGGCCAGAGGGCACCTCTCCTACCACTCCAACCCCTAGCACCATCACAGGAAGCTCTCTGGAAGACAGCCCCACTGTGGCCCCCAAAAGCACCACCTTCCTGAAGAATATCCGGCAGTTTATTATGCCTGTGGTGAGTGCCCGGTCCTCCCGTGTCATCAAGACACCCCGGCGATTTATGGATGAAGATCCCCCCAAACCCCCAAAGGTGGAAGTCTCACCTCTGCGGCCTCCTGTTGCTGTCTCCCCACTCGCCCCCCAGGAACCAGCACCAGCCCCCTCTCCACCATGTGCCCCAAATCCCCTGTCTATCCCAGTCCCACTCCCTGAAAAGAGACGGTCCATCCTAAGGGAACCCACATTTCGCTGGACCTCACTGACCCGGGAACTGCCCCCTCCTCCCCCGGCTCCTCCGCCAGCCCCACCCCCACCTCCTGCACCTGTGAATCCATCCCGGAGGCCCCTGCTCCTTCGGGCCCCTCAGTTTACCCCAAGTGAAGCCCACTTGAAGATCTATGAATCGGTGCTTACTACTGCTCCACTTGGGGCCCCTGAAGCCCCTGAGCCAGAGCCACCTCCTGTTGATGAATCTCCAGCTGAGCCTGAGCCACGGGCAGTGGGCCGCACCAACCATCTCAGCCTGCCTCGATTTGCCCCTGTGGTCACCACCCCTGTTAAGGTCGAGGTGCCCCCATCTGGGAGTCCACCTCTGAGCAATGGGCGGCAGCCTCAGGCTCAGGTACAGCAGCCCCTACAGGCCTTGCAAACTCAGCTGCTGCCCCAGGCACTACCACCACTGCAGCCACAGTTACAGCTGCAGCCACCAGCACTGGAAAAGGCCCGGATTGCAGGCCTTGGTTCCTTGCCACTGTCTGGTGTAGAGGAGAAAATGTTCAGCCTTCTCAAGAGAGCCAAGGTGCAGCTGTTCAAGATTGACCAGCAGCAGCAGCAGCAGCAGCAAAAGGTGGCATCTTTGATGCCGGTAAGCATGGTGCTTTGGCCAAGCCCCTGCCCCCAGTCATCCAGCCTCAATTCCCTGCAATCCCTTAGCATCCGGTCTCCAACATTGCAGGGAACCTTCTGAGCCTGTCCCACAATTTCCTATATTTCTTTTCTGGCGCTGTTTTTGCTCACTTTCCAGCCTCTAATCCTGCTTATTATTTCCCCACCAGCCAAGCCCTGGAGGGCAGATGGAGGAGGTCGTGGGGACTGTCAAGCAAATCTCAGATAGAGGTCCTGTCAGGTCTGAAGATGAATCTGTGGAAACTAAGAGAGAGAGACCATCGGTATGGAGTGGGTGGAGGGCCCTGTGAAGGAGAGTGGTTGCAGGAATGCAACTAGCAACTGCCCACATGTATTCCTGGTATCCCCTCTCCCAGGGCCCTGAGTCCCCTGTGCAAGGCCCCCGCATCAAACACGTCTGCCGTCATGCTGCTGTGGCCCTGGGTCAGGCCCGGGCTATGGTGCCTGAAGACGTCCCCCGCCTCAGTGCTCTCCCTCTCCGCGATCGGCAGGACCTTGCCACAGAGGGTAGGGATGGGTGTCTTGTGGGGAAATTTGACAACCTTGTCAAGTCGGAGCGAGCGAATGCACCAAGAGCCTGGGAGAGTGGAATTGAGTTGGGTGCTTAAGGCTAGGTGGCAAGGGGGTTGGAGCACATGCTAGGTCTTAGACAGAGCGGGTTTGGGGACGAGGGACCTGAGCACTGCAAAAGGAGCCTGAGGGCCAGTTGAAGGAGGTTTAAGGGAGATGAAGTAGAAGGCCTGGTGGCTTTGTAGCTCCATCCCCTCCTCCACTTTTCTAGATACATCATCAGCATCTGAGACTGAGAGTGTCCCATCACGGTCACAGCAGGGAAAGGTGGATTCGGCAGGGCCGGGGGGAGACTCAGAGCCTGCAGGGTCAGGAGGACCCTTGGTCCATACACCCCAGCGCTCACTGCCTTCCCATCATGGCAAGAAGATGCGGATGGCACGATGTGGACACTGTCGGGGCTGCCTGCGTGTGCAGGACTGTGGCTCCTGTGTCAACTGCCTGGACAAGCCCAAGTTTGGTGGCCCTAACACCAAGAAGCAGTGCTGTGTGTGAGTAGCTGGGATTCAGCCTCCATTCCCACCCGTGGTTGTCTATCACCAAGGCCTCTGCCCCACCAGAGCAGTGGGATTGGCACCCTTGTGGAGAGCTTCCTCTCTTCCCCCCAGACCACCAGTCCCCTACCCTGGTGACGTGCTGCTCCCCTCCCCAGATACCGGAAGTGCGACAAGATAGAGGCTCGGAAGATGGAGCGGCTGGCTAAGAAAGGTAACGAGTTTTGAGGAGCATTTCTTTACACAACCTTATTTAGACGTGTTGTATAGAGGAAACCATGTTTTATTTGCTCTTCTCCCCTTATCTTTGCAGTCCACCACCTTTGTCTTTTTTCCCATCATGTGCTTTTGTATCTTTCCTGTACTTGTTCTCTTCTGCCCCACTTGTTTCTTCTGGCTTTTCTCATCCAAATGTCCCATGTCCCTGGCTGAAGTCAGATCCTACTAAGTCCCCTGTTCCCACAGGCCGGACGATAGTGAAGACGCTGTTGCCCTGGGATTCCGATGAATCTCCTGAGGCCTCCCCTGGTCCTCCAGGCCCACGCCGGGGGGCGGGAGCTGGGGGGCCCCGGGAGGAGGTGGTGGCCCCGCCAGGGCCCGAGGAGCAGGACTCCCTCCTACTGCAGCGCAAGTCAGCCAGGCGCTGCGTCAAACAGCGACCCTCCTATGATATCTTCGAGGACTCGGATGACTCAGAGCCCGGGGGTCCCCCTGCTCCCCGGCGTCGGACTCCCCGAGAGAATGGTGCGAATTGTTTGTTGCTTCCTCTATCGGTCAGTCCTATGTCTTTTTGTGGAAGTGATGGGGCTCTGACCCCAGGGTTCTATCTGTGTGATAGGGGAGCTGGGTGCAAGAAGGAGGTAGTCTTAGGTGGATGGGGAACTAGCATGTTAGGTGTTTAGTAGCTTATTGAGCAAGGCTTAAGGACCATCCTCACAGACCTTGGTTGTATAAAGAAGGCCCTGGGGATCCAGGTGACATTTTGGGGTTGTAAAAGGCACGGTGCAGCAGGCAAGAGAGGGAACCTCACTGCTCATGTGTCCTGCCTAGAGCTACCAGTGCCAGAACCTGAGGAGCAGAGCCGGCCCCGCAAACCCACCCTGCAGCCTGTGTTGCAGCTCAAGGCCCGAAGGCGCCTAGACAAGGTTAGCACGGCCCCACCCCAAGAAACCTGAGCCTCGTGGAAGGCATGGCTCCTTCCTTCCAGGAGCTTCCTGGCAAGTCAGGGTAGCGGGCTCACCTTAGTGCCGTGGTGTGTCTACACCGGAAAACAGGCCCTGATGGATGAGACAGTCTGTCCTGGAAAGCAGAGGATCTGGGCAAAAGATTGGGTCTGGAAGGCTGGGTGAGAGGGCAGCAAGGAGAGAAGCTTCTAAAGATGGGGTGGGCCGCCTTCTGACCATCACCATCCCTCCCTAGGATGCTTTGGCCCCTGGTCCCTTTCCTTCTTTTCCCAATGGCTGGACTGGAAAACAGAAGTCCCCTGACGGTGTGCACCGGGTCCGTGTGGATTTTAAGGTACGGCTTTGAGGGGAGGATGGCAAGAACTGTGGTTGGAAGAAAGTTATTGATTGTGTCTGAGAAGCCTGTGCTTTAAGATGGATAGATCTGACTTATGTTCCTGACTGCTCTCTGATCCTGTGTCCGCTCTTCCCTCAGGAGGATTGTGACCTGGAGAATGTGTGGCTGATGGGAGGACTGAGTGTGCTGACCTCCGTGCCAGGAGGGCCACCTATGGTGTGCTTGCTGTGTGCCAGCAAAGGCCTGCATGAGGTTGGTTCCTCGCCTTTTCTCACAACCCCTCAAGTCTCCATTAGCCTTACTGTCTGACTTCTTGGGCTCTCCCAACAGGGTCGCACGCCCTGGCCTCACTGTGCTCATCGTTCCCTGTTCACTCTTCCACCCCCAGTTGGTGTTCTGCCAAGTCTGCTGTGACCCTTTCCACCCATTCTGCCTGGAGGAAGCTGAGCGGCCCCTGCCCCAACATCATGACACCTGGTGCTGCCGCCGCTGCAAGTTCTGCCACGTTTGTGGGCGCAAAGGCCGGGGATCCAAGGTTTAGGCACTGGAGCCATGGGGGGATGGAGGAATGGAGGAGAGGGGTATCCCTATGCCAGTAGGTCCTGCCATTGTTGTCTTTCTCCAACATCCAACAGCACCTCCTGGAGTGTGAGCGTTGCCGCCATGCTTACCACCCAGCCTGCCTGGGGCCCAGCTACCCAACCCGGGCCACACGCAAAAGGCGCCACTGGGTGAGAGAGGAGGCCCGCACCCCTTGCTTTGGAATTCTAATTAATGCTCTTCCCCCCCCCCCCCCCCCCGCCACTGCAGGCCAGGACTCTTGAGGAGGGGAAGGTTGGAGGTTCTTTTGAGAGTTTGATAAACATTACATTTCTTCAGGAATTTCACATAGACAAGAAATTAGATGTACTATTTTTCAGGGGTTCATGGATTCCACAATCCCAGGCTCAATCTCCTGCTCTAGCCTAACTTCCACTCCTTCCAGTTTCTCCCTCACCAGTCTCCCTGCTTCATTTCTCTCCTGTTCTCCTTCTCTTACCCTTCCTTCCTTACCTATCTCCTGCCTACCATCCACTTCTCTTTGCTCATCCTCCCCTTGCACTGCTCTAGCCAGGTATCTGGCTCTGCCCCTAATATTGCCCTGCTTCTCCAGATCTGCTCAGCCTGTGTGCGCTGTAAAAGCTGTGGGGCAACTCCAGGCAAGAACTGGGACGTCGAGTGGTCTGGAGATTACAGCCTCTGCCCCAGGTGCACCCAGCTCTATGAGAAAGGTGGGGACTTGGCAGGGGCCCTGGGTCCTGGGGGTCCACTGGGGAGTGGGCCAGGCTCCTGCATAGGCAGTTAGGACAGATGCTCCTTTCTAGTTGCTTTCCACCCCCTTTTCGCCATGGACTCTTTCCTTCTGTTTAGGGTACTCTTCAATCGAGGCTCTTCCGGTACATAAAACAGGGACAGAGCCTCTCTGAGGTCAATGGGAGCGGAGGGCCTGGGAAGCCACCCTCATGGTGGTCCTGAGATGCTTCCCGGAACCTCAAGTTTGAAAACCTGCACATTTCTCACTTACTCGGGCCCTATTCCTTGTGAAGCATTGGGCTACAGGGTTAGAAGAGAGGTTTTATCCTCAGCCAGCTTTTTGGGAGTGGTAGGGACCCAAGATGGAGCATAATGGAGGCAGCCCACGTAGTAGCCTAGGGATGATGCTCCCACCCCCATGGCAGAAACTCTGACTTGCCCTCTTCCCTCTTCCTTTAGGAAACTACTGCCCAATCTGTACACGCTGCTATGAAGACAACGACTACGAGAGCAAGATGATGCAGTGTGCACAGTGTGACCACTGGGTGCATGCCAAGTGTGAGGGGCTCTCAGGTGAGTTGGGGGTGTACCAGGGGTGTGACCTCAGCCCTGTGGGGATCCCTGTCCTGTCTCCCACCACAGGCCCTCAGCGGAGAGGTGGGCTAAATGTCTTATTGAACTAAGGGCTGCTAAGAGCCCCCAAACATTTTCTCCTTTCTCACCCTGGCTGTTCTAGATGAAGACTACGAGATCCTCTCGGGGCTGCCAGACTCAGTGTTGTACACCTGTGGACCGTGTGCTGGGGCCACGCACCCCCGCTGGCGAGAGGCCCTGAGTGGGGCCTTGCAGGGTGGCTTGCGACAGGTGCTCCAGGGCCTATTGAGCTCCAAAGTGGCGGTCCCACTGCTGCTGTGCACCCAGGTCTGGAGGGCTCAGGTGGCAGGACTGGGTGGGGCCAGGCCTAGCACCAGCTCTGCTGACTTCCCCTCTTTGCAGTGTGGGCAAGATGGAAAGCAGCTGCACCCTGGGCCCTGCAATCTGCAAGCTGTGAGTCAGCGCTTTGAGGAAGGCCACTACAAGTCTGTGGTGAGTGGGACACCGAGAGGAACAAGTGGATGCCAGGAGGAGAGAGGGCTGGGGTTGGGCAGGGTCTTGGATCCTGACAAGCCCCCTTACAGCACAGCTTCATGGAGGATGTGGTGAGCATCCTGATGGGGCACTCGGAAGAAGGAGAGCTCTCAGAGCACCGGGCTGGAGGCCAGATGAAGGGGCTCCTATTGAAGGTGAGCTCTTGGGGGATGTTTATAGGGTGGCTTCAGTGGTAGTGGGGAGGAAGTGGGTCCTTCACAGATCCTTTACCTGCCAACTCTACTGGGGAAGCCAGTTCTCATCCTGTTACCCACTCCCCAGCTGCTAGAGTCTACGTTCGGCTGGTTCGACGCCCAGGACCCCAAGTACTGGCGACGGAGTACCCGGCTGCCGAAGTGAGCAAGGCTGGGTGGCAGGAGGGGAATCAGGGAGTGAGTGGAAAGGCCAAGGGCACCTGAGGGGATAAGGAGCAGAGTTCGGGTCTGGAGAATGGTAGGACTAGAACGACAGTCCCTAGTGGTTGTGGACTAGCAAAGATTCGGACTGTGGAGTTGGCTCTCAGTTTCTACTCTGTGCAAGGCACTGTGGGGGACAGCAGTGGGTGAACTGTGTTTGGGGGGTTGGGCAGGCACTGATGACCTGGACAGTCCAGGATCCTGGTGAGGAAGCCCATGGCAGGTGCCTATTGGAGCCTAGGGCCTGAGACTTCCTAGAAGTGATGGAGTCTGAGCTGAGATGTGAAGGAGGAGTATTCCAAGCATGAGGAACAACAAGCATTTCATGTGCCAAAGGTGGCATGAGAGAGCCTAGCTTGTTTGGGAGACTGAGAGAAATGCTACATGGAGAGAGGACAAAGGGTGTCATGGCATGTTTAGGCTGAGATTTTGGGTGGGTCTAGTCCAGCCATCCTTGTTAGACATGTCAGATGCTGACCCAGCCTATCCACAGTGGAGTCCTTCCCAATGCTGTGTTGCCCCCATCCTTGGACCATGTCTACGCTCAGTGGAGGCAGCAGGAACCAGAGATGCCAGAATCAGGGCAGCCTCCAGGGGACCCCTCAGCAGGTACTGGGAAGTGGGAGCTGGAAACTAGAGCCCCTGAGTTGGTGATCTGGGTCCTGATTCTTAGACCTCCCTTCCCACACTCCTTCCAGGTTTTCAGGGCAAGGATCCAGTTGCCTTTTCGCACCTGGAGGACCCTCGTCAGTGTGCACTCTGCCTCAAGTATGGTGATGCGGATTCTAAGGTGAGGGCTGCTGCGTGAAGCCCCAGGTTGTGGGGTCTGGTCCCTGGGGCCTCTCCTCACATCACTCCTCTGCCCTCAGGAGGCGGGACGGCTCCTGTACATCGGGCAGAATGAGTGGACACACGTTAACTGTGCCATTTGGTCAGCTGAAGTATTTGAGGAAAATGATGGTTCCCTCAAGAATGTGCACGCTGCTGTGGCTCGAGGGAGGCAGATGGTGAGGGCACGGGCCTGGAGAGGTGGGCAGCCTTCGGGGTCTTGGGGACGCCCCCTTCAGTGGAGACAGCTCTTGTTCCACAGTCTACCACAGTATGTCTTTTCACTGCTGGTCCTACGTACCTTTCCTGGTTGTCCCAGGACTCTGGTGCAGGAGACATAGTGGCTTTGTTCCCCCTTTTGAGCCCTCTGACCTGGGAGACCTCAGTTTGATCCTGTCCTGGATGCTTTCCATACAGTTTGGCACTTACCTCTTACTTCATCCCTGTGAAGTGAGGTATTGCCTGGGTTAGAATCTCCCTCACCAGTGTGGGACCTGTAGAATGCTTAAGCTCACTGTCAGAAAATGGGATGATAGAGGTACCTACTACAGGGGCCAGGTTGAGGATTAAGTGAAATAGTACAGTTTCTACATTAGAATCATGTGAGAAAGATGGTAAGTGCCAGCATTACCAAGTATTAGCTGTTGTTATTTTTCTTTCCACTGTAACACTGTGCTTCAAAAAATCTGAAGTAGCTTGATATGAACTTGACCCTGGATGCCACTAGGTGAGAGGTTACGTTTGGTGAGTGCCCTTTGTGAAGTGCTAGGCTAGACAGAGCCCAAGCAGAATCTCGGGGACAGTGATGCTGAGTGTCAGGCCCAGGCCCTGGCCCAGGTCACTGGCTTCTCCCCTCAGCAGCCCCTTCCACCTGCAGCGCTGTGAGCTCTGCCTAAAGCCTGGAGCAACGGTGGGCTGCTGCCTTTCCTCCTGCCTCAGCAACTTTCACTTCATGTGCGCCCGGGCCAGCTACTGCATCTTCCAGGACGACAAGAAAGTTTTCTGTCAGAAACACACAGATCTGCTAGATGGCAAGGTGGGCCATTACTGTGGGGGAGATAGCTCCCCACTGCTCTTCTCCCTTCCACTTAGGGATCCCCATAGCCCCTCAGGCTTGGCCCTGCTGCCTCAGTGTGTCCTTGTTCTCCTTGAGCCCTTAAGCCAAGCCACCTGCCCACAAGTCCCTACCTACAGAGCCTTTCCTTCCATCCCTCTCACACCCTACCAATCCAGCAATCCCATTTGCCACCCACTTCCCAGGAGATCGTAACCCCCGATGGGTTTGATGTTCTTCGCCGAGTCTATGTAGACTTTGAGGGCATCAACTTCAAGCGAAAGTTCTTGACAGGGCTCGAGCCCGATGCCATCAATGTGCTCATTGGTAAGCTGCTTGCTCTCTACCGTGTTCTTCCGGACCCTGCCTGGGCCCACCCTCCTGAACTCTCCTCTGCCCTTAGGCTCCATTCGAATTGACTCCTTGGGTACTCTGTCTGATCTCTCGGACTGCGAGGGACGGCTCTTCCCCATTGGCTACCAGTGAGCAGCCCGGGGCATTGATGGGGTTCGGGACTCCAGGGCTAGATCTCATTTCCCAAGTTGTCCTGACTGTATGTCCCACATGCCCACCCAACAGATGCTCCCGTCTGTACTGGAGCACAGTGGATGCTCGGCGGCGCTGCTGGTATCGGTGCCGAATTCTTGAGTATCGGCCATGGGGGCCGAGGGAAGAGCCAGTTCATCTGGAGGCAGCGGAGGAGAACCAGACCATTGTGCACAGCCCCGCCCCTTCCATTGGTATGGCCTTAGAACTACTTCATTTTCTTCCCTGAATGCCACCCTCTCAATTCTTACTTTCCTCTTCCCTAAAGAAACGCCAGGATGCTTGCATTCTTTCCCTCATTGTAATGGCAGTAACATAACTTAATGGCTATGCATCATGTGACAAGGGCTATTTTAAACATTTCACAGATTTCACAGAAAGTGAAGGGATGGCACTATGCTACCTGCTTTAGGGTGGGGGGAGGTGGTAACAACTCTGTACAAATGTAAGGAGCCTTTAGGGCCACCTGACTCGGCTCCATGCTTATGTAATGCTCCCCACAGCTCTGAGGAAGGCACAGCTCCATTGTGCTGCCGCTCGAAAGGGTAGTCGTTCTCCACAGTAACATAGTGGTGGAGCCAGGATTCTAACCTGATCTGCTTAGTTCCCAATCTGGCACCTTCACAGCCACGTTGACACTGAGGGATGTAGCTGAGGACTGGATGGCACAGAGCAAAGAATGGGCTTGGAGATTGGTAAAGGGAGAGGCCATTGGGGGCTGAATGGGAGGAGAAAGATTGGGATGGTGTTTGCAGGTAAGGAGTTTGTTCCAGGTTAGAGTCTGACATGAAATGGAGAGGGGAGGAGGGTGCAGCTGACTTGGATGGAAATAGGGAATGTTGGGAGGAGGTGGCAGAGATCAACTGGCACAAATTGGGTGGAGCAAGTAATGGGGAGCCAGAAGTGCCAGGATGGGGCGGATGTGTTTGATGTGGCAGGGATGCACAGAGCAGGTAAGAAAGTGGTAGGACTGGCCTGGCTGGAGAGGGCAGTGTCCCTCAGGGCATATAGGGCCTGAATCAAAGCAGTTGTTGGCCAGGAAGTAGGGAGATGGCAAAGGATGGCTGAGGAAGGGTCACAAAGTGACCCCAGGTGTGTGTGGAGGTTTTGCAGAAGCCATGCAGGGGTTTGGGGCCTGGCTGATGACTGGGACCAGTGCCCATTGTGACTGGGTCTGGGGCAAGGGTGGAGAAGATGCATTTGGCTTAAAAGAAGGGAGGGTATGTGAAAAAAAGGCTTTGATAAAGAGCCCCTGCCACCCCTGATGTCATTTTATTGCCTCTTTAGAGCCCCCAGATCATGTCAACTCCCCACCAAATACAGATGTCCTTATCCCTGGAGCTCCTGAGCACCACTCACCTATTCAGAACCTGGACCCCACTCTGCGGCCAGATCCAAGCAGCGCCCCTCCTCCAGCTCCCCGCTCTTTTTCTGGGGCTCGAATCAAAGTGCCCAACTACTCACCATCCCGGAGGCCCTTGGGGGGTGTCTCCTTTGGACCCCTGCCCTCCCCTGGTGAGTACTTGGGAGTATTCAGGGGAGGGAAGGGGCAGGTGAGGCAGGAGCACCTGGCTGACAATGACCCTTCCCCCCACAGGAAGTCCATCTTCTCTGGCCCACCACATCCCTACAGTGGGAGACCTGGACTTTCCAGCTCCCCCCAGACGCTCCCGTCGTCCCAGCCCCCTGGCCCCCAGGCTACCACTGTCACGGCGGGCCTCCCCACCTCTCAGAACCTCTCCTCAGCTCAGGGTGCCCCCTCCTACCTCATCCCTTAGAGCCTGTACACCTACCTCAGGGGAGCTGGCTCCCCCCGGCCCGGCCACATCCCCACTTCCCCCTGAAGACCTGGGCCCAGACTTTGAGGACATGGAGGTGGTGTCAGGACTGAGTGCTGCTGACCTGGACTTTGCTGCCAGCCTGCTGGGGACCGAGCCCTTTCAGGAAGAGATTGTGGCTGCAGGGGCAGTGGGGAGCAGCCACGGGGGCCCAGGAGACAGCTCAGAGGAGGAGGCCAGCCCTGTCCCCCATTACATCCACTTCCCTGTGACTGTTGTGTCTGGCCCTCCCTTGCCCCCTGGCACTCTCTCCGGAGCCCCTCGCATCGAACAGCTGGACGGAGTGGATGATGGCACAGACAGCGAGGCTGAGGCAGTCCAGCAGCCTCGGGGCCATGAGACTCCTTCAGGGCCAGGAGCAGGCCGGGCTGGGGTTACTGGGGCTGCAGGGGACAGGGTCCGACCTCCTGAAGACTTGCCGTCAGAAATTGTGGATTTCGTGTTGAAGAACTTAGGGGGGCCTGGGGAGGGGGTTACTGGCCCCAGAGAGGAGCCACTCCCCCCAGCACCTCCACTGGCCAATGGTAGCCAACCCCCCCAGGGCCTGCCCCCTAGCCCCGCTGACACCACTCGGACGTTTGCCTGGCTCCCTGGGGCTCCAGGGGTTCGAGTATTGAGCCTGGGCCCTCCCCCAGAGCCCCCCAAACCTGCCACATCCAAAATCATCCTTGTCAACAAGTTGGGGCAAGTGTTTGTGAAGATGGCTGGGGAGGGTGAACCTGTCTCCCCTGCAGTGAAGCAGCTGCCTCTTCCCCCTCCCATTCCCCCCACAGCCCCCACTTCCTGGACTCTGCCCTCAGGATCTCTGCTGGGTGTGTTGCCAGTGGTGGGGGTGGTCCGCCCTACCCCCCCTCCACCCCCTCCTCCACTGACACTGGTGTTGAGCAGTGGGCCCTCCAGCCCACCCCGCCAGGCCATCCGTGTCAAAAGGGTGTCCACCTTCTCTGGCCGTTCCCCACCAGCACCTCCCCCGAGCAAGACTCCCCGGATGGAGGAAGATGGAGAGGCCCTGGAGGACTCCCCACAGGGTCCAGGGCTTAGTGGCGGCGGGTGAGTGAGTATCCTGAGGCTGTGGAGGCGGGCAAGGGAGTTGGGCAAGAGAAGGCAGCTCAGGCTTCTTGTGGTCCCCCCACTCCCTACCAGGTTTAGCCGAGTGAGGATGAAAACGCCTACTGTGCGTGGAGTTCTCCACCTGGATGATCCTGGGGAGGAAAGTCTGAGGTGAGTGGCCAGTCCCTTTTCCCTGGAAGCTCTGGGATCTCTGTCCCTTCCCTCTTCTGACAGGTCTCTCCTCACAGGCCCCTCCAGGACCAGTCCCCTCTGCTGCCACTTGCAGAAGGTGGTCCTACCCAGGCTCTCGATGGTATCTCTGACCTTGAATCCCAGTGGCACCACTACTCAGGTAGGACCAACCTTTTCTTCTCACTGCCTTCTTCCCTGTACTTGCTCAGCTGAATGACTGACAGGTACAGTGGAGAATTGGTACCCTTCAAAAAAACATGTGGGAACACGTTGTACACCCACCTGGGAACAGGCCTGAGGCGGGGCGTTACAATTACAGAGATGCCCTCAAGGAGCTTATGGCCTGTGACAGAAACAGACAGATAGGAAGTTTCAGCAAGTGCCTTGCCCAAGAGCCCCAGGGAAGGCTTCAGCGCCTAGTCTGCCAGAGTCAGAGGGTTAGTTACCTGGTAAAACCAAAGATGAAGTTCTGTGTATTATCCAGAGAAGATGGATCCCACCTAGGACCCAGAGAAGGGGCAGGAACAGTAGGAAGAAGATCAGAGGCCAGGGAAGGGAGTAGTCAGCCATCCCAACTGCCACAGAGGACCCTAGGGTTGCAGTGTCAAGGATTGGTATGTACCGTGTGGGCCAGAGTCCAGAATCAAAGACGGTGGTTAATAAGTCAAACAACACCCAGATGCTTTACCAAAAAGCTCAGCTAAGAGTCTGGGAAGAGAAGGTGGGCCAGCAGCTTATAGGAGTTTGGTGTGAGGGCTGAGACAGCAAAGCCAAGGATGAAGGCAAAGGAGGTGAGAGGAGGCATGGTGGTCAGGTAGAATAGGAGACCCCTGAGATGGAAGAACGGTGAGGTTAAGTGTATCTGCAGAGACATTAGTGTACAGGATGAGGGCACTTGGAATCATTTGGCTGATAATCTCAGTGAAGCCAGAGGAGAAGTACTCTGTCAGTCAGCGGGGGCAGAGAGAGCTGTGGGAACCATGAAAGCTAGTAATTAGCAGCCCAAGGTTTGGAATTTGTAGTGGCCCAGTCCTGTTCTGATATGTGGATTTTGTCATCGTGTAGAACACAGCTGCTGAGCGTGGAAGTGGAGTGAGGTAGACTGAAACTGCTTAACTGAAAGACTGCTTACGGGGTCAGAGAGGGCACGAGGATGTGGCAGTGACCGTGACAAGACAGTCCTGACTGCCCTTAGGGAGCATACCACATTTTGGTAGAGGAAGCAGACATGTACATTATTAGTGCACTGTAGCTTAGAATGAGCCCTGTGAGAAAGAAGGCAATGAGAGAGTTGTGTTCAAAGAACAGGGAGTGAGGATGGGAGAGGGCTAAGGAACGGTAGAAGAAGTTGTCAGAGGTGGCCCCAGGGGCACTGAGGCCTAGAGATGATGTGAGTCACACAACAACAAGGTTTAGAGTCTTGCGTAGGGCTGGGAGGTCATGTGGTCATGTTGGCCCAGAGAAGTGATATGGAGAAAAGAGCAACCACGTGGGTTCCGCCTCTCTTAAAGTGTGCTCACTCAAACTCCTTACCCCCTCTCCACCCAAATACAGCGGTCAGTCCTCAGTCCACATCCTGCTTCAACCAGGAACATTCAGTGTGCTGATCCCTCCCCTCTGTGAGGCACTCTTTCCTGGCTTCCAGAACCCGCCCCCTCCCCTCCAGTTGTGCCTCCTCATTGCCCCAGCCTGTCAACTTTGGCATGTCCAGGGTGCTCTCATCTAATTTCATGGCCCTAAATCCCATTTCTAATTCTGATAGTCCCCAAGTTGCTAGCCACTCCTTGTACCTGCTTGCCATCTCCACCAGCAAGTTGCCAGGAAAGTTTTTCTAAGAGAAATCTCAGACTCAACATGTTCCAAACTGAGCTTTCAACCTTTACACAAAACATGTTTCTCCTCCAGCCTCACAATCACTGTCCTTCCAGTTGCTCAGGTTCCAAACCTGAGTTTTCCTTGACACTCCCTCCCCCCAACCCCCACACACACCTCTTTCTCTTACATCTACATCTCCTACGTCAGTAAGTCCTCTCTGCTCTGTCTTTAAAATCTTTAGCCCATGAGAAATCCATTAAATACCTCATAATGTACATGTATTAGATTCTGTATGGTCCTGTAAAATAATATGTGTAATATTTATAGCAATATGCTGTATATAAAAATATACTTGTGTAAAATATAATTCTCCAGTATTTGTAATTTTATGTGAGACAAAAGAATGAGGGGTGGGTGTTTATGATAGGTTGGGTTTGAGTAAGCCACAGGATATCCTGCAGAGCCCAAACACTCCAAGCTTCCGTGGAACTGCTCCTGTAGCCAAGAAGTCCTGCAGAAAAGGAACCGCAGACCCTTTAGAAAAAAATGGTCTGTAGGGTTCACTAGGCATTTAGATCCAGAGTCTGTGCTTGTGCCCAGGGAGTGAGGGAGGGCAGTGGGAAGGTTTTGACTCCAGGAGGGGTGATCCTTACCTACTCTGACCTGCTATCTGGGACCAGGTGAGGCTTCAAGCTCTGAGGAAGAGCCTCCATTTCCAGAGGATAAAGAAAACCAGGCCCCAAAACGGACTGGTCCACATCTGCGCTTCGAGATCAGCAGTGAGGATGGGTTCAGCGTGGAGGCAGAGAGCTTGGAGGGTGAGTTAGGATGAATGGTGACAGGGAGGGAGGATGTGCCATAGAATACCATCCTGACTCTGCTGTGGACCTGCCCTCTCAGGGGCGTGGAGAACTCTGATTGAGAAGGTGCAAGAGGCCCGAGGGCATGCCCGGCTAAGACATCTCTCCTTTAGTGGTAAGTGAGGATCCACAGGGACGCTGGGGGCTGGGATCACGTCCTGAGAGCAAGATGGGTCACTGACATGACTTGTGCATCCTCACCTTTGACTTCCCTCAGGAATGAGTGGAGCAAGGCTCCTCGGCATCCATCATGATGCTGTCATCTTCCTGGCAGAGCAGCTGCCTGGGGCCCAGCACTGCCAGCACTATAAGTTCCGCTACCACCAGCAGGGAGAAGGCCAGGAGGAGCCACCCTTGAATCCCCATGGGGCAGCCCGTGCCGAGGTCTATCTTCGGTGAGAGGTCTGGGGTGTGATGCCTGCGTCGGGGGAACCTTATGGGCAGTCTTGAGGGTGGGAGTTAAGTCTGTACAGATTGGAAACTGAGGCCTGGGAGAAGACACTAGGCTATTCCAGGAATTATTTCTAGGGGTCATATCAGAATGAACCTCATTCATTCTCCTTTTGCTTTGTCTTCAGTAGTAGTTGTATTACTCTTACTCTGCCAGCAGCAGGTCCAGGCCAGGAATAGGAGGGTAGCATCTTGAAGGAATGGCTCTGTACCTCCCTCCATTTTTCTCTTCTACCTACAGGAAATGCACCTTTGACATGTTCAACTTCCTGGCCTCCCAGCACAGGGTGCTCCCTGAGGGAGCCACCTGTGATGAGGAAGAGGATGAGGTACAGCTCAGGTCAACCAGGTATGGAGGGCAGGCCAGGGTGCTGGGGTGGTCTGGAAGGGTCCTACAGAGGGTGACCAGGGGCAAAAGAGATCATTTCTGGGTATTAGCCTGTGTGATACTATTGTCCCCCACCAGACGTGCCACCAGCCTGGAGCTGCCCATGGCCATGCGCTTTCGCCACCTCAAAAAGACATCCAAAGAGGCTGTAGGTGTCTACAGGTTAGTGGGGTTGGGGGGAGGATGCCCCTTGGGTGGATAACAGGTGCCCTGGTGTGGGGCTGCCCTGGTTTTATCCCCCTGCCCCCTGAGCTCCCCTGCCCATCCTACCCTGCAGATCTGCCATCCATGGGCGGGGACTGTTCTGTAAGCGCAACATCGATGCTGGCGAGATGGTCATTGAGTACTCTGGCATTGTCATCCGCTCTGTGCTGACTGACAAGCGGGAGAAGTTCTACGATGGGAAGGTGGGCTCTGCCAGGTCATGGGAATGAGGTGGGAGAAGCAGGGTCTACCATGGGAACAGAGCATCTAACTGCCCCTACCTTGTCCCTGTAGGGTATTGGGTGCTACATGTTCCGCATGGATGACTTTGACGTGGTGGATGCCACAATGCATGGCAACGCCGCCCGCTTCATCAACCACTCCTGTGAGCCCAACTGCTTCTCTCGAGTCATCCACGTGGAGGGCCAGAAGCACATCGTCATCTTTGCCCTGCGCCGCATCCTGCGTGGTGAGGAGCTCACCTATGACTACAAGTTCCCCATTGAGGATGCCAGCAACAAGCTGCCCTGCAACTGTGGCGCCAAGCGCTGCCGTCGGTTCCTTAACTGAAGCTGTGGTTGCCCACACCTCCCGCTGCCATCTTCCCCCTGGTCTGGGGGCTCCCTAGTCCCCCCAGAGCATCTCACCCCACCCTCATGTCCAGGGTGAATGTGGGCATGCAGGTGGCAAGGGCCCTGCCCCTACCCCTCCAGCCCACTCAGCAATTGCCCCCTTCTTGCCCTGGGGGCCCAGAATGTAGATATTGTACAAAGGTTTCTAAATCCCTTCTTTTCTATGCACTTTTTTATTTAAGAGGTGGGATCCCAGGTGGGAACCTCCCCAATAAAGTCTGTCAATGTTTGGAGAGGTGGTCTTACAGTTTGTATAGTGCTGGAGGCATGTAGAAGCTCCCATTTCTCCGTGCCCCACACCCATTCTGAACCAAGGAAGCCATCAGCCTCAGGTGAGAGGCCATTGTTCAGAATTAGTAGTAAATTGGGTCTGTCAAGGCTTCAGAGCAACAAATGTCTTCCATATTGTAAGTTAGAACCCAGCTGGATGCCTGTGGATCTCTCTTGGGTAGCAGGTGTTTTCCTCAAGAGGGGACCCTGGTTGCCCAGAAACACTGAGACCAGCTCTCCCACATCTGGTCTTCTGTGATAGGATGGGCCCTTTTCTGCTGGGTCTTGGCCCAATTAAGACTATTTCAAGAGGACTCCTAATGAATCCAGGAGACAGCAGGCACTTAATTTCAAGGGAAACTTTATTGAGTACTAGGCCGGGCGAGCCCCAGATCAGGCAAGTTTGGACAGCACCTGCAGAGCATCTGCCCGCCCTAGCTGGGCCAGATGTGTGCCGAGCTGGCCCAGAGAAGCGGAGGGCTCCCTTGCCACCACCATCTCAATCAGGGCACGCAGAGGCGAGTGACTGGGTCGCAGTGAGTAGGCAAAGGTGGACCAGGAAGCAGGCAGGCCGTATTTGGCAGCCAGGTGTCGAGTGGTACCACAGGCCAAAGCCCCACCTGGCCCAGGCTCAGGGTCCAGCAGCACAATCAGCTCCTCCAGCACCTCCAACTCATCCAGAAGGCGAGACAGGGGCTGTGATGCCAGATTTGGCAGCTCTGGGAAACAGAGGGAGGGGTGAGGGTGAGGAAGGTTGGGCTTCCAGTCCATATTCCCCTCAGCATGTCTGGGACTAACCCCCCGCCAGGAGTGGGAGCAGAGAAATCCATGATCACCTGCCTCCCATGCCACCAGAGAGCCTCGAGAGGTGTTGGAGCCAGGATAGGGGTGGCAGGGACTGTGCCTTTGCAGGGCAAACAGGAGGATGGCTGCTGAGGTCACGAGCAGAACCAGCACCAGGGGCAGGGCAAAAGTTATCAGGGCCTGCCAAAGGACGGTGTGTTCAGGTGTTCGAGAGGGGCTGGAAACGGCTGGTGAGGTGGTCTCCTGGGAGCTTAGGACGCTGGATGTTTCAGGCTTCAGGAGACAGGGCCCCTTGGAAGGAGCAGGCCTCTGAGAATAGGAGTAGAGCTGGAGGTAAACCCTGATCCTGCCCCCTCAGCCCAAATCTTTCATCCTTATAAGCCACATCCCCGCCTGATTCAGACACCCCCCACCCCCCGTACTTTAACTGTAGCTGGTCACCCCCAGATACAATGTCCCCACCCCTATCCTCTTTAGTGGGGCTAGGTACACCACCACCTTTGCTCCAGACCCCGCCCACCCAATCCCAATCCCAATCCCAAACCACGCCCTCTACATCCCACCCCACTTTTGGCAGGCTACACCTTTGCCCATGCAGTCTGAGCCAGACCAGCACCTCTCTACAGCGCTGCCGGCTTCTCTCGAGAGTGGGGGCCCTGGTTCTGCTGCCACAGAAGCCACATAGCTCTGCGAAGTCCGGATTGCACTGCCCAGAAGGACACTTTTTGAAGGGATGCATTACGTGATCACCAAAGTCATTGAGCCCGCAGTTTTCTGAAAACTCATAGTCTAGTGGGAGACAGGGTCTTGTAAGTGCCTTCCAAGCCCCTAAAAGATCCTTTTTGTCCTATCCTAGCAGGCCTTGCCCCTTGGACTTTATCCGCCCATCATCAGCAGGCCTGCTCACCCCTCCATTCTCCCTCCCCCACACTAGCCCTGCTAGTCTCAAAAGGCTCCTTACCCTTCATGCCCCTCCTGCTTCCACACCAAGCTCTGCCCATGCTGGGACTGATCTGTAGAGCTCACCCCTTTCTCACTGCCTGGATCCTGCTTCTAACCTTTCTCACAGGCTTAGCCCCCATAACTGCCTTATCTGATTAAGGCCCACTGCCCCTACCTAGAAGCAAGCCCCCAAACCTTGTTCCTTCACAGGATCTCCATCACCCCCTCAGTCAGCCCAAACATATATGCATA
The DNA here is from genome assembly GCF_951640355.1 of Cnephaeus nilssonii. Taxonomy (NCBI): domain Eukaryota; kingdom Metazoa; phylum Chordata; class Mammalia; order Chiroptera; family Vespertilionidae; genus Cnephaeus; species Cnephaeus nilssonii. Next base: position 35,575,883 of record NC_137091.1, read on the forward strand.
GGTATATATAGGTATACGCCCAGTCTCTGCTCCTCACCGGGGCACGGGGGAGGCCCAAAGCGCTGTAGACAGCTGCCACAGCACAGGTTGTCGGGGTTCCAGTACTCAAGGCGGCTGCAGTGTTGGGAGGCTTCACGCGGCACTGCCTGGGCCAGGAACAGCGCAGCAGACAAGAGGAGGTGCTGGGGCCTCATCCCAGCGGCGCGTGCAGAGTGCAGGACTTCCGGCCACAGCGCCTTTGCCCATTTCCCAGGAAACCAGGGAGAAGAAGGAAACAGTGGATGTGGGGGCATAGGACGGGAATCTACCTACACCCACCTCCCAGTCCTCAGTCCAGCTCCTGACCCATTATCAGAAGCCACGGGCCTCAAGATTGCTAGAGCAAGGGCTCTGAAGCCAGACCGTGTGGATTCATATCCCATATCTGCCTGTCTCATAGGGGTATTGTGGAGAATTAAAACGTACTAGAGTCAACTATAATTGAAAAATAAAAAGTGATTTAAAAAAACCACACCCTTATTAGAAGTAAAGCTCTTAGGGCAGCACCTGGTATATGGTAAGCTTAAATATTAGGTATTACTGACTCCCATTTCAGGGAATCAAAGATGGAGGACCCAGCCCTCATCTACTGAAGACTCCCACTCAATTCCAAGTGACCTTACCTTAGATCCTAACCCAAATCTCTTCTGGGTTGGGAATCCTCCAATCTGCCACAACTAGGCGTCTTCCCTCTGAAAAGCCTCAGATGGATGTGGTGGTTTCCAGCACGAAGGCGCTCCACCAGTCCCACTTGGGGGTTTCTAGGGCGTTGAGCCCGGAGTCCAATAATTTTCCACCGGTTTGAAGTTCTTCAGCTGCAGTTGTGGCTAGAGCCCAACCTACTTCCCCTTTTCATCGGATGTGGGGGTGGAAGGAAACTCCAGCCCGCAGCTAGACTCGACTCAAGCTCAAAATACAGAACTTTATTCGGGGAGGAGTGGCAGACCCTAGAGGCTGGGGAAGATGGCCCTGAGGAGTTAAGGGAGCTTTGAGGAGGGGTCCTGGCCAGGAACATCTCTACCTGTTAGAGGTGAAGGGCAAGAGGGTCAGGAACTCAGAAGTGGCCCTGCTGGTGGTCTGGGAAATGTCAGTTTCTTTCTTTGGGACAGTGCAGGTATGGGACCTTGGGGGTGACCTGGGGACAGGAGTGGGGAGAAGGGTTAGAGGCATGGGGCAGAGCAGGTGATGAAGTAACTAGAGTTCCTGAGGGTGGTCTAAGATAGGTGCTCAGGAGCTGGTCTCAGGATTAGAGATCCAAGCTGGTCTTGGGTTTGGGATTCAGGATGGTTTGGGGGTTGGGACTTAGGTGCTGGTCTTGGAATGGGCTCAGTACTAGTCCTAGGATACCAAAGACTTGAGATATTGTTATCGAGACATAGAATCAGGTTCATCTCAGGCTATAGGAGCTTCAGAGTATGAGAAGTCTTGGCAAGCTGGTCCTGAGATACCTGAGCCTGGGTTCCCACCAATAAAGCTGCTGCCAGAAGTTCCGGGAGGCGAGTCGCAGGTGCATGAAGTTGCAAAAGCTACCACGAGTACATTCTCTGGGTTGAGGATGGATGGATGGAAGAGAACACTGTCATTGACAGCCCCACCAACACACACACAGGAGTCTGGAACTCCAGGTGCCCATCCCATCCTCTTACTGCCATACCCCATCTCATACTGCCGGAAGTCGGTGACAGGAGACAGATCAGCATGCAGAGCCTGCCCACTGAACCAGCGGTTACTGAGTTCAGCTACTGCCCGCTCAGCATCCTCTTCAGGCCGGAAGTAGGTCAGGTTTGGTAGTCAAACTCAGAAACCTCCAGGGGATTTGTAAGCAGCTCTGGGGCTGGACTGGATTTAGTGGTGGACCTCAAACTGAGGCTTAAGTGGTGACCTTTAGGCACTGAAATGCCTCCAACTCTGGTCTCTAATGGGGGGAAAGCTGGCACATTGACACAGACATTGCCCATGAGGTGGTCCCCCAAGTTGTCGCACACATTCATCTCTTCAGTCTCCCTGTACTTCTCCTGCAGTTCCATCATCACCTCCTGCGGAGACCAGGAGGTGTTCAGCTGAACTCCTGGCCCACAACTCAACCCATCTCTGCCAATCCTCACCTCAAATAAGTTATCATAATGTTCTTGCACCTCTAGGTCGGGCACGTGACCTGGAGGGGGTAGGGTGGAATCAGGAGGTGGCCTGCAGAGGACAGTCCGTCCTGCCCCCAAGAAATGGTCCGTCCAGTGCGATCCGTCTGCGGTTTGGGCGGTGTTCTGTGGATTCCGGTACAGGTTGAGCAGCACCATTGTCTGAACAGATTTAAGAAGGGCAGGGCCTGAGCAGAGAAAGCAGGGCTATGTGCAAAGGTGCTGGGAAGAAGCCTAAGCATCTTGAGTGCATCAGCGATGCATGTCCCTAAGGAAACCAGCAGAGGGAGGACCTAGAAGTGAGAGACAACCGAGGTGTGTAGGTTGAGGAAGGAACTTGCAGAGGTCCGACAAAAAAAAAAAAAAAAAAAAAAAGCCGGGCGGTAGGGTGGGCCTAAGAAATCCGGAAAAGGCGGGACCTCAGGATGATGGACAACGGAAGGGGAATAACCCGGAGGCGTTAACCCTCCAGCCTCCGTGCCAAGTCTCACCAGCCTGAAAGTTTGTTTGTCGTGAAGCCGGGAGCACTGGTCCCCAAGCTGGCAGGCCCCGATCCTAAAGTAAAAGGAGCAGTTAACCCTGGGAGAGGTGAACCGAGGGCCGAAGACCCCAGAAATACCCCACGCCGCCCAGCAACCCCGATAGGCTATTGCCTGCGCCCGTTTCCACTTGTCCTTCTCAGTCCCGAATATCGAAACATTCAGCCATTTTTACCCGAGCTCTCCAAACTCGATCGGCTCGAAGTCACTTCCGTTGCTTCAGAACATTGGGAAGTGTAGTTCTTCGTCTTGCGTAGCACGCGCTCACCAACTCCCTAACGCGCTTGCGTGTTGGAAGCCTGCGCCCTCTCCACAGAATCACCGGCAGAAATTCCCTGAGAGCGCATGCGTGCAGCGCTGCCTATTAAGAAAAGACTACAAACTCCAGAGATCCTTGCGGCATCACATGCAAACGTCCGTAAGTTGAAAGTGGCAAAGGCATCTATCCGGAAGAAGTAAACTCCACTGGTGAGATGGGGGTCGTTTCACGCACCCCAGTAAACATCAAGAGCGTCTCAACCCAATGAACTTGCTGGTGGGGGCGGGGGTGCCCTGCTTTCAGCAAACCCATCCTTCAATTTATCTCTGTTTTGTCGTAAAAGGGGCGTGGATTTTCGCGATCCTTGCATCTCAGTGTCTTGCCCCTCAGGACCCTCGGAACGACCTGGCCCTAGCGCAACTATGAACTTGGAGCGGGTGTCCAACGAAGAGAAGTTGAACTTGTGCCGCAAGTACTACCTGGGTAAGGGCCAGTCTCCTAGGGTCCCAGGAGAAGAGAGGGGACGGGATGAGATCTGTAGGGCTGGATTTTTGGGTCTAAGGGATGAAGCCGCTGGGCTGGGAGCGCGAGCTCTGAGGGAAGGAACTGGGTCCTGAGGAGGGAGAGGCTGGGCCTCAAGAGCTTATTGGCCCCAAGAGGGGAATTGGGGGCTGGACTCCTGGGTCCTGACGAAGAGATGGCTGAGGAATCAGATTCCTGGATCCCAGGGAGGAGCCTTGATATCAGAGTCCTTAATTGCAGAGATCTCAACTTGAACTTGGGTGTGGGAGAAGGACTTTCCAAATAAGTCATCTAAGTGGGCGTTGGGGAAGATACTCATTGTCTTATGACCTAGTTTGGCTTTTTTCTCTTTAGGTGGGTTTGCTTTCCTGCCTTTTCTCTGGTTGGTCAACATCTTCTGGTTCTTCCGAGAGGCCTTCCTTGTCCCCGCATACACAGAGCAGAGCCAAATCAAAGGCTGTGAGTCCAGGGTACAGTTGAAAGAAGGCCATTGGGAGGAGGAGGGGTGGAGCTCTGGTGGGATGGGATGAAAGAAGTTCCAGAATTCTAGGGCTCTGTGGAAGAAAAGAGAGAACTGGTCTGGAGGTGACCAGAGAGCAGGTGGAAGCCAACCTTACCCACTCCTGTTACCTTTTACAGATGTCTGGCGCTCTGCTGTGGGCTTCCTTTTTTGGGTGATTATACTCACCACCTGGATCACCATCTTCCAGATCTACCGGCCCCGTTGGGGCGCCCTTGGGGACTACCTCTCCTTCACCATACCTCTGGGTACCCCTTGACAAATTCTTCAGCACAGGCCGGGACCTGATCATTCTCCCAGGATGGGCTCCTGTACTCCGAGCCCACTTTCAAGCCCCTAATACTTATTCCCATCTCCTGTGTTCTCTGTTGACATACTCCAATAAATGACCCTAATTCTCTATATTGACTTCCTGGGATCTTTTGAACATTGAAACAGAAAATGATTATTACTATTCAGAAACATTCATTAAATGCTTACTTTGTTCCAGGGTTAGTGCTTTACACATTATGTGCATCTTTTCACTGAATACTACTCATAACCCTTCTGAATAGGAACTGTCCTGTTCCAGAAACCTATTTTACAGATGCAGAACCAAGAAAGGAATATGATTCTATTACTAGGGGCTGCTCTCCTGTTACTGGTATTATGTGAGTTTGAAAACATTGCTTTTCCATTTGGCCTTAGTATTCTCATCTAAAGTGTGGACCACAATGCTACCTTTTGGAATTTATCTGGGTCAAGGCATATGTGGTAAAATGAAGTTCCCCATTTTCTGAAGATGTCTGCTTTATTAGAGAAAGCTTCCTTAACCAAACTATTTAAAATTTCAGTGTTTTACTTGTTTATTGTGTGCCCCCATCCTCAAAATATAAGCTCTATTAGGACAGATATTTTTGTTTGTTTTGTACTCTGCTTGTCCCCAGTGCCCAGAAGACTGACTCGCACAGTAATAATATTTGCTAAGTGAATAAGGTTGTGCCTGAAAAGAGATTAATAGGTAGCGGGCACTAATGAGTGCTCAGTGAAAGGGAACAAAGCCTAACTCCAGACTTGTCTTCCAATTAGGGGCAAGAAGGACAAGGTTAAATAAGTGCTGTTAACACCTAAATGGCTTTTATTAAAAAGCTACTAGCTCTATAAGTTCCAAAAAACCTCGCGTTGCCCTGGTCCTGTATCTCCCACCGTGCATCGCGCGGCGCAGGCGCTGTTACCACGGCTGAGTCTCGGGAGCCAGAACTACGCCTCCCAGAAAGCGTGCCGGGACGTCGTTAGTTTGTTTCCGGAAATGGGTCCCTAGCAAGGTGGGACTTAGGGCTGAGAGCTGTCAATTGGTCAGCGTAGGAGATCGACGGTTGTAGTGACTAATGGGAACAAGCGACTTCCGATGGGGCCCCACCAAAGGGGAGCTGGAGGTGCTGGCGGCGGCGGCGGCGGCGGCAGTCGTAGACCGACGCTGCTCAGGGCGGAAGACCTCCCGCAGACGGAGCTTATCTCACAGGAGTCTCCGTCTGCCTGTGCCCTTGACTTGTGACGCTAGGCCCTTTTGGGCTCCTCTGACCCAACTAGCCAGACTCCAGACCCAAACCATGTTCCCGGTGAAGGTGAAAGTGGAGAAATCAGGTGAGGTTTTGAGGTCGGGGGCCTGTAGAAGAGCACGGGTCTGATCAGGGGATGCGAGTGCCGATAGACAGGGTCGTCGCGGTAAGGTAGACTGAGACTTCTCCCGGCCGCCCTTCTGCCTATCGCTCTGTCCGGCATGGAGCGATTCCTGCCGCCCGCACGCCTTACCCGTCTCTGCTGGAGATTGCTTTGCGGTGGAGTGGTGGCGGCTCAGGCAGTGTGGTGCCGCAAGACAGGGGGGTTCCCAGCCCCGTGACGCCGAGAGAGACTCGACTTGGCTGCGTCTCAGTTTTTCCATTCCTAGCAATAGTGATGAATCAAACATCGTACTGAGTGCCGGAAGTACAAGGAGGTTTTTTAATCCTTGAAGTCACTGTATCCCAGTAATCCCGGAAGTCGGAAATGCGGTAGATGGGAAAACAAGCTGAGAGAGAAGAATTCATTTTGGGTTGGGACCAAGCTTATGGGAACCCAGGACTGGCAGGTTAAGGGCGGTGGGAGAGGCACAGAAACCGGGCAAAACATAATAGTAAAATGATGTAGGATGTTGGATGGTATACATGGAATAAAATGAAACAGGAGAGAAAATGTGAGATCAGGAGTGAGGCAAGGCGAGGGAGAGAGCCATGAGGGTATGTGAGTGAACAGCGAACAAGACAAAGGAAATAGCTTTGAAAAGGCCTTGTCTGGCCTGTTCAAGGACCAGCCGGGAGGCCAGGGTGGTTGGAACCGAGTGAGTGAGGTAGAGAGTGTGAGGAGATGGAGGCAAAGAGGGGAGGGGAGAGGAACCAATCTTGTGGAGCCAGGTTAGGACTTAGGTTTTGCTGTGAGGGAAATGGGGAACCAAGGGAGGGCTTTGAATTGAGGAGTGAGTTAATAAAGATGCCTTTCAAATGCCAAAAAAAAATTGTGGAAGGAAAAGTGTAGGGGGCCCAACCACAGTGATGATGTGGGTAGGTCGGGTCATGGAGGCCTGTGACCACCAGGCTTAACCCTTTGCACTCGCTTGCTTTTTTCTCGATTCCTTTATTCTACTCGGGATTTAATTTTTTAAATACCCCAGATTTTACAAAGCGCGGCAGTAGAATAAAAAACTGAAGTTTCCTTTCATACAAACTTATTTATTTGGATTTTTTTATATTTCAAATTATTGATACATTCAATACAATTCGACATACGAGCTGCTACCGATGCTAACCGTGTCGAGTCACACTCGACATCCGAGTGCAAAAGGTTCAGGCTCTGTCCTGAGGCACTGCAGGGTTGTGGAGGGTTCTAAGGCGAGTATCGGGGTCAGGATTGATTTTAGGAAGATTTCCCTGGCCACCTTGTGGAGGATGGATCAGAAGGGGAGACTGAGGTTGGGAACCCAAGGGAAGGAACGAAAAGGACCAGGGTGGGCAGGGAAGGGTTGGGATAAGTGGTAGAAAAGGAGGCCAAGGGGACAGGAGTTGGTGGTTTGGGATGGAGGAGAGAGAGAGGTGTCCATGTTGAGGCCCAGGGAGGGATTAGGGGACAGCAGGGCTATCCTTGAGATGGGGGCCCAGGAAAGAGGGTAAGTTTAGAGAAACACTGAGGCCAATGATAATGTGGAAGCCAATAGGTAGAAGAACCAGGGGGAGGTGTCCAGGAGTCCATGAGATCCCAAGATCTGAGGTTCAGGAGAGAAGTGGGGGCTAGGGATGTGGGCATAATCCATACCTTGTCTCCTGAACAAGGCTTTTTACTAGAATCTCAGCTGCCCCAATCCACACTCTACCCTGTCTCTGAGTGATGTCAGGAATCCGTGCATCTTCTGGTCTCCTCAGGAAGTCCCAGGGCTGGCCAGAGCATATCCCCAAGTGTCCTTCCAGGCTCTGAGCACTGTGCCAAAGCACCTACTAGCTGGAAGAGGAGAGCAAACACCTCACAGGGTGAGAAGAGAATATTTATAACATCATTACCTCCTTAAGTTCTGTGATGAACAGAGGCAAAAACACAGGCTGCAGGGCCAGGCAGGGCCTGTGATATGCAGGAAGGTGGGCCCAGATCTCATTTCTTATGTGTGTGTGGCGATAGGGGCGGGGGAGGGGGGGCGGGGTGGAACGGGTCTCTTGTGTGAAATCTCCCAATTAAATGTGAGCTCATTCAGATTCAGTTCAGATTTAATGTAACTCCACTGCCTCATCCAAACCAAGTTTATCTGGGGACTAGATACCACGCCCCATTTGAGTCCCTGCCATATAATTTCAGCTGTGGAGCCAGATGGCCTGCATGCAAATCCTTAGCCCTAGCTGTGTGATTTTGGGCAACTACCTAACATCTATGTGCCTCAGTTTCATGATCTGTAAAATGGGTCAAAATCATATGTAGGTTCTTGTGGGAATTCAACGGGTTAATATGTGTGATATGCTTGGAATAATGCTTGGCACATAATAAGCATAAACTCTGTATATATTACTTATTATTGCATTCTGCTAAGAGATTCATATACAACATAGGCCTATTTAAGTCTCCGAACAGTCCTAACAAATAAGTATCATTTGGAGACCTATTTTCAAGAGGAAACAAGACTCAGTGAGGTAAGATGACTTGTCTTAGGTGGGACAGCCCAGGAACCCAGCGCTCTTACGCATCACTTCAGTAGTCTGCCCTCCACACCCTCTCAGCACGCCCGGGCCCGGCCATAGGTTTGACTACGCATGCCCTTCCCCAGCCCAGTTGACTTCCCACCTGCCTTGAGCCTGGGAACTGACTCTTGCTTGGTACCCTCTTCCCCAGAGTTGGAGATGGCCAAGGCCCGGAACCAATTGGATGCCGTTCTACAGTGTCTGCTGGAGAAGAGTCACATGGACAGGTTGGGACCTGGGCCAGCCTGAGGTCAGAGGGGCTTGGGCCCTCTAGTCCTGGGTGGATCTAGGTGGGACCCCAGAACCTGGCTTAGGGAGGCAGGGGCCCAGTGGAGAGGCCACTCATTGCCTTACCACTGTGGGCCCTGGGAACCCTGAGTCCACAGTTATCTTCTGCTACCAGGGAGCGCCTGGATGAGGAAGCCAGGAAGACCCCCTCAGACACCCACAGCAAGTAAGTTTTCCTGGGGGGATCTGTATCTGAGGGTTTGTGGTGAATGACCTCTCTCACCCGAGCCCTGACCACTCTGTCCCCTGCCTCCTCCGCCACAATTTTAACCACTCTGTGTACAAAGCCGCTGGGGCCGCAGAAGCTTAGGTCCCCTCGTACTTGGCAACTAGAGCCCCAGGGGCTTGGGTGGGACACAAAGCCTAAGGGTTAGTGGGGAACATGTGGGCATCTCAGGCTTGATCTCAGTCTCCATAGGGTGTCTTTTGGGAGATTTTGAGCAGGCATTTGTTCAAGAGTGAGCCTGCTCATGCCCTGTCTCTTCCCACAGGGATTGCTCCATTGTGGCCACTGGCAAACGGTAAGGTGGCAGGGGTTTCAGCCAGGTGAAAAGAAGTCCCCAGCGCTGGTCCTGATGTTCTCTCAACTCACACAGGCCATCTGCCCGCTTCCCCCACCAGCGGAGGAAGAAGAGAAGGGAGATGGATGATGGGCTGGCCGAAGGAGGGCCACAGCGATCTAGTGAGTGGGTGGTAGCCCTAGAGGGCGGTCAGTGATAGAGGCTATATAAGCATGTTCACATACCTCCCGCTCCCACTTCCCTAGACGCGTATGTGATCAAGCTGTTTGACCGGAGTGTGGACTTGGCTCAGTTCAGTGAGAACACACCGCTGTATCCAATCTGCCGTGCCTGGATGCGCAACAGCCCCTCAGTGCGTGAGCACGAACGCTCACCCAGCTCACCGCTGCCCCCACTGCCTGAGGATGAGGAGGTGGGATGGGTGGTAGGCCCTTGCCCAGCAGCCAGGGAGGGAGTGGGTAGATGGTCACAAGGTACCCTCCTCACAAGCTATTGGGATAGACAGGCAGTTTTCTGTGTCCCTTAAATGTCTCCTGGATCCATTGAGGCACACAGATAGGAACCCTTAGACTGGGAGTATGGATGGAGCTCTCCAGAGCAGACACACATGGCTACCTGTTCTGGGAGAAAGAGGGGACAGGGTTCACCTGGGCAGATATGTGTGACCTCTAAGATTGGGATCCCCAAGAGCTGGTGGGCTGGAAAGGGGTCCTTAGTGTAAACAGGCATAGCCACCTGATCTAAAGGAGCAGATGGGGATGCCCTAGGGTGCACAGGCATAGATGGGAATCTCTCGACTGGCCGGGTAAGGTCCCCATCCTTCAGACATGACTCCCAAGTACAGGTCCCAGAGGAGACGCTCATGTTTGTTGTCACTGGGAAAGGAAGGAGGGGTAAAATGTGTACCCCTGGCCCTCATTTCTGACTCTTGGACCTTTTATGGGGCTCCTGTGTCTCCAGGGTTCAGAGGTCACCATCAGCAAGAGTCGTGATGTGTACAAGTTGCCTCCTCCCACAGCCCCTGGGCCACCTGGAGATGCCTGCAGATCCCGAATTCCATCCCCGCTGCAGCCTGAGACACAGGGTACCCCTGAGGATGAGGTGGGTCTGCAAAGCTTGCCTGGGGCCTTGGGACATATATTGTGGGGCTTGGACATGGCCACCCAGCCTGGCTTCTCTGTCCACACAGCCCTCTGAACCCTCACCCTCACCTTCCACACTCATCTATCGCAACATGCAGCGCTGGAAACGCATCCGCCAGAGGTAAGCATCCCCAACCTGCTTGCTCCTCTATGGCTCCTGTCCCAACTGCTGAGCCCTCCCTCTCCCACTGCAGGTGGAAGGAGGCATCTCATCGGAACCAGCTTCGTTACTCAGAAAGCATGAAGATCCTACGGGAGATGTATGAACGACAGTGATGTTCCCCTGACCCCAATAAACATTTCCCCTCTTTACACTGGCCTCGGATTGCTCCAGCCTCTCCTTCCCGGCCCACACACAATGCAGATGGCACAGCTCTAGCACGTTTATTGAGGAGGGAGGGGATAGGGCAGCAGGGAATTCAGGGAGGGAGAGAAATTGTGGGGAATCAAAATCAAAGAAAGTGGCTGCAGGCTGGATCTTGGAGAATAAGGGTGGAGTCTGGAAAGTGGATTGCCTGTGGTTAGAGACTTAGGGGTCAAGACAAAGTGACTGGGGTGCCCTTGGTAAAGTTGGAGATGAGGGTTAGGATATTATGCAGAGCCTGGGGAAATGAGCAGGATATCTATATTTTGAGGGTCTTGGTTGGCCTAGAATAGGTTTTCCAAGGGCGGGGGTCAGAAAAGGGATTTAAGAGTCTGAAGGTGGCTGGCTGAGAATTTCAAGTCAGAAGATGAGAATGGGGGGAGAATGAGGGGAAGACCAGGCTTGGGTGATCTAGTGTGGGAAGTCTGCGGAGTCTGGGACTTTGTGGGGAGTGGGGAGGGGTTATGCTTGATTGGCCTATGGTGGGAACAGGGCTGTCTATATCATAATCTGGTGTCAGTGATTATTTTATCATGAGAAGGAAATAGGTTTTGAGTGGGTTTACAAGATAAGAAATGGGTTAGTGGGGATGGGCTTGTAGGGTCTGGAAGCTAGGAAGGTGTTGGGGTTTGAAAACGAGGGTGTGTGAGAGAGATCAGGGCTGAGTCTAGCTTGGAAGGGTCTGGGCTGGATCCCAGATGGGGGTGGGGGGGTGGGGGGGTCTTGGCGAGCTCGGTTTATCTGGCTGGGCGGAGTCAGGTCGGCTTTAAAAGAGGTGCCTGAGGCGGTTCCGGGCTTCAGGTGTGCCCAGACCCCAACTTGGCAGCAGCCTGTGGTTGCGGCTGTGGGGCCTGCGCCAGCACGGGCGCGGCCTGGATGGACAGAACGCCCTCAGGGGACAACGCTGATGTCACGGCGGCGGGGTCCACACCGGGCGGCAAACGATAGCGGCGGTGGAACTCTCGAGCCACGAATCCGTGCTCATCCTGGAAACGGAGAGGCTTGAGGGGCCCCGCCCTTCCCTGGCGCTGCCCGTCCCCTGAGGCCAGCCCGCAGCGGGCTCCCGGGGCCGCCCCCACCAGCCGGCTCACCGGGCGCTCCTCATGGCGAGCGTGCACCTCCACGTGTTCACCAACCACCTTGACGGTGATTTCCTCCGGAGAGAAGTGCTTCACATCCAGCAGCACCGAGAAATGCCCGGGGTCGGTGGGCACCTGCGCACAGCCCCGTGGTCAGCGGGCGAGGCAGGGCTCCCGGGACCCAAGCCGGGCCTCTCCCTCGTAGGTTCTAGTGCAGCTGACTCTGGCCTCCGAAACGGAGGCGTCCCCTGTCCTGCTCGTAGCCAGGGATGGCCTCCTCATCCCGAAGAACCAGTCTCTTCCTCCTCTCACCCAGAGGGAAGAGGCCCCTTCCCCTGCCAGGTCAGAGACCTCAGGCCTCACAGAGTGAGTCCCCTTCATCCCCCCCCCCCCTCGCCCCCCGTGTCAACGACCCCATAGCCGAAGTGTCCTCCTGGACACTGCCTCCCCAGGCCTTTCCTCCCAGAGGCCCCCCACCCCCCCATCCCCCACGGGACCACCTGCGCCCTCAGTGGCCAGCCCCCTCCCCATTCTCAAGTCACAAGACCCTCCTCTCTGCCTCTCCGGGATACCTAGGGTCACCTCATATAATCTACAAACTCTTCCCCAAGAATAACCAACATTCCCTCCCTGCAGGACTCACTGGAGCCCCTACGCCCTTCAGAATGATTGACCTCCCATCCCCACCCCCACCCCCAGATTCCCTGGGTTACCAGCCTCCTTCAAAGTCATCGGGATCCCCCCTCAGAGTGACCACCTCACCCTGTCAGTCCCCTGAGAACTGAGATCCTCCTCAGATCGACGGGGACCTCCGACCCCCTCCATTAATAACCTGGCCTCTAAAATTCCGTACTTGGGCAACTCCGGGAGCCCCTCTGAGTGGCCGGATTCTTCGTCCCTCTCAAAGTCAAGGGGCATTCATTCCCTCATCCCCCTCAGGATGACCAGCACCCCTCCCCAGGCCTGGCACCTGGGCGGCCGGCAGCGCCACGCTGGGTGCGCGCAGGTAGTAGGGCGCCAGCGTGGTGGGGCAGAGCGCGGCGAGCTCAGCCTCCAGGAGCCCCTCGCCGAAGCGCTGGTCGAAGAGGCGCCCAGGAGCCGAAAGCCCGGGCAGCGGGGCGGAGGCGCGGCGCAGCCAGGACGGCTGCACGGGCACGGGGATCTCCATCCTGCTCCTCCGGCGCTGTCGCGTCCCTGGTGCGCCCCCCGCTGCTTTATAGTGCGCCCTGTGTCCCCCCCTCCGCGGGCCGCCCGGGGACACTCGGACTGCGGCCAGACCCAGCCACTGACAGAGCCTTATTTAGAAAGCCAACAATGACTTGGCCATTTATTAAGCTCCTGCTGGATGCCAGAGAGGTATCAAGATTCTCCAGTTTCCCCGAAGGGAAACTAAGGCTGAGGAGGCGGAGCCTGGCCGGAATTGGGGACCCAGGGCTCGAGAAGCCCTCTGCAGAGCTCCCAGTCCCTTTAGTCCACCCCCGCCCCGCAGGCAGCTCTGGGGATGACGCAGAATCGTGGGTGCAGAGAATGCGGCGGACCAGCCAAACTGTCAGAAGGACACAGGGCAGACCATTTCCATCAGCCCAGTCCCGGGCATGCGGGGCCTAATTCTGTGCCTCTGACTCAGTCTCGGATGCACAGAGGAGCGGGGTCTGCCAGGTGAGCAGCGGCCAGGGACCGTGGATGTTCTCTCAACTGGTTGGCCCCGGGGGGGCCGCGCGCCTGGCCCGAAATAGCTTGTTTTGATCCCGCCACCTGGCCAGGAGCCCAGGCCTGGCACTTGGCGCAACCAGCTGCTCCTGCAGCAAGACGGAAGCAGGTGACCGGGCGGGACGGTCCTGCAGGGCCGACTGACGGAGGGATGTCCGTTAGAAAGGGACAGCCTCCCCGATTGCCCCTACAACGGGAAAAACGTTTGTTGGGTTAGATTCGGGACGAGATTCCCGCAGCAGGGAGGTTGTAAGACAAGGCTGCAGGGAAGCGCGTGTACTTTCGAACCCCTCCTAACCTTGAACACAGCTTTCCATTCTTCCCATTGGTCCACAGGCTTGCCAATCACTGCTGCACGTTATGGTTCTCCAATCACACACGCTCCCTCAGTCGGGCGGACTCTAACAGCCAGTTGTGAGACACCCGCCTTCGGCCGCTGTCCAGTTACTTTTCACCGTTGGTCGCCTTGGAGGCGGCTGTAATCCCGCGAGGGCACCCCCGGAGAGGGGCGGGGCTATAGAGCATTGCTAAGCGACCGAGAGGCGCGCTGGGTCGGTCCGTGAAGGGGAGTTGCAGGCGGAAGCGCGGAAGTAGCCACCGGATGAACCGCAGGTGAGGCCATCCCTCTTCCGGGGACCACAGGGATGCCTGAAGACCAGGGTGCGAGAAGCACAACCTGGGGTCAGGAGGGCTGGGGTCCGGAGTCTCCCCTCAGTCGCAGGGAACTAAAACCCAAGTTTGTTCCACAGCTTTGCTGCTGCAGTCTTGGACGTCACCATCCCCGGCGGTCCCATAGTGTCTTGCGTTCCGCTGTTAGTGACCCCAAGATCTTTTTTCCCCTTCTTCTAAGAGTGTCCAGGGGAATCTTGGGAATTAAGTTTCTTAATTTTGAAATTGCCCCCAGACTCCCATAGGTGTTGTTTTTTTGTTTTGTTTTGTTTCGTTTGTTTGTTTATCTTTCTTGCTTAGGAAGAGCCCATTGACTGATGGGGATTGTAGTCCATCTGCCCCTTTTTCCTTAGTGTCCCCAAGACCTGTGGGAAATGTACTGCGATAGGCTTTAGCCATGGTTCTTAACCCGAGGTCCACTTCAGAATCCCCGGGACGCTAGGAAAAAGATACGGATGCCTAACTCCTGCTTCCAGATCATTCTTATTCTTTAAGTCTGTTGTGAGGACCACACATCTGTTGTTGTTTTAAAGACAACTCCTAGGCTGCATCCAGTGTTGAGAATCACCGTTAGCAGTTCCTGGGTTCTCTTTTGAGACTGCTCCAAGGGCTGGCGCCTCCAGTATCATTATCTCGAATGTGCAGTGGTGCTTCCTGGGAATTATACTCCATCTCTTACAGGAATCCCTGGGAATTGTAGTCGTTCTGTACTCCTCTTCCCATCCTCCTGCCCTGATACTGCCCTCTACACTCCCCACCCCCATTCCTCCTGGGCTGCAGTGACCATGCTCTGCCTACCAACATTACTCTCTCCTTGCAGCCTGCCAGTTTTCAACGCTCAAGACAGCCCCTTTGGGGATGTTCCCCTGGGCCAAAGCTAGACCTGGCACCCCAAGGTGAGAACACCCCACAGAGAGTGCTGTGTGCCAGCCTAGCAGCAAGGGAGTGAAGACCCGTGAAGAGATGCCGGTGAGAGATTAAACACAGTCCCTCCTCCCCTCCCCATGGCCCTTCCTTGATCTAGTCCTCTACCACCATCAGAGCCGAGTTTACTCTGAGTTGTTACCACTGTGAGATGTGTTTCCTCCCCTCTGGACTAAGACTTCACTTGTGTCTTTGTCTCAGGGATATCACTTTTTCTTCTCCCCACCTCCCCTATCTTAGAGCCTGAGCCCATCCAGGTCCCAGAGATCCAGGATCCCAGAAACTGCCAAGGCTTTGGCCACAGATCCCAACTCCCCTGAGCTATTTGAGAACTCCTGGCCATCCAGGTCAGGGACCCCTTCCCCACCCAGCACCACTGAGGAACAGATGGGTGCCTCCTCACCACCCACTCTGACTGACAGTGGTGACTCCGTGGTGGCCAAGTAAGTACCATCAGCCCTGAGGGCAAGAAAGATTGGGGGTGGGGGGCGGGGGGAAGGCACCCTGTGATTACCACAGCCAGTGCTGTTTAGGTAGCACTTTCAGGACTACACTTCATGTGTGTTAAGAGCTCTGGAGTTAGGCTGCCTGGGTTCAAATCCCTGCTCTGTCACTTACTCTTTGTATGATCTTCATCTGCGTTTTTTTTTTTTTGTCTGTAAATTGGGGATATGAATAACATATCCCCTAGGGCTGTTTAAGCTTTCAATGAGTTACTTACTGTCGGTAAAGCTTCTATAACAATGCTTGTCACAGAGTGAGCATTTGGATTTGTAGGACACAAGTTCACTGTTACAACGAAGAGCCCCAAATTAATTGTGGCTTAAACAAAATAGTTTCTTTCTCCCTCACCAAACAGTACAGGTAGAAACCACCAGGGCCGATATGGCAGCACCTAGTTGAGGTGTCAGAGACACAGTTTCCTTCCATCTCATTCCCCTTCCCCTCCCCCCTCCCCTAGACTGTTGCCCTTTCCTTCATGGACCAAAATGGCTCCCAACAACTTCCATTATTCAGAATCACATCTCTTCATACCCTGTTAGTCAAGAACCCAGTTACATGGCCATAAAGTTACAAGGGCACCTGGTAAATGTATGTATAGAAGAGTGGGTATGTGTCCAGTACTAGTCTTACATAATATTGTATTACTATGTAAGAAAAGAGAATGGATATTGAGGGACAACTACCAGGTGCTTCCATAATGCTCAATAAACATTGGCTGTTGTGATTATTACTGTTATTATTTGGCTCTCCTTACCCCACCCTCCTCCCATTCTCTGATGCCCACAGGTTCATAAACCGGTTCCGCCAGGCTCAGCCCACAAGCCGAGAGGAACGCCAGCCTGCAGGCCCAACCCCAGCTGACTTTTGGTGGTTGCGGCCTGAATCTCCAGACCCTAGTAGTCAACTTGCAGCAGGTACTTGCTTCAGTCCCATCCACTCCTGGCCCAAAACCTTTTCTTTTTTCTTTTTAATTTATCTTTATTGTTGAAAGTATTACAGATTGTCTTCCCTCCATCGACCCCCTCCACTCAACTCCTGTCCCTTCACCAGGCCTTTCCCTCACTATTGCCTGTCAATGGGCTATGCATATATGCATATAAGTTCATTGTTTAATCTCTCCCCCCTCCTCCTTCCCTCTGAAATAACGTTAGTCTGTTGCATGCTTCAATGTCTCTGGATCATTTTTGTTCATCAGTTTATTTTGTTCATTAGATTCCACATGTAAGTGAGATCATGTGGTACTTGTCTTTCTCTGACTGGTTTATTTTGTTTAGCATAATACTCTCCACGTCCCTTCATGCTGTTCCAAAATCTTTCTTGTCCAGTGCTCTCAGCAGCCACTCCTCCTGGCCTTCCTAAATCAATTGGGGTTTCTCAGCAGGAGCCAATAAACCAGAAGGAAGACTCACCACAGAAGTCCCGACTCTTGCCAAGGTTGCCAGTGCATCGCAGGCTAAGGCTATGGCCCCCCTTCAGGAAATAAAGCAGGTGACATCCCCATTTATTCCTCCCCCTATGTTACCTGAACTGATAGTACCAGCCCTGGGATAGAATTAGAGTAAGTCCACAATTCAAGGAAGCATAAACAAACAAACAAAAGATTTGTTTGCTAATGCAATTAAAAAGTCCAAAAGTAGCTTCTTTCAGGCATGGCTGGATCCAGGTGTTTGAACACTATTGGGAAGAACTTGACTGGTTTGGCTTTCTGTCATCTTTGTTGGGCTCAGTCTCAGGCAGGCTTTCCTCTCAACGTAGCTAAGATGGCCTCAGTAGTTCTAGCCTTTTAACTTATTTATCCACAGGAAAGAGGAGCCTTTTCCAGTAGCTCCATCCAAAGCCCTTGTTACTCTCATCAGCTCACAATCACTGTGAACCAGAGGACAGAATGTTGTGATTAGCCAGGCCTGGCCAGGAAGGCAGGGTCAACACTTCTACAACAATAATTTCCTTGAGGGTGTGGATCCACACAGGAAAACTGGGTCACTCTTCCCTGAAGAGGAAGAGCAGATTCTAAGCCAGCGTGTGAGGGTACCAGGTGGCGTGCCCTCTGTCTGAGCGGCCTTTGGACTCTGGGCTGGCCTCTGACCATCTCACCTCACAGAGCCTCAACACATGGAACTCATCCCTGCTGGACCTGGAGATGCTGAGCCTGCAAAGCAGAGCTGCCAGGCTGCTGAAACACAGGTGCTTTCCCTGCCCCCATCATCCTCTCCACTCCTACAACTCCAGGCCCCACACATTGCCTGTGGGACCCCGACTGCCTCACTTCTGTATTTTTCCTACAGCAAGGCCTCCGTCTCCTCCTGCAGCCCCAGCAGTTCCAGCAATTCCGTATTCCCCGTCAGCTCTGATGGTCTTTCTCCTTCCTCTGTGGCCATCACCCCTGACTCCAGCAAGGGCTCTGACCCCAAGGCACATGGTGAGTTCTGGAGAGCAAGGATTGAGGGCAGCCGGTGTGAACCCCACATTTGCCACTAATCAGCTCTGTGACCTTGGGCCTCTCTGAGCCTTCCTTGTTTCCCCAAAAGGAGGATAATAATTGTACTCTTCTACTGTGGGTGTGGTGAAGATTAAATTAGTTGGTGAATATGGAGTACTTAGCACCAGTCTGTTAATAGTAGCTATCATTAGTCTGACAGGTTCTCTCTCTGTATCTTATCTGCCTCTAAACACAGAGCTCCAAAATCAGAAGGCTTTTTGCAAATTTGGTGCTACACTTGATTTGACAGCAAAATCTGATCTCAACAATAAGAAGGATATTTATTATCTATCTATCTATCAATTAGGACAACTTCATACTTTTTGCTATGGATTTATTTTTTAAATGTACATATATTCCCTTTTTTAAATATTTTATTGATTTTTTTTTACAGAGAGGAAGGGAGAGGGATAGAGAGTTAGAAACATCAATGAGAGAGAAACATTGATTAGCTGCCTCCTGCACACCCCCCACTGGGGATGTGCCCGCAACCAAGGTACATGCCCTTGACCGGAATCGAACCTGGGACCCTTGAGTCCGCAGGCTGACGCTCTATCCACCGAGCCAAACCAGCTAGGGCTGCTATGGATTTATTACATTGAAACATGACATTTTTGCCTTTGTAAGTAAAAAAATGGTTAAATATTGCCAATTGCATATTGTTCAACCAAACACCAATGTGTTTGAGTCTGGTGTACTGCATCAGACCCCTGGCTACACTGTATATGCCATACAACTTCGCTAAAACATGCAAGATTTCAGAAATGAGATTAGGGACCTGGGTTAGTGTTGCTGCCATCGTGGTGGTTACTTTTAGTCTGTGCCCAGGTCCTGGGATGCAGTGGAGCACAGGACAGGTGCTCTGCAATCTCACGGGGCTCCCACGAGTGGGGACAGGCAAGCACAGACAACCAGAGGTTTTCGTGCTTGTGTGTGATCCTGCTCAAACTCACCTGTCTGATTCTTCCTTCCATCTAAGTTCCCCCTTTTGTTCACCTTTCCTTTCTGAGCCTCAATTTTCTCTTCTTTAAAATAGGAATAAACCTAGTACCTATTTCATGTTTGTTTTTTTTACAGATCAAATTTATTCATTCATTCATCTAACAAAAATTAAATTTCTGCTGTGTATGAGGCCCTGAGAGCAGGATTAGAGATTCCACAGTGAACTAACCATGAATACTTTTATCTTCAGGGTTCTCACAGCATAGTGAGTGTAGAATAGGGTAGCTATATAACCCCACAAACAAATGTGAAATGTAAGCAGAAACGAGGGCTATTCAGGAGAGGATTGTGATGCTGAGAAGTCAGAGAAGGCCTTCCTAGAAGAGATGCTATCTAGGTGGGGACCTGAATGATGAAGGTGGGGACAAGCGCCTTCTAACATGTTCAGAGGACCTGAAGTGGGAGGAAGCATGGTGCGGACAGTGAACTAGACAAGGCAAGAGCCAATGGTGAGAGTAGTAGGTGATAAGGACGGACAGATTGGCAGAGGTCAGATTACATTTGGCCATGTGGGCTTGGGGGGGCATTTGGTCATTATCTTAGTACCGGGGAGCCATGAGGGGGTTCTGAGCTGGGAGGGTACATGATTTTCCTTGAGTGTTAACACACTCCCCCTGGCTGCTCTCGGTACCCAGTGAGAGATGCTGGTACCGAGATGCTGGGCCAGAGCCTGAGGAGCAGAGTAGAGGGCAGTGGCCAGGTTTGGAAGTAGAGTCACAGGATTCTCTCCGCACATCTTTTTGGGGGACATAGAGGGTAGGGGAGGAGAGAGAGGTCTGAGATGATGGTCCCCGCCCCCCTCCTCTGCAGCATCAGATGGTCAGGCTTCTGAGAGACAGTGGTAGCCCTACTGATCATTGCTGTTGAAATGATGCTCTGGGTGATGGGAAAATGTTCTTTTGCCCTACTGGACCGAGGACAGCCAGTGGCCCTGTCCTGAGTCACTGTTGTACTGAGCCAGAACAGTGCCTGGCTCAGTAGTAAGAGCTAAACAAACATTTGTTAATGAAGGAAGAATTGAATGATGGCAAGTTGGGAAGTCCATGAGTCCTCTCGCCCCTTCTCCGCGTGCCACTCCCGAGAGGAGTTGGGACATTATCTGGAGAGCCTGTCTGAATATTGGTACAGTCGAAGGTGTGTGCACTGGCTGTCATCAGGTTGCTCACACCCCCCCCCCCCCAACCTCCTGTCTTACCCTTCTTCCCTCTACTTACCCCACAGCAACTCTGGCACCAGCCCCCAGCCCTGCTCCAGCCCTGGTCTCCTCCCAGGCACCCCTGCGGCCAGAGGATGACATTCTGTACCAGTGGCGACAGCGGCGGAAGCTTGAACAAGCTCAAGGAGGTCAGGGTGACGGAACCTGGGTGCTGCCAGGGACCTCTGCCCTCACTACTCCGGTGAGATGGGGGAGGGAGGCACTGGAGGGGGATCCTAAGGGTGGTTGGAGGGAGGGAGGCCTGAGTGGAACTGAGGACACCCTGCTCTTTCTCTCCCCCTCAGGTCCCTGTCCCCATCTGTCTGCATACCTCGCCTGCCCCTGCGGAGACCCTTAGTTCCCTGGGAACACAGCCTAACTGCATCCCGTTTTGGGGCAGTGTGGCCGGGCCTGCTCCCCAGGAAGCCTGTGTCGAGAGGCGTCCTATTCCCCCAGAGTTCTCTCCACACATCTTTCGGAGCCCCTACCCCCATGGGTTTTTCTGGGCCCCACAGCCCGGTTCCTGGGTATCTTTTGGGGGCGTCCCCCACATGCCCTGTGCCTCTACTCCTGGGCCCCCAATCATCCCCCAGGGCCCTCCCACCCCTGCGCCATGTAGCTCCGCCCAGCTGGAGAGGCAGGACCCCAAACCTCGGAAGGGTAGAGCCTGGCGCCCAGAATCTGCTGGGCGAGTCTTGGTGGCTGACCTGGAGCCTAGCCCGCAGCTCCGCGGCCCTCTGGGCCAGGTAGTGACAGCTCGGCTCTTCCCCGACAGCCTGGAGGACACGCCCCCTCGCCTCGAGAGCCTGCCTCCACCTCTGGCTGAATCTCAGAAAATCAAGACCGCACCGCCCAAAGCTAAGGTTGCGCCCTCGTGCTCAGAAGTTACCTCCCCTCTGTCTGATCCATGGTTTCCTCAGGCGACCCCACCTGGTCGGTCCCAGGCCCAGTCTCGAGATGCCAAGGCCACGCCCCCCGCAGAGGGGTGGGTGCTTTGCAGTGAAGTCAGGAATGCTCAGCCCAAGGCCCCGCCCCCGCCAGCTGCCGAGGCTTCCACCGGGGTTGAAGCCCCGCCCCCTTCATTCGAGGCGGGGTCTCTAGAGGCTGTGGCCACCTCCTCGCCCGCTGCTGACCACGCCCCCCCAGAGGACCTGCTCTCCCAGGCCGCCAGGCTTCTGCAGGCTGCGGAAGGTGAGCTGATGCGTGCGGCTGCTGGGATCTGGATGGCTGGCTGTGAGTCCAGCCCCCCCGGAGCTCGCTCTTTTCCCTCCAGATTCCGACAGCAGCGAGTTCCAGGAGGACCCTGTGCTGCAGGTGCTAAGGGTCCAGAGGGCCGAGCTGCGGCGGCAGAAAAGGTGACTATCTCCAGCCTTTACAACACCGAGCCCCTTCATCTTCTGAGATTCCCGTCAAGTGTCCCCCACCCTTGAACCCCTTTCCCAGAACTATCCAGAGCCCCAGACCCCAATCCTGAGCACATACCTCAGCCTCTACTACCTGGCTTTTTTCCAGGAAAGTGGACGCCCAATTATCCCTCCTGCTGGGTCACACTGAAGACTCAGGGTCTGGGTTCCTCCAGCCAGGTCGACCCCCAGGTCCCCAAGGATGCGGCTGAGGAGGAAAGGAGCCTCACTTGAGGCCAGAAGACTTGGAATTGTACAAATTTTGTTTTTCCCAATGAAATGCTCTTTTCGGGTTACAGGTTGTCTCTGAGAAAAGAGTTCTGGAAAGGCCAAGAGTCATGCTAATTTAGGGAAATGGCTCCCCCCCACCCCTGCCTCCCCTGTCCTGCCCACCCCTACCCTAGTTACTGACTGTGGTACAGAATCTCTTCTAGTTTCATCCTCTTTGAGGGCAAGGCAGGGGAGGGGTTTCAGGCAAAGCTTCAGGCAGGACTGGGACTCATCTTAACTCAGGAGTAGGTCCTCCTGTCTCAGATGAGACAGAAGGAACTTCCTTTTGGTGTGAAGCTATCAGAGTGTTGGACAATGGTTAGTCCTCAGCCCACATCCTGCCTGAACCAGCACTGTATTTGGTTCATTGATCCCACCCTCCTTGAAGCATTTCCTCCCCCTGCTTCTAGCATCACTAACATGTCATTTTGCTGTGTCCCAGGGCTCAGGCCTTGACTTCTCTATCTAAACTCATTCCCATATGCTGTTAGCTTCCTGGCTTTAAATCCTATCTCTGTTCTGATAGTCCCTAAATTTCTATCTTCAGTCTAGACCTGGCCACTAAACCTCAGGCTTCTATATCCTGCCACCTGCTCATCATCCTCACTCAAAGGTCTAAGAGATGTCCCAAACTGCACAGGTCTTAAACTGAGCTCCCAATCTTCCCCCTAAACCTGCTCCTCCCAAACTTTCCTCAGCTTTGTCCTTCTTCCTGCTCAGTCCAAAAGCCTCATACTCGTCCTTGATTCCTCTCTTTTCCTCAGACCCACCGTCAGTTGACCAGCAAGTCCTGTCAGGTCTACCTTTAAAATCTGTCCAGAATTTAACCCCTTCTTCCATTCCATGGCCCTCACCTTAGTCTAAGCTATAATTATCTGTTTGGACTATTAAAAACCTGTTTGTTTTGTCAGCAAGGTCTTTGAAACATTTCTTATAAAAAATCTAGGTTTTTTCTCCTTGAAACTGGATAGAACTTTGTGACCGCCTCCATAAACAGAATGCAGAGGAAGTGATACTGCTTTAAATTTCTAAACTGGATTAGAAAAGATGATACAATTTCCATGTGGCTCCTCTCGCTCTCTCTTTCTTGCTCTCTCGAGCCCTGGGCTACCATATAAAAAGTCCAGTTACCATGTTGGGTAGGGGTTTGTGTTACACAGGTGTGTGCACTTGTCAACATACAGTGAAATTTTTGAATTTCATTGTATGTAAAGTTTACCTCAAGAAAAAGAAATATTGAACTCTAGTTAAAGATATGCATGCTGAATTATTTAGGGGACAGCATACCAATGTCTAATTTATTTTGAAATACATTAAAAATTAGACTAATGTATGAATAGAGTAATAGGTGGATGTGAATAAAGCAAACAGTAAAATGTTAATTATAAGATCTAAGTGGTGGATATATTGTAGATTGTTCAACTGTGCTGTATGTTAGAAACTTAATAAAACATTCATAATAAAATGTTGAAGAATATATAATCAGGATTATTTTGATATCTATTTTAAAATGGGAGGATGGAATAGATTTCTGTAAAAAATATTTTCTGTATATCACAGACATGGTAAATATTTGTTTTCAGCCTTTTTGAACAAAACATGTATTTAAATTAAACCAACAAGAAGGAAATAGATGTTTAGATATAAAAATAAAATAAAAGATGTTTATAGTAGAAGAACCTGATCTAGTTGGAGGGTGAGCAAAGCCTAGAAGGATTCCTGAGAAATTAGATTTAAGCTGTGACAGGTAGAAATTAACTAGTTGACAGAGGGCTATTTTAATTACTATTGCTGGGTTACAAATCACCCCCAAAATTTAGTGGCATAAAACAATCTGGCACCAGAGCTTACATGATGAACTGGAACTATAGTCTATAGCAGTGATGGGCAACCTTTTGAGCTTGGTGTGTCAAACTTCGCCAAAAAACTGAGCATAACTCAGGTAGTGTGTCACTTTGAGGAAAAAACTAACTCCAAGACTCTAGTCGCAAATGTTTCATCCTCAGGAGCAGCAAATGTTTCATCCTCGGCATGCGGCCGCGTGTCATCAGAAATGGCTACGCGTGTCAGTGCTGACACGCGTGTCATAGGTTCGCCATCACTGGTCTATAGTAACTACACATGATTTCCATGTGGCTTGGGCTTCTTCAAAACTCAGCATAACCACATTTCTCACATGCCTCAACACATCTAGAGCTAGTCATTCCAGTAGACAAGGAGGAAGCTGTATTGCCTCTTATTACCTAACCTTGGAAGTCACATTATCTCTCTCTTTATTTTTATAATTTTTTAAAAATCATTACCCAAGGAGTGAGGATTTCCCCCCATTAATTTTAGAGAGAGTGAAGGGAGGGTGTAGAGAGGGGGAGAGAGAAACATCCATGTGACAGACACATTGATTGGTTGTCTCCCACACACACCCGGACTGGGGGCGGGGATGGGACCTGCAATTCAGGTATGTGCCCTTGACCAGGAATTGAACCTGTGACCTTCTGGTAAGTGGGCTGATGCTCTAACCACTTAGCATTGCTGGCCGGAGTGGCAGTCACATTCTCTATTAGTTGAAGTCACAAATCTGCCCAGATTCAAAGGGGAGGAGATGTACTTTCTACCTTTTCATGAGAGAAGTGTCAAAGGATTTGCAACCACCACAGAGGTTGAGTGGGAAAAGAGGACTGCTCCAGGTAGAGGGAACATCACATGGAAGGTATCTGTGATGGGAGTGAGGTCTGCAAATTTAATAAGTTGAAGTGAGTAACTGTAAACTGACCCCTCCTCCAGTACTCCCCCCATCTCTGCTTAATAAAAAATTTTTTTTAATTGATTTCAGAGAGGAAGAGAGAGGGAGAGATAGAAACATCAATAATGCCGAAACCGGTTTGGCTCAGTGGATAGAGCGTCAGCCTGCGGACTGAAGGGTCCCAGGTTCGATTCCGGTCAAGGGCATGTACATTGGTTGCCGGCACATCCCCGGTGGGGGGTGTGCAGGAGGCAGCTGGTCGATGTTTCTCTCTCATCGATGTTTCTGGCTCTCTATCCCTCTCCCTCTCTGTGGAAAATCAATAAAAAAATATATTTTTTTTAAAAAAGAAACATCAATAATGAGAGCGAATCATTGATCAACTGCCTCCTGTATGCCCCATACTGGGAATCACAACCTGGGCATGTGCCCTGGCCAGGAATTAAACCATGATCACTGAGCCCACTAGCTGGGCCCTAACTTATCACCTTCTAATATTCTATATGTTTTAATACTTATTTTGTTCACTGTTTTCTCCCACTAGTTTTTTAGTTCCATGTGGGCAGAGTACATTTACCTGTTTTGTTTACTGACGTGTCCACAAATTAAGTAAGTGGTAGGAGTTTTTTGAATGAATGAGTAGGTGGGTCAAGGATGAGCCTTCTGAGGTGAACGCCTTGTTGAAGGCATGAGCAACGAGAGTTCTCTTGGAAAGGGTGTTGTTAGTGTTTTCTGAATCCGGCTCAGTCAGCAGCAGGAAAGATTGGGATTGGCTTTTTGGGAGGCATGGTCATGTTCTGGCATTTTGGGCTAAACTTATTCCTAGGAAAAAGGATTCAAGGCTGGAGGCTGACCTGTAATAAGCAGTAGAGGCCGAAACCGGTTTGGCTCAGTGGATAGAGCATCGGCCTGCAGACTCAAGGGTCCCAGGTTCGATTCCGGTCAAGGGCATGTACCTTGGTTGCGGGCACATCCCCAGTAGGGGGTGTGCACGAGGCAGCTGATCAATGTTTCTCTCTCATCGATGTTTCGAACTCTCTATCCCTCTCTCTTCCTCTCTGTAAAGAAATCAATAAAATATATAAAAAAATAAAAATAAATAAGCAGTAGAGAAGGCAAGGAAAATATCCAGTGGGTAGAGCCAAGTCACAGAGTGCCTAGAATTCTATGTTCCGGGCAGGGCTTTTGAGTCGGTGGGGAAATGTCCATGGGCGAATGTCCTCAGTATTCTGACATTCAAGGTGTGGCTTAGAGGATTGAAGCTTCGGAAAGCTGCTTGGGGATGGAGAAAAGCCCCGAGCCCACGGGAGAATCCAGGTGTGAGTGTCAGAGGCGTGGTCGCTGAGCGTAGACGAAGGGGAGGGCCATTGCTTAGTGTCAGAAAAAGCAAAGCTTCCAGAACCTGGGGGTGTGTCTCAGGAGGGGAAAGGCGGCCAATGAAAGAGGTCCGGGGCGCGGCGCTGTCAAACTCTTCGGGGCGGGACCGGAGACCCAGCCAGGAAGGGTGTTCGAGCCGAAGCCAATGAAAAGCCGCCAGGTGGGTGGGGCGTCCTAGGCCGAGGGTGGGGCCAATGGGAAGCGGCGCCGCGCCCCCGCTGTTCCCGCCCCCGCGGGGCTCGCGGCTGAGCGGGTTGGAGGCGGGGACTCCAGTTGCCCGCGCGCGGCTCGCGCCCTCCCCTTTGTGTCGCCATGGCGGCGGCTTCGGCGACGAGGACGGCGATGGAGGGGTCTAGCGCGGCCAGCGCCTGAGGAGGCCTCGCGACCATGGTGGTGAGGGGCCTACGCGGCCGTCAGACCAACCGCGTGGCAGTCTGTCCATGCACGGCTCGGCCCCGCGCGCCCCGCCCCCGGCCCCGCCCGAGCCCGGGGCCTGCGCCTCCCCTCACCCCTCGTCGCGGGTCCTCTGGTCCCCCAGCCGGGCTGGGTCCGAGCCCTCGCCCCGGCCCCGCCCTCTCAGCGTGCGTCTCCTTCCACCGCCCGGGTGGGGTGTTTGTGGCCGAAGGCTTGGACTTGGGAGGAGGAGGGGCAGGTCCCGGGCAGGACCCGGCATCCCCCGAGTGGTCCCCCGCAGGGGCCTGCGGAAGCTCCCCTGGCTCCTCACCACCCCCCGCACCCGAGCCATCTTCATTGTCCTCATCCCAACCTCCACCCTTCCGGGCCTAGCCCCCTCCTCCTCCTCCCACCCGCCACTTTTTCATTCTCCAGCCCCACCCCCACTCAGCTCCATCCTCAGCCTAACCCTTGTCTTCTCTTTCTCCTCATTTTCACCCCAGCCCAGGCCCACTCAACCAGACCTCCTCCACTCCCATCGGCCTGAACCTTTACCTCATGCTCTCCAGCTGCTCCCCTCCTACTGACTCCACTCCGACCCCGGCACTGATCCTTGGGTCCTCTCCATCTTGTCCTCGTCCTCCCTCCCCTACCGGCTCCCTCTTCCACCATGCTGCTCCTGCTCATTCATCCATCCCCTCATTCCCTCACTTAACAGATACTCACTGAGACCTCTGCAAGCCCATGCTCTAGACACAGAGAAAGTCAGAACCCATCCTGCTTTGGGGAGTTTCATGGGTTGGAA
This sequence comes from Cnephaeus nilssonii, assembly GCF_951640355.1. NCBI lineage: Eukaryota > Metazoa > Chordata > Mammalia > Chiroptera > Vespertilionidae > Cnephaeus > Cnephaeus nilssonii. The sequence continues at coordinate 35,602,994 of NC_137091.1, forward strand.
GGGGACAGATCCGAGGGGGGAGACCCAAGAACGAACTTGGGGTTGCAGGGATATGAAGGAGGGAGAAGCTAGAGCCAGTCTGGGAAATCCCCATCTGGCAGCTGGTTAATTCATCAGATTTTATCCGGTCCCTGCTGGCAACTGGCTGAAATTGGGCATGAGGACCCAGCGAAGAATCAGGCACGACCCTACCTGTGAGGAGCACCAATTCTGTGCCCCCCCCCCCCCCCGTGCTGGGCGATGCTGGGGAGCTGGGGTGCTTAGCTCCAGGCTGTGATGCTGGGAGGTCACAGTCCAATGTGGGAGATGGACTTGACGCCCCCCCCCCCCCCCCCCGTGCTGGGCGATGCTGGGGAGCTGGGGTGCTTAGCTCCAGGCTGTGATGCTGGGAGGTCACAGTCCAATGTGGGAGATGGACTTGACGCCAGATCGTGACGTCCCAGAGTGCTCAGGGCTATAATGGGAAAAACCCAGACAGAGTCATCAAGCTAGGATGGAGGAACTTCAGGGGATGGGAGAGTCCAGAAGAGGTGACTGATACAGCCTGAAGGGTCAGGGAGAACTGAGAGGAGGAAACGGGAAGGGTTGAGAGGTGGGAGATGCGGAAGAGGGCAGCTAGTGAAAGAATGGGGAAGGGTGTTCCACGCAGAGGGCCTAGGAAGGAAATGAAAAGATGTGCTTTCGTTTGGGCTCTGAGAAATTCGAGCGCTCTGAGAGTGGAGGCAATGGGAAGCGATAAGGGTGGAGAGGTAAACAGAGACCAGAGGATTATCTTGAAGACAACAGGGAGCCATTGAAGGCCCATGATCTGTGGAGAGACAGAGGCAGATTTGTGTTGTGTGAAAATTATACTAGTGCTTGCTGTGGAGATGCTGGTAGGAGGGGAGAGGCTGGCAGCAGGAAGACTGATAAACTGGGAGCTGTGGTTGTCCAGACAGTGGAGAGGCGTGGAGAGGCACACCTGGAAGATGACGATACTCTGCAGGGGCTACAGGAGGAGTTTAAATCCAGAGCGATGGTACCAGCCTTCGTTCTTCCTGCCTCACCCTTGGCCCCTCCTCTTCTAGCCCCCTCACCCCAGACCACACAGGAAGATGAAGCCCTATCCTCCTCTGGTCTCCACCTCCCCCTGACCTCTGCTCCTCCATGCTCAGGGCAGTGTATGGAGTGATTCAGGCCTCTAGGCACAAGGTGGCAGATAACAATGCTCCTGTTGTCTCTGCTCCCATCGCTGGGGGCCTCTGATTCTTTTTGCTCTGCAGGCCCGCAGCACTGACAGCCTGGATGGCCCAGGGGAGGGCTCGGTGCAGCCCCTGCCCCCCACTGGGGGTCCCAGTGTGAAGGAGAAGCCTGGGAAGAGGTGAGAGGTGAGGGAGAGGCCCAGCTGAGGAGGGGGCCAAGCACAGGAGCCACTAGTGATGTGTCCCCTGTCTTCCAGGCTCTCGGCTCCTCGCGGTCCCTTTCCCCGGCTGGCTGACTGTGCCCATTTCCACTATGAGAATGTTGACTTTGGCCACATTCAGGTATGAGGGTTTTCACCCAGGTGGGAAGAGGAGATCCCACCCAACCATGAAGCAACGTTAGCCACCTTACCCCTGAGAGCTGTCCCTGGGATTGGCTGCTCTGCCCATCCGAGAAGTCGGTGGCTGGAGTTGCAGGGTGGGAAGGAAGAGCTGTTCATCATTCATCATTTGTTCCTTTATTCATTCTGCAACAGCTTTTTGTTAGGTGTGTGCTCTGTGCCAGGACCCTGCACTCTGATTGAGGCATCACTAGGCCCTGCCCTTGGAGAGCACAGCCCCATCCCTAGAGAGTGCCAACTCGGACAGGTTAGGACAGGAACCAAAGTGAGACCCCCCTCTCCCCCGGGCTTTTCTTCCCCTCTACAGCTCCTACTGTCTCCAGAGCGTGATGGCTCCAGCTTCTCTGGGGAGAACGAGCTGGTGTTTGGGGTGCAGGTGACCTGTCAGGTAAGGCCACCCTGCCTCTCATCTGGCCTGTCGGAATGGTTGCCATGGTCCTCAGCTCAGTGAAATGGGACTACTGCTCCTTTTTGTCCCTCACCCTCCCACAGGGCCGTTCTTGGCCAGTTCTTCGCAGTTACGATGACTTCCGTTCCCTGGATGCCCACCTCCATCGGTGCATATTTGACCGGAGATTTTCCTGCCTCCCGGAGCTTCCCCCACCCCCAGAGGGTGCCAGGGCTGCCCAGGTAAACTGCTTGTGATCCCATCCCTGCCTCAGCCATGATGTGTCCTCATCATCGATGTGTGAAACCATCAAGGCAGAGGGATTGATAAATACTTAATCACGAGTATGGCCTGACTCCCAACCAATCAGAATGGAGAGACCATAGGACTGCAGCAAGGTTCTGGAGGCCCTCTTTAGCTTTAGGATCATAAAGACTTCCAGGGAGTTCCATGGGAGGATCAATATGGCCAGACCAATGGAAGCACAGAGGAGCTTGACATAGTCTGTTCCCAACTACTATGCCAATATTTTAGTACCTAACAGTAGAGTGGCACCCATGCATTGAGGGTGAATTTCTGTCCTGCTTAGAGGCAAGCTAAGGCAGTATAGCAGGGCACTGGGCTCTCTCGGGGGTCTCCTCACGAGACCCCCCCCCTGACAATCTGACCACAGATGCTGGTGCCGCTGCTGCTGCAGTACCTGGAGACCCTGTCAGGACTGGTGGACAGTAACCTCAACTGTGGGCCTGTGCTCACCTGGATGGAGGTGGGCCCGGGCAACAGGGCTTGAAGTTGGGAGTGAGTGAGGGAGGTCGGAAGAGTGAGAACCAGCCTGGGAGTGTGTGTGGGCACAGGAAGGAAATGAGCCGGACAGGAGGAGTCACTGGCATTTCAGTGTCTGTTTGGGTGTATGTCTGTTAGAATGAGTGTGTGTGCGTGTGCGTGTGTGTGAGCAGGTGTTGGGCTGTGGGGAGAATTTCGAGGTATATCGAATGGGTTTGGCTGTAACTCACAGAAGAACGCCTGGCTAAGAGTGACTTAAGCCAGCAGCTTTTAGATAGCAGATGTGCAGTGTCTGCTATGGATGGTGAGGGTGCAGGGGTGTATCAGGAGGACTTCAGGGTAGAGGAATCCTGAGGCATGTGAGAGGAAGGAAGGGGCCTTGTTTTGGAAGGGGCCTGAATTTAGGTGTTTGATCAATAGCTCTGAGTGATTGGGGCTCTTAGATGTGGAGCAAGTAGTGGCCTCCACTGGGCCTGGAAGAACCTTCTCCGCCTTAATTCTGTATTACCTTCTGGCCTCTCCCTGCCACATTCACCCTCCACCTCAGTTGGACAACCATGGCAGGCGCCTGCTCCTCAGTGAGGAGGCCTCCCTCAATATCCCTGCGGTGGCTGCCGCCCATGTGGTGAAGCGGTACACAGCTCAGGCACCAGACGAGCTGTCCTTCGAGGTGAGGCTGTGGGGGTGGGGCAGACTCCATCTGGACTCCCCTCTTCCGGCCACTTCTGACCCTCCCTCATCTCATCTGCCCTCTCCTAGGTGGGAGACATTGTCTCCGTGATCGACATGCCGCCCACAGAGGATCGGAGCTGGTGGCGGGGCAAGCGAGGCTTCCAGGTGAGCCTGGGTTGGGGTGGACTGGTGGGGCTAGGGCACTGTGCTAGCTAGGGTGGCCCAGGCACTGACCCTGAACCCTCCTCAGGTCGGTTTCTTCCCCAGCGAGTGTGTGGAGCTATTCACAGAGCGGCCCAGTCCAGGACTCAAGGCGGGTAAGTGCCAGCGGCAAAGTGGGGAATCCTTCCTGCATCCTTTGCCTGCTGTCCATCCTTTCCACCCATCCTTCACCCCACAGATGCCGATGGTCTCCTGTGTGGTGTTGCGGCTCCCCAGGGTGTCTCCTCTTTGACCTCAGGTAATGGAAATAAGAGGCTCTGTCCCTGCCTCCTTCCTGTCGGACTGATAACTGCACTGACCTGTGTGCACTGACCCTTTTACTCTCACAGCTGTGCCCCGGCCACGTGGGAAGCTGGCTGGCCTCCTGCGTACCTTCATGCGCTCCCGCCCTTCTCGGCAGCGGCTGCGACAACGGGGTATCCTGCGGCAGAGGGTGTTTGGCTGCGACCTTGGAGAGCACCTCAGTAACTCAGGCCAGGACGGTGAGGTCCGGGCCCACCTGCCTAGCCCACCCCTCCCGCCCAGGATTTGACCCGCCCATTCCTGACTCCACTGCTTTCTCCCAGTGCCCCAGGTGCTTCGCTGTTGCTCTGAGTTTATTGAGGCCCATGGGGTAGTGGATGGAATCTACCGACTCTCAGGCGTGTCATCCAATATCCAGAGGCTACGGTGAGGGCCCTCCACCAACCCCTTCCCTCCACAGACACTTACTGAACATCATTTCTAGTCTAGGCCCCGTGCCATGTGCTGGTGACAAGAGCTCTTGGGAATTGGGAGGGCATCTAACGGGGTTGGATCAGGGCTGTGGACAGGGAGGGCTTCTCTGAGGAAGTGACTCCAGCTGAGGCCTGAAAGGTGAGAGCAGAATGAGTGTTGGAAGTAGAGAGATAACCTTCACTGAGTACTTGCTACATGCTAAACACTGGGCACTGAGGACCAGAGATTCATTCCCACCCTCACATGCTAGAGGTAGAGACAAACAAGGAAATGAGAGAGTTTACTAGTAGGTGACAAGTGCTATGGAGAAAAAGAGATGGGGGTAAGGAGAATCATAATAGTAAATCTGGGAGGGATGTTGCCGTGTTAAATAAGGGTGGGCAGTGAAGGCCTCTTGGAGGGGAGCTCCTTCTGGAGGATGGGAGGGAGGGAGCGAGCCCTGTGGATATTCTGGGAAAAGCATTCATGGTGGAGGGAACAGGCAGTCCACAAGGCAAAGTAGCAGGAGATGATGTCTGAGAAGTAATTAGGGGCAGAGTGTGCAAGGCCTTTTTAAAAATAATATATTTTTATTGATTTCAGAGAGGAAGGGAGAGGGATAGAGAGATAGAAACATCAATGATGAGAGAGAATCATTGATTGGCTGCCTCCTGCACGCCCCCTACTAGGGATCGTGTCCACAACCCGGGCATGTGCCCTTGGCCGGAATCGAACCCGGGACCCTTCAGTCTGTAGGCCAACGCTCTTATCCACTGAGCCAGACCAGCTAGGGCTGTGCAAGGCCTTTTTAACAACTGTTTGGATTTTGGCTTTTACACTGGAGGGTTCTGAACTGAGGACACATGCTAGTCTAAGAGGTGGGAAGGAGTGAGGCACACGTGTTGAGACTGACGGGAGGCCCTGAAGTGAGAGTATAGAGCCCGGAGGTGTGAGAGATGCATGAGTTCATGTGCATTGAGCTTTTCCCCTCGAGCAGTGAGACACAGCCAGATAATTGTGAGGAGGGGCTACTGGGATTTCAGCCAGTTTTCCAGTGACCTCTTGAAGTTAGGAGAATGGCATAATGTGCTGGAAGTAGCAGGGCCGTGCTCTGGAATCAGATAGCCTTGGGCAGGCGCAGGAGGGACACCTCCCACCTGAGCTTCAGTGTCTTCCTCTATGAAAGAGTGCCCCTGTCTTTGGCAGACAGGGTTATTGTAGAGGAAGTAAGTCTCTGTCTTTTGAGGAGCACAGTGCAGAAAGAGGGTTGCATCCATCTGTGGACAGTGTGGGTATGGGGTGCACAGCCAGGCAGACCAGCTCTGACACGAGTCTTTCTTCTCTTTGACCTGGTGGCCTCAGGCATGAGTTTGACAGTGAGAGGATCCCTGAACTGTCTGGCCCCACCTTCCTACAGGACATTCACAGTGTGTCTTCTCTCTGCAAGCTCTACTTCCGAGAGCTGCCCAACCCCCTGCTCACATATCAGCTCTACGGGAAGTTCAGTGTGAGTAAAGGAGATAGTGAGGTTAGAGGGTGCTGGGATGCATTGGGCCCAGTCCCCATCATGCCTGTGCACAATCTCAGGAGGCCATGTCAGTGCCTGGGGAGGACGAACGCCTGGTGCGTGTCCATGACGTCATCCAACAGCTGCCCCCGCCACACTATAGGTAAACCAGGAGGGGTAGGGAAGGGCTGTGGTGGGCTCACAAGGGAGTTGAGACTCAGATGTCCCCTTCCACTCCCACCCCAGGACCCTGGAGTACCTGCTGAGGCACTTGGCCCGCATGGCAAGACACAGTGCCAATACCAGCATGCATGCCCGCAACCTGGCCATTGTCTGGGCACCCAACCTGCTACGGTAAGCTGGCAGCTCACCAGCCTGTCACCCATGGGCTGAGCCCCAGTCTCCCCCTACTTCTACACCTACCCTAGGAACTCACCCAACTTTTGGTTCTCTTGTTCATTTCATTCAACATATATTTATTAAATATCTCCAGTGTGCCAGCCCCTGTTCTCAGCACTGGGGATGGAGTAGTGAGCAAGATCCTGGGCTCCTGGGCTCCTGGGCTCATATTCTCATAGGGAGATGGACAATGAACTAGTAACAAGGAAACAGAGAATGGTCTGATGGTAGTGAGTGGCAAGGATAAAGATTACAAAGCAGGGAAGGGGCATGCACAGGGTTGTGGCATTTTGGGATGTGTAGGTGGTAGGGAAGGCTTCAGTAAAAAAGTCTTCGATAGCCAGCAGCACAGAGAGCCTCCAATTTGATGGTGATCGAGACAGGCAAGCTCTCTGTCCTAAACAAAATATGTGGTGGGTGTAAGAACTATGGGGGGGGCGAGGGGGGAAGAAACAAAGATAGACCTGGAATACAGAGAAAGCTTACAGTTTTAAATAAGGTAGATGGGGAAGACTCCACTGAGAAGGTAACATTTGAGTCAAGAACTGTAGCAGGTGAGATATCTGGGGAAGAGCAAACTAGGCAGAAGGAACAATAAGTGCAATGGTCCTGGGGCTGGGTCAGCAGGAACAGTAGAGAGGCCATTGTGGCTGGAACTGAGTGAGTGAGTGAGTAAGGGGCTGAGGGGGAGGAGATGATGAGGTCAGGTAGGTGATGGGGACTGGGATAGAGGAGGAGTGACTTATAGGTTGTGAGTCATGTGAGGACTTTGCTTTCGCCAGGAGGTGTTCCCAGCTTCCTCCAGCTCTGCATGAGCAGCAGACTGTGGGGGTGGGGTGGGACCAGGGGACCAGGGAAGAGGTGGCTGTGATAGCCAGGAGGGAGAGGATGGAGGGTGGGGCAGTAGAGGGGGAGAATAGTTTAGATTCTGGACAGATTTTGTGGGGGGAGCCCACAAGGTTTTTAGGCAGATTGGATGTGGGTGTGAGGGAAAGAGAGAAGTCAAGGACAATTCCAAGGTGTCTTGCCTGAACCACTAAAGGACTGCATTGACTGAGATGGGGAAGGTGGTGAGGGAGCAAGTTGGGGAAAAGTTGAGAACCAAGTTGTAGATGTGATCAATTTGATAAAATCAGAGCTGTTGAATGACAGTCTTTGCTTCTATTAGCTCCCTACCTAACCTAGTCACAACCCTCCCCCTCCTCCAGCTGTGGCTCAAGGCACCGGACCTCTTCTCCCTCTCCCATTCAGGTCCATGGAGCTGGAGTCAGTGGGGCTGGGCGGGGCAGCAGCCTTCCGTGAGGTGCGGGTGCAGTCAGTGGTGGTGGAATTCTTGCTCACCCATGTGGATGTCCTGTTCAGTGACACCTTCATCTCTGCTGGCCTCGACCCTGCAGGTATGCTCGTCCTATCTCCTGATGTCCTGGCTACTGCCTCCTCATTGTCAGGACTGCAGTGGGAGGGCAGGGGGGCTCCCAGCCCTGTCCCTACCCACTGAAGCTGTACCTCCTTCCTGGCTCCTTGAGGACCCCGCCCCGGCCTCTCCCTCCCCTCCCCACCCTTCTCATTTCAGCTCCTACGCTCAGGATCCCTACTTCTTGGCCTGGACATCGTTCTTCCTCCACCCCTTGTAGCTCCTGGGGGTGCTTGGGGCCAGAGGTCCACCTGGGAGGAGGTGGGAGGTCCCCAGACTTGACCCTGCCCAGGCCCCACCCAGACTCCCCACCCTGCCCCGGACCCCAGCCCAATCAGGATTCAGCACATCGGAGGGCCCTCTGGCCCGAGGTAACTGAAGCCAGAGCCACTGCCTTTGCTGGCTGCTGGGAGCTGCCTCATCAGCTGGTTCTGCCTCATTCCTGCTCACCTGCCTGCTGCCCACCCATTCCCACCTGATCCTCTCTGGTTCCCTGCCTTGCCAGCCAGGGTGGGGGTTATGCTTTGGGGCCGGAGCTTGGGCAGTAGCGCTTAGCTTTACCTGTTGCCTTGAATGTTCCCTGGGCTGACAGCTGCCCACTTTCCCAACTCCCCAGGCCGCTGCCTCCTTCCCAGGCCCAAGTCCCTTGTGGGCAGTGGCCCCTCCACTCGCCTGTTGACACTGGAGGAAGCCCAGGCTCGCACCCAGGGCCGACTGGGGACATCCAATGAATCCACAGCTCCCAAGGCTTCAGACTCTCCTGTGGAAAGGTGAGTCGGACACAGGGGAGAGGAGGGGCTAGCCTTGAGGTCCCAGCTCCTCACACTGCCTCCTGTGTCTCACCCAAACCCCAGGAGGAAGGGGGAGAGAGGCCAGAAACAGCGGAAGCCAGGCGGTAGCAGCTGGAAGACTTTCTTTGCACTGGGCCGCGGCCCCAGCATTCCCCGGAAGAAGCCTCTTCCCTGGCTGGGGGGGATGCGCGCCCCACCACAGCCTTCAGGTCAGAGGTCGGACAGTCAGCGTGGTGGTGGTGCAGCACTCTGGAATGCCTCTCTGACCCTTCTTGTCTCCTTGCAGGCAGCCGACCTGACACAGTCACACTGAGATCTGCCAAGAGTGAGGAGTCTCTATCATCTCAGGCCAGCGGGGCTGGTGAGCTCAGGGTGGCCTGGCCTGTGGCGGGGTGGAGCCTCCAAATGCTGTACTTCCAATTTGGGGGTTTTGGTGGTTTTTTAGTTTTTAATTTGGACATTGGGTATGGTGAATTGGATAAAGCATCACCCTTAGTTCATGACACACTGTGATCAATGGTTCATACAGGGTCCTTTCAAACAGTCTTATTCATTCCTTTTGAAAAAATGTAAATAATATAATGAACACCCATGTACCCACTGGCCAGAGCTAAAAGAATCCCCACTACCTTATCTTCAAGCTCCTCCCCTCTCCTACCTGCTGCCTATCCACCAGAGGCCTCCTCTTGATTAGATGTCATCATCTTCATTGATTTTTTTGTTTGTTTGTTAATCCTCACTGGAGGATATTTTTTCCATTGATTCCTTTTTTTCTTTTAAGAGCAAGTAGAAGGGAAGAGAGTGGGTGAGAGAGAGGAGATAGAGAAACAGCTATGAGAGAGACACACATCGGTTGGTTGCCTCCTGCACGTGCCCTGACTAGGGCCAGGGATCGAACCTGCAACCCAGGTACATGCCCTTGACTGGAAATTGAACCCAGGACTCTGGTGAGTGGGCTTAGCTCTAACCACTTAGCAACACTGGCCAGGGCTGTCATCCTTGGTTTTAAGGTTTTATCATGTACAGATGTATACATAAACATATTGAGCAGTTCTAGTCGTTTTAAAATGTCAGTTAAAGGTATCATAAGAAAGGGGGTGTAGTGCTGTATGTGAAACGACTTCATTCACCGCTGCATTACAGATACCATCGTATTGCCAGGTGCAGCTCAGGCTCACTCCTGCCTGCTGATCTTTAGTGTTCCATGTGGATATTTCATTGGGAGTTGCTTGTCCATCCCACTCCTGATGGATTTGGGGGCTCTATGGGTGCTCCCTGCCATGCCCACACTCCTGAGAGAGCTCAACTGAACAAGAAAATGCCCAATTGTTTTCCAAACGTGGTCGCCCCAGTCTGTACTCCCAGCAGCCTTGGTTGGGATCCTGTTGGTCTCATGTTCACAGCCGTGGGGTTGTCAGACTATTCTGGCCCTTGGGTCCGGAATGGTTTTCCCCAGGGACTTGCCATTCATTTCCTTTGTCACTGTGAGTCTGAACAGCTCTCCCTGCATTCACAGCCATGTGGCCCTACCCAGGGAAGTGCCTCTGCATGCTATTTTCCCAGCCTCCTGGGTTGTGTGCCCTGTTCTCACTAATGTGAGGGTATGTAAACTTTTGAGCCCTGACCCCTAACTGCCCCTCCTCGCCCCCAGGCCTCCAGAGGTTGAGCAGGCTACGGCGACCCCACTCCAGCAGTGATGCTTTCCCTGTGGGCCCAGCACCCGCGGGCTCCTGTGAGAGCCTGTCCTCATCCTCCTCTGCGTCCTCCTCCTCCTCTGCGTCCTCCTCCTCCTCAGCAGCTGGGCTCGGGGCACTTTCCGGCTCCCCCTCTCACCGAACCTCGGCCTGGCTAGATGATGGTGATGATCTGGACTTCAGCCCACCTCACTGCCTGGAGGGGCTCCGGGGGCTCGACTTTGATCCCCTTACCTTTCGCTGCAGCAGCCCTACCCCAGGGGACCCTGCACCTCCTGCCAGCCCGGCCCCCCCAGCCCCTGCTTCTGCCTTCCCACCCAGGGCAACTCCCCAGGCCCTTTTGCCCCATGGGCCCACCAGCCCTGCTTCGCCCACTGCCCTGGACATCTCAGAGCCCCTGGCTGTATCAGTGCCACCTGCTGTTCTGGAGCTGCTGGGGGCTGGGGGAACACCTGCCTCACTCACCCCAACACCAGCACTCAGCCCCAGCCCAGGCCTGTGCCCCCATGCCATCCCCCTGCTGCCACATGGAGCTGAAGCCCAGCTGAGTGACACCTGTCCACAGGAGATCTGCAGCAACCTAGCACTACCCGGTCCCGGGGAAGCCCAACGACAGCATGGTGAGTCCTACTCAACCCATCCAACACCCTCACAGACCCTGAGGCTGCATCCAAGACCTGGCTGACGCCCCTTCCCATTCCTCTCTGTATAGGGCCTGTCATGGATTCACCACTGCTGCCCCCACCCCTATCCCTCCTGCGCCCTGGGGGGGCCCCACCTCCGCCCCCCAAGAACCCAGCACGCCTCATGGCCCTGGCCCTGGCTGAGCAGGCTCAGCAGGTGGCCCAGAGACAGAGCCAACAGGAGCATGGGAATACCCCATCTGCTCCCCGCTCCCCTTTCTACTGCTCACTGTCCCTGGAGGTGGGCGGTGAGCCCCTTGGGACCTCAGGGAGTGGGCCACCCGCCCCCTCCCTACCCCACCCTGATGCCTGGGCTCCAGGACCCCCACCCTCCCTACCACGGCAACGAAGTGTTGGGAGCCTGGTGAGGAGCCAGCGGCCCATGGGGATCTTAAGGAGGGGACACAGAAGCTCTACCCAGGTCAGTGCCCAGCTCAGGAAGGGTGGGGGCTTCAGAGATGTGCCAGAGACATTGGCCCAGTTCCGATGTTGTGTCTCCTCACAGGTTCTTTCTTCTGTGAGAACCCCTGGCTGCTTCTCCTCAGCTCCCCAGGAGTGCCTGCCACCCTTTCTTGGGGTCCCCAAACCAGGCTTGTACCCCCTGACCTCCTCATCCTTCCAGCCCAGTTCCCCAACCCCGGTCTGGAGGAGCCCTTTGGGTCCTCCTACACCACTTGACAGGGGAGAGAACCTGTACTATGAGATTGAGGCGGGTGAGGGGTCCCCCTACTCTGGCACCACCCAGTCCTGGAGTCCCTTTCACTCCATGCCACCAGATAGGCTGAATGCCTCATATGGCATGCTTGACCAATCACCACCATTCCATAGGTCCCCTGACTTCCTACTCAGCTACCCACCACCCCCCTCCTGCTTTCCCCATAACCACCTGGGCTATTCAGCCCTTCAGCACCCTGCCCGGTGCCCCACTCGGCCTGAGCCCCTCTATGTCAACCTAGCCCTAGGGCCCAGGGGTCCCTCATCCACCTCTTCCAGCTCCTCTTCCCCTCCTGCTCCTCATCCCCATAGCCATTCAGATTCAGGCCCCACAGCCCCCCACCTTCCCCAGAAAGAGAGGGCTCCCTGGGATCCCCACACCCCTCACAGGGTGCCTGGGGCCTGGGGCTCTCCTGAGCCTCTCCTGTACTACAGGGCAGCCCCACCAGCCTATGGGAGGCAGGGCAAGCACCACCGAGGGTCCTTGTACAGGAATGGGGGCCAAGGAAGGGAGGGGGCTGGTCCCCCACCCCCTTACCCGACTCCCAGCTGGTCCCTTCACTCGGAGGGCCAGACCCGAAGTTACTGCTGAATCAGAGCAGAGACCTTCCTCCCTTCCCTCCTCACTGATCTTGGCCCAACCCAATTCCTTGTTTTGTATTTTCTTGAGCTCCTGACCCCTATTCCAGGTTTCTAACTTTGTAACTTGCTTCTGATGTGGTCCCTAACCTGTATGGCTTCCCTACCCTGGACTAAAGGCACCCCCATCCCCCCACCAACCTCTATCCTGGGGCTCTCACACAAATCTGAGGGCTAGGCTGACAACTGTCCTTCCTCTTCCTCCAGGGCCCCCAGCATGTCTTGACCTATGCACAGGGGCTGGGGGCCAGCTCCTGCCCATCTCCCACATGCCCCACTAAACCATCTGACAAAATTAACGAATAAAAATGGTGAAAATGTGGCTGCTGGTGTCCTGCTGGGACTAGGCTCAGTGAACGAAGAGGCAATAGGCTGCTTTATAATTTTTTAAAAAAATACATTTTACTGATTTTTTACAGAGAGGAAGGGAGAAGGATAGAGAGTTAGAAACATCGATGAGAGAGAAACATCGATCAGCTGCCTCCTGCACACCCCCTACTGGGGATGTGCCCGCAACCAAAGTACATGCCCTTGACCGGAATCGAACCTGGGACCCTTCAGTCCGCAGATCGACGCTCTATCCACTGAGCCAAACCGGTCAGGGCTGCTTTATCATTTTTGTTTAAATATGTATTTATTGATTTTAGAGAGATAGAAACATCGATGAGAGAGAAACATTATCACTTGGCTGCCTCCTGCACACACACTTCTGGGAATCGAACCTGCAACCTGGGCATATACCCTGACTGGGAATGGAACTGGTAATCTCTTGGTTCATGGATCAACGCTCAACCACTGAGCCAAACTGGCTGGGCTGCTTTATCACTTCATCAGGGACGGTAACTGCAGAGGGGCTGTGGATATCTTAAGAATCTGTGTCAGGAGTGGGGTTCAGGCTGGGCCTGTCTCTGAGTTAGCATCCACCTTGCAGCTCTGCTATAATCTCCAGCAGATCCATCCTGGGGAGTAGTGGGGAAGGGATGGACTAAGGGTTACCTCAGGTATGAGGAAGGGGCCCTGGGCCCTCCTACCAGGGCCCATTTCTCACTTGTACCTGCTGAAGAAGGGACCTCCTCTCTGCTCAGGGCTGGCTGCCTGTAGCGGAAAAGGCTGTAGCTGCCACCAGTGGACATGAGGCTCAGGATAGACCTGGCGGTGTGTGTGGGGGAGGTGAGGAGGGGGGGTCAGGGCATGATCTCAGGGTCTTCTGCTTCACCTGCCCTGGTGGCCTCTGCCAGCAGCCTCCAGGGTATGGGAAGCCTCTCTGTGGGTCAGCAGGCTCCCAGGGCTGGGGCCCAGCAGGGCAGCTCTGTGCTGCCACAACCCCTGCAGCACTGGGATTTTGACTGAGAGCTGCACCAGAGGCCTGGCTCCCTGGCAGGGAAGCTGAGTCCTGAAGGCTTGGGTGCAGGGCAGAGCCCTGGGGGAGCAGGGTTGGTCAGGGCTCACAGGTCAGTGAGGGGACAGTTGGGAGTCTCAGGAAGTGGTTCCTGCTCAGAGGAGAGGCAGCCCAAGAAACTGGTGACTACTGGGGGGATGGGTCACAAGTTAGGGATTGAATGGTCACCCAGATCTTTAAGGATATCCATACTGGAGCTGGGCTCCAGGCAGTGGTGCAGGCTGACCCTGGTTGTGCGGCTGTGGCCTAGGCACAGGTCAGAGCTGGGACTGGGGCTGCAGCCAGAGTCCTAGGCTGGGCCCCTCTGGACTCTTCCGTGGCCTGTGACCTCAGGAGTCTCCACGGCCAGCAGAGAGCTGGAATGGGTGGCCTCGGTGCCCCACAGCTCCCTTTTTCTCCACATCCCTGCCCTGGCTCCTACCTGGAATGGGGAGGGGCCTTGGGGTGTCACAGGCCTGAGCGTAGTCTTACCTCTGGGAGCCAGCTCATAGTACAGTGTCACTGGGGGTACAAACCAGTAGGTTGGAATTAGGGGGTACAGTCGAGCTGTGCATAGCACCTGCCACCACCCCTCTTTGCTCTCTAAACTGGTGGGGAACCTTGGAGTACAGGGCACGGTGTGGTCCAATCCACCAGAGAGCTCACCCCAGGAGCCAAATCCTGTGGAAAGGAGGCTGGATGTGGGAACATGAGCCCTGCGGAAGGTTCCCCGGCCACTACCCACCCCTGCCAACCTGTCCTGTACCTGGGCCATGGCCTCCTACAGCAGGTATCGGGTATTCTGCAGGCTGCCCACGAGTCAGCAGGCTCTCGGTCCAGCCCAGCCCGAACCAAGGCCTGGTAGGGGGTTGGCCCAGGGGTTCCAAGGTCAGGCTCTAGACTGCCTCCAGGTTAGCCTTTCCCTCAGGCCCTTTTCCAGTCCATCTCTCTTATGAGGAAGCATGATTGGAGGGTCCAAACTGGTGGGGTTCCCTGACCAGTGAAGACCTCCCGGGCCAGGGTGCAGAAGCTGTAGAGGTCTGAGGTGGCCACAGGCATATCACCGCACAAGAGCTCAAGTGGCAGCTCTGGGTAGTTCGGGAGGTGGGGTAGCCTTGGGCCTGGGCCTCCCCAGAGGTAGCCTTGCTGAGGCCTGTGGAGAAGGAAGGGCCTGCTAAGCTACTGGACACTGGGCAGGCAGGTGAGACATGTACTCACCTGGGCTGCAGCCAGCACTGGTGTAGTGGGCGCCCATGCTCCAGGCTGCCCACTTTGGCCAGGCCTGGCCTCACCAGCTGCACAGATGCGAACTGAGGCTGCCATGGCGTGCCAGCGGGCCTGCAGAAACAACACTGCCTCTGGCCGGCAGTGCAGTGGCCTGCAGCAGGCCTGGCTTAGTGCGAGACTGCCCCTAGCCTGGTCCCTGCGTGTGCAGAGCCACATGCAGGGAGCTCAGCCACATGGGCTTGAAGAGAAAGTGCAGCCCCAACAGGCCTGCTGTAGGGCTCAGTGCCAGCAGCAGCAGCAGGTCGGGTGGTGCAGGGTGCTAGGTGGGAGAAAAGCAGCCACTCACAAAGAGGCCCCAATCTGCATGGGGTGGAGGCTGCCCCTGGGCACAGATCACCATGTGCAGGGGCTGCTGATCTATACCAGCCACTGGACAGGAGAGAAACAGCCTGGCTGCCAGAGAGCAAGCACCCAGTTTGTACCGTTTGTGGTACACCTGCCTCCTCTGCAGCCCGTGAGACACAACGCACAGAACTGGGTACCCACCATTCAGTGGGAGAAGGGTCACGTCAGTAGGAGGACTCCATACCAGGTACTGGTCCAGAAGTGAAGACTGTAACCATGGCCATTGCCATACTCCCTGGTCTTTGTTGATAAACACTTGAGTCAGGAGGGCAGGCAGGAGGCTAGGTTGGCCTGGGGAGAAGGGTGGGGTGGCATACCTGCAGTGCTGAAGGTCAGCCAACAGTACATCAGCCTGGGTTCCAGGGGCTTCAGTTGCCACGCTCTGGCTGGATGGCCCCTCCATAGGAGGCTGGAGATGGGGCGGGCAGAGTGTACGTCTGAGACGAAAGGGCTTTCCTTGTGAGGGGACCAGGAGGTCTGGACTCTCTTCTGGACTGCCCGGCAGGGGTGTGGGAGGAGCTCTCTCACCTGACAATGAGTGTGTGAGAGCTGCTCTCGTGTGTGGCAGGGCTCGCCTGGGCTGGCAGCTGCTCTTCGGGGCCCATGCGGGGTATGCTTGTTACTAGCCCCGTGGCCACAGGCTGCTCAGCTGGGGAAGAGTTCGGGACTATGCGGCATGAAGAGGACAGTGGTGCTCCCTGCTCCCCCAACCTCTTCTGACCGAATCCCAAGGCTGGAT
This sequence comes from Cnephaeus nilssonii, assembly GCF_951640355.1. Lineage (NCBI taxonomy): Eukaryota > Metazoa > Chordata > Mammalia > Chiroptera > Vespertilionidae > Cnephaeus > Cnephaeus nilssonii. The sequence continues at coordinate 35,618,927 of NC_137091.1, forward strand.
TTGGGGGGTCTCCTGATTTGCTCTGGCCTTAGTGCCCTGGGGTAAAGGGCAGTCTGAGGGTAAATCTGGGTAGCTGGGAGGGGTGACTTCGCTGTGTGGACAGTTACCTGTCTGCACCAGCCACAGCAAGGACAGGGAGCCGCACAGACTGTGTCTAGAGCCAGTCTGCAATTGGCCCAGCGGTGCAGTGCATGCCACCTCACCGCCCTGCGCTGGTGCTAATACGTGGGGATGACGGGGCTGTAATATCTCAAGCTCCGGGGTGAGGGACCATGAGGTAAGACGGTGAAGGTGCTGGCCCTGATGCTCCCACTCCACTTGGGCCACTGCTTACCTGCTGGCTCTGCTTGGCACCAAACGTCTCTGCCCAGTCCCGACGAGTGCTAATCATGCAGATGCAGGTCACCCCCACCTGCAGCACATGCCATACCACCAGGCTGCAGCCCAAGAAGACATCTGGGTGCACACGTGTGCTGCAATTGAGGCAGCAGCTGAACAACATGAATGGGTTAGAAAAGGGACCAAACAGAGACAAGAGGGCAGAATGGGAGCACTGAGGGACGACGAGAGTCACTGTGAACATAGAAGGCTGACATCAGGACAGGAGGGATAGCTTGGGGACACAGTGGGGTCTTTGAGAGGATGAGAGGATCGCTATGAGCATGGAAGGCACCAGGAGAATGGGAATAATCATTGGAGGACAAGAAGGGGTTAATTGAGAGGTCAAGAGGGGTCACTGAGGACAGGAGGGTCATCAAGGAGTGAGAGTCCTCCGGGAAATAGGTCCCTGGCTCTGGGGCTCAGACTCAGGGCCCTGGGAGTATGGGGCCATCACCACCTGCCCACTCATTGGTTCGGGTTGGCACCAAGGGCCTGCAGGAGCTGCATGGTAGAGCTGTGGCCCAACAGCACTGAGAGGAAGCACACTGTCTGCCAAGCAGAGTTCTCACCATCTACCTAGACAACTGAGGGCAGCGAAGCTGAGGACTGCCCGCGCCCCTCACTCCAGGCAACACCTTTTCCAATTCCCAGTCCCTGCCTGGGTTACCCTTGATCCCAGGTTCCATTCCTATGTCCTGGAACCCCTACCCTTCAGCCTCAGGATCCATCTCAACCCAGTGCTCACCATTAAATCCAGAGTGTTGGAACAAGGGAGGACATTTACCTGCCATGCAGGCATCTATCCCCCATCACAGAGGTGTCATCACACAAAGGTACTCAGGGGCCAGGGAGACAGTGGACATTGTGGGGACATGAGCCTCATGCACTGGGCAGGGCAAGCAGCCTCCACCTACCTCTAATTCAGTGCATGTGCAGGTCCTGCCGATTCTTCAAGGAAAGCAAACTCTGGATTTTATCAGGAAATCTCTCAAGTTTACTTTGAACACTACATGTAAGACAGAATCCAGGTAGCAACCTCCTCAGCACCTCTGCCTCTAAGCCCTTGCTAATTCCCTCCCCTATCATCCTGCTCAGATCACCCCTCCCAAGCCCTCATCTCTGCACCCATCATGCCCCAACCCTATTTCTATGCACCCATTATCTCTGAGTTCCTCTTTTCAAGGCCCTATCCCATATCTCAGGAACAGCACACACGGCATACTTGTCCTTGAACAACTATGTCCTTGGCAGACATGGCCAATGAACCATGCACTTGATCAAACCCAGCTTAGTCTCTGCCACAAAATCTCTCCAGATGAGATCCTTCAGGAACCTCTGAACGTCAAACTTACTGCATCTTATTTTTCTCAGTAGCCCACCATCATTTGCAATGGCATCCTAACTGATTTTCTGCATTTGTCTTGACTGACCCCTGCAGAGGGATATTAAAACACAAAGCATTTTTCTTTTTTTATAGATGCCTTTTAAAAATAGAATTTATTACCCTAACCTATTTGGCTCAGTGGATAGAGCAACGGCCTGAGGACTGAAGGGTCCCAGGTTCAATTCTGGTCAAGGGCATGTACCTTGGTTGTGGGCACATCCCCAGTAGGGAGTGTGCAGGAGGCAGCCGAATCGATGTTTCTCTCTCATTAGTTTTTCTAACTCTCTATCCCTCTCCCTTCCTCTCTGTAAAAAATCAATAAAATATATTTTTTAAAAATAGAATTTATTGGGGTGACATTGGTAAATAAAAATATATAGGTTTCAGCTATACAATTCTACAATATATCATCTGTATATCGTATTGCGTGTTTACCACCCCAAGTCAAGTCTCCTCCCATCCCCATTTACCCTCTTTTACCTCCCCTCTCTCCCCTACGCTCTGGCCATCACCATGCTGTTGTTTGTGTCCACTTTGTTAATTTATTTTGTTCATTAAATTCCACATATAAGTGAAATCATATGATACTTGTCTTCCTCTGACTGGCTTATTTCACGTAGCATATTATTCTCCAAGTCCATCATGCTGTCACAAAAGGTAAGTTTTCCTTGTTGTTTACGGTTGAGCAGTATTTTATTGTGTGCTAAAAATGTACCACAGCTTTTTTACCCACTCATCTATGCATGGGCACTTGGGCTGTTTCCATATCTTGGCTATTGTAAATGCTGTTATGAACACAGGAGTGCATATATTCTTTTGAATTAGTGTTTTGAAATTCTTAAGATATAGCCCCAGAAGTGGAATTGCTTGGGTCATAAGGCAGTTCCATATTTAACTTTTTGAGGCAACTCCATACTGTTTTCCATACTGGCTGCACCAGTCTGCATTCCCACCAAAAGTGCACAAGGGTTCCCTTTTCTCCATGTCCTCGCCAACACTTGTTGTTTGTTGATTGATTGATGATTGCCATTCTGACAAGTCTGAAGTGATATCTCATTGTGGTTTTAATTTTCATTTCTCTGATGATTAGTGACATTGAACATCTTTTTCTATTGGCCATCTGTATATACTCTTGGGAGAAGTGTCTATTTAGATCCCTTGCCCATTTCTTAATTAGGTTGTTTGGGTTTTTTGGGGTTTTTTTTTTGGTGTTGAGTTTTATAAGTTCCTTATAAATTTTGGATATTAAGCCCATTTCAGATGTATTGGCAAATATGTCTCTCATTCAGTGGATTGTCTTCATTTTGTTCATGGTTTCTTTTGCTGTGCAAAACCTTTTTGAAATATGGTAGCAACCATACTTAGGTAAAAGCTAAGTAATGAATCTAAGGTTTAGATTCATTCCCAAAAGACCAGTAGGGAGTAAAATAAGGCTTTAAGGACATTCATACATTCATCTCAGGTAAAAACTGCTGTTTAAATTTTAACCCTGCTCTTTTGGCGCCTGCACGCACTTACTTGCTTAAACAATAGGGTATGCCAAAACCGGTTTGGCTCAGTGGATAGAGCGTCGGCCTGCGGACTGAAAGGTCCCAGGTTCGATTCCGGTCAAGGGCATGTACCTTGGTTGCGGGCACATCCCCAGTAGGAGGTGTGCAGGAGGCAGCTGATCGATGTCTCTCTCATCGATGTTTCTAACTCTCTATCCCTCTCCCTTCCTCTCTGTAAAAAAATCAATTAAAAAAAAACAAACAACAACAATAGGGTAGTTACCTCAGCCCCCAGATTGAGACCTGGAAACTCACATTAATCCATACCACATCACAAAGGTCATTTTCCTGTGCCTGTGGACCAGAACCACAGGAGATTGATTCCCACTGACTCAGGGGCTCCAGGAGTTAACTACCTTTAGAGATTATTAACCCTGCTTAGTTCTGCTTTTTGTACAATCTGCTTTCGCAAGATAAGTCTGCATTCCAATGTCTAGAATTTAGAATTTAGCATTTAGAACAAAGGGAAATTCTTTTGGTTTGGACCTTTAAAAGGACTGCCTACACCTAGGATGGCGCGGTCGTGAGGGTGGCCACCTGCGTGTGATGCCCTTGCGGCCATCCTGGCCAGTTCAATAAATCCTTGCCTGCTTTTTTAATCAATTAGCAGCCTCCGGTGGTCTTATTTTTGACTCCAGGGTTCGACTCCACAACACTTTTTAGCTTGATGTACTCACATTTGTTTATTTTTTCTTTTGTTTCTCTTACCTGAGGCAATATATCACAAAGCATTTCTTGATATAGATATTATAATGATAATCATTTCATTTCTTGTATAGATACTTACACAAGTTGTTCCAAAAACAGAAAAATAAAAAAATAGGGCAAGACTCATTTTATGATACTAGTATGACCTTAATTCCAAAACCAGATGAGAGTTTCCTGAACCAGAAAATAAAATTACATTTCAATTCTATTTGTGATCACATATACAAAACCCCTAACTAAAGTAAAAGGGCTAATCCATCAGTTTATTCCCAGAAAGCAAGGACAATTCCACAAAAGAAAATATATCAGTGTAATAAAACACATTCATGGATTAAATTCGTGAATTTACTGTTTAATTCAGTAAATACAGAAAAGGCAATTGATAAAATTCAATGCCCACTTGTGATTAGGGGGGGAAACGCCTCAGAAAACTAAGAATAGATAAGAACTTCCTTAGTTAATAAAAAATTATAAACCAAAAACCAAGAGCAAGCATGATACTTAACGCAGAAACGTAGACTTATTCCCTTAAATATCAAGAACACAGAAAGAATTGCCTGTTGACAACAAGGTAGGGAGTTCTGACCAACACCTTATGACAAAATAAATAAATAAATTAGAGTTTAAAGATTGAAGGGCTGATGCCCAGCCAGTGTGACTCAGTGGTTGAGTGTCAGCCTATGAATCAGGAAGTTGCAGGCTCGATATCCAGTATGGGCATGCAAAAGGCAGCCAATCAGTGATTCTCTCTCATCATTGATGTCTCTATCTCTCTCCCTCTCTCTTCCTCCCTGAAAAAAAAAAAAAAGACTGCTGGGCTGAGACCAAACCGCACCATCTGCAGATAAGAAAAAGTAACAGAATCAACAATTAGAACTATTAAGCAAGTTCACAAAGTGGCCAGATACACAATCAAATTACAAAAATCAATGAAAAAAACAGAAATTGCAAACCGGGTAATATTAATTTCCTACCACGACTCCAATGATGTCCCATCACACACAGAACAAAACCCATATATTCCTTCTGAGGCCCTTCCTGCCTGTCCCTGCCCCCTCTTCAGCTGCAGTCCTCTCCTGGAGTGCCCTTGCTCCCTGCTGCTGCTTACGCATACCCAGTTTGTTTTGACTTCAGGCCCTTTGCAACCGTTATTCCACCTTTCTGAAATGCATTTCCTCCAGCTCTTTGTATAATTGGCTCTTATACTGTGAGACTCAAGTACCACCCCACCCAAAAGCCCATCCTTTCCAGTGTGTCTACCTTATCCTCATCACTCCCTTAAATTCCCATATTAGATTTCACTCACAATGACTCAAAAGATCATGTTTACCCCTAAATCCCCATCACAGACAATAGAGCTGGGTACATAGCAGGTGTCTGGAACAAAACTGTTGACTCGCCAACTTAAGACGAATCTCCATATTGCCCCTGGATTTTGCCCCCACAGGTGGTTCTAGCAGCCAAACCCTCACCTCTCCTCAGGAGCGGGAAGAGGCCCCAGCCTGGACCGCCAGCAACAGCCAGGTGATGCAGATGGCCCACCAGGGTTTCTGGATCCCAGATGGAGCTCAGCTCCAAGGGGAAGTGAGAGCTCACTCAGGGAGGGCATCTGTGGGCTCTGGACTCAGTCAGCTTCTAGGCAGGGATCAACTGGGGGGGGCGGGGGTCTCATGAAAATGGGATGAAGAGATGAATGGGACCTCAGGGGGCAATAAAGACAAAGCTGGGCCCAGCCAGCATGGCTCAGTGGTAGAGCGTAAACCAGTGATGGGCAACCTTTTGAGCTTGGTGTGTCAAACTTCGCCAAAAAACGGAGCATAACTCGGGTAGTGTGTCACTTTGAGGAAAAAACTAACTCCAAGACTCTAGTCGCAAATGTTTCATCCTCAGGAGCAGCAAATGTTTCATCCTCGGCATGCGGCCGCGTGTCACCAGAAATGGCTACGCGTGTCAGTGCTGACACGCGTGTCATAGGTTCGCCATCACTGGCGTAAACTTATGAACCAGGAGGTCATAGTTGGTTTGATTCCTGGTGGGGCTCCTGCCTGGGTTGTGAGCTCAATCCCCGGTAGGGGGTATGCAGGAGGCAGCCAATCAATGATTCTCTCTCATCATTGATGTTTCTATCTCTTACTCTCCCTTCCTCTCTGGAATAAATATATATATATATATATATATATATATATATATATATATATATATATATATTTTTTTTTTTTTTTTAAGTAAAAAAAAAAAGAGCTGGCTGGGAGTCCTTGGGGAGGCGGGGGTGGGGGTGGGGGTGGGCAGTCTGAAAAGGAAGAAGATCGGGGTCTGATTTGGAGGGAGGCATCTGCATGAGAAAAGGGGTAGGTTCTGGGAGAGCTACAAATCTGTAAGATCATAAAGATCAGGGATCTAAGGGAGTCTGAGAGCTGAAGGGGATCTAAGGAAATCTGAGAGGGTGCAGACCTACAGGGATAGGATCTGGACCTGGGAAAGGAGTCTGGGGGCTTGGCAAGAGGGTCTGAAGATTACCTACGGGCTGGAGGAAGAGGGGCCTGAGAGGCGGTGGGGTCTCCGGGCTGTGAGAGTAGGTCCGAGGGAAGAGGACGGGTGGAAGGTAGGTGCTGGGAGCTGGGGAAAGGGCCCTGGCCTGCGTGCAGTGCCTGGGGCTTGAGGGAGAAGAGAGGGCTCAAGGTCTGAAGGCTATGAGAGGATCTGAGGGTTAGGGAGCAGGCTGAGTTTAGGAAAGTGGGGTCTCCAGGTTAGGGGAAGGACTGCTGGCAGAAAGGGGTCGCTAGCATGTCAAACTCGTGGCTGGTGGGCCACATGCCTCATTTAAATAAATGAGGCACGTGACCTACCAGTGGCGATTTTGACATGCTTGGCAAGGGTCTGAGAAATGGAGCCAGGCTATGATAAAGGAGTGGGGCCTGGGGCTGTCGAAGGGGTGGGGAGGAAGGGGGCAGCCTGAGGAACAGGGTCTGGTGGAAAGATGAGGGCCCAGTAAGCTCTAAGAAGGTTCTGGGGCCCAGACCAGGGTCCACGGGGCTTAGCACCTACCTTTGGGCTTCAACAGTGATCACCATGTGTCTGCCAGGTGATCCTGGAGCACTAGCTCTGGCAATTTGGGTGGGAATCCTAAGCGCAGGTACACCAGTGGCTTCCTGCCACGTTTGCGTTTGCACAATAGGCTCCCTCCAGTGAGAGGCACCCTCCCCCCAGGGCTCTGAGGTGACCAGAGAGAACAGACACTGATGTCTGCCCTGGCGCTGTCAGCTGCACCCTACAGCCCCCTTCCTTCCCCGCCCCACCCCAGCCCAGCCCGGGACTTCAGGATTTGTTTGAGGCAGCTGGCCTGCCTATCCCTGTGCTTGGTGGTCTTCGCTGCATATTTCTCACCCACTACCAGGAGCTATTTCATCTCTCTGTTCTGCCCCAGCTTCTCCTCTTTTCCCCAGACCTGGGGCCCCACAATGTCCTAGACATCTCTTGGGACTTTCATACCAACTAAGTCCTACACTGGCCTCAGTATCTCCCCAAAACTGCATTTCCTTCCTGATCCCTATCTCAGGATTGGCCCCACTGTCCCCACTTCAAGCCAGAGGCCTAGACTCCTTCCGTCCAGCCTATTAATCCCACATCCCACTCAATCTCCTGCTATACCTCTCTCCCCTCCCCCGCAGCCTAGCCCTACTCCAGATTCCCCAAGGCTCCCAGCCTGTCTCCCCACTCTGGTTCACCCACCACATGGCAGCCAGGGGGATCTTCTGAAAGCCAAACCGGACTGTCCCTCCCCGGCTTGAAATGCTCCTGACTCCCCAGTGCCCTCGGGACCAGGTCCACGCTCCGTAGCCTGGCATCTAAAACTGCATCACCTGGCCCTGCCCATCCTCCATCCTTGTCTCCACACCCCCAGTCCGTTTCACAATTCTGCTTATGCACATGCCCTTGCCTTTGAATGCTCTTCTCCATCTTCACTTGGTTACTCTTATGAATACGTTGGGAAGCTCTCTTGATCACAGAGGTGTCTCCTCTGGCCTGATATCTGCATGGGCTTTCCCCATCACAGCCTGACCATTCTGCACTATCACTGTCTGAAGATGGGTCTGTCTACCTCTACTGGACTAAGAACCCCGTGAGGCTGGGCCTGGGGTTGTCTTTGGCACTGTTGTGTTCCCAGCATTGTTCACCTCGAGTCTAGCTCAGAAGGGACCTCAGAAAATGTTACTAAATGAGAGTAGTTTGCCTCTCCCCTCTGTCTCTCCCTGCACGTGTGGCTCTAGCCCAGACTCTCGACTTCAGTGCCTCAGTGTCTCCTCTTCATCAGGGCATCCACTGGCGTGAAGAAAGTTCCTGCTTCAGTCACTGACTGGCTAAAGAGAGCCTGACCCCAGGCCCATCTTAGGATAGACTGCTTCAGGGTGGGGGGAGGTTTCATTAGCCCTTGATCAATGCCCTTGCTATGCTCTAGGGTTATCTAAAGTTCTCTCTTGAGCTGCTGGGCACCCCCTTGGGCTGGCTGGGGTCAAGATTATCCCCTCTCCAAGGAGGCAGCTTCAGTGCAGGGCAGCAGCCTGGGCAGTAGCTCAGGACCTTTATTGACCACATAACTCCTGGGGGAACTAAGAAGGTACCCTCAGGCCCCGCCCCAGCAGCCTCCGGCGAAGTTCTTGACTGAGCAGCTCCCATTCCCTGCGGGCACCCCGCAGCACACTCTGGTTCTCCTGGGCCCTCCGGATCAGGTAGGGGATCACCTCCTCCAGGGAGCCGTAGGGGATGGACTTATACACGGCATAGCCAGCCTGCCCTGCAGGGAGAGTATAAGCAGGATGTGGGCTCCTGTTTGGAAAGAGGCTCCCCTAGGCCCCATCTGAAACAGAGATTTCCAGTTCTGAGAACAGGGCAGACTCAATGAGTTAGACTACATTTCCTACTGGAAAACTAACAATCCTGGAGTTAACATTAAACAAATCTTAAAGGCATTAAAATGCTGCCAAGAGAATAAGGAATGTATTAATCCAAGACTTAAGAGAAAGTGAGAACCAGAGAGGGACAGGATGCACAGGAAGCATTTCTGTCCTGAAGGCAAAATTGAGCTGCTTACTTGATGATGTCACAGAGCCCAAGGGATACAGAAAAGGAGGCCAGAGTCTGACCAGGGTGTAGAGAACTCCCCCACATTCAGCTGGAACACAAAAATGTACACCCTCAGAGTAAGTGTTCCCTCCACTCCCGGGGAGTGGCTTTGACCATCAGCAGAGCAGGGAGGAAAACAGAGAAATCCACCTCTGAGAGGTTGTGGCCATGGGTAAGTCCCCTTACACATATGCAGCCTAAATTGCATACCTGGGGTATCTCAAGAAACCTGAAGCTATAAATTTAGGGCACAATGGCAGAGGAAAACCATAATTCTTCTGGTCTCAGTCCCTGGGGAGCAAAGTGGTAAAGGTAACAAAGCACATGGGAAACAAGACAGGGTGATCAAGAACCAGCTAAACAACAGACAGCAGGCACAGAGACAAAGGCCTGCAAGGCCTTAGACATTGCAGTAACAGGTCTCTCTGGGAGGGTCTGGAGACGGGGCCATCTGAAGGCTCTAGAGAGGAGGATGACCAGGCATTGCTTGGAAATGTGAGAGGGGACCTGGCCGAGGAGTGAGGCCTGGGGGCTGGGTGAGGCGTGGTGGTGGTGGCGGGGAATGGGCCATTCACATACCCAATGCCAGGGAGACGTGGTCACACATCCCCAGAAGTTGTCCAAAACAGACAGGCCCATCCGGAGGAATGCCCAGCTCCCACATGCTACAGAAAAGGCCACATCACCAAATCCAGACAGTGGCTGAATCTGAGCTGAAAGTCAGCCATTAGGTACCCACAGGGCTATTCCAGTTCTTTAAATATTAAAATACTTCTAAACTTAATGATAACTAACTAGTGCTCTGAAGTCCCAGAAAGTTCCTTAGTGAGTTTTCTGACACCCTCAGACCTCCCCATGCCCCAGCAAATAAGAGATGATGCCTTGTTCAGCTGGGGCCTACAAGACCTACAGGCATAGCAGGGGTTAAATGTTTCTAATATCCTCCCCAGAATTCCTCTGAACCTACGGTCCCCACACTGCTCCTCCCCTTGGCTCTCCTTCCTCACCTATAGCCCAGGGGCCATAGCGGCCTCTACCCATCCCTGGCATTTGAGTGAGGGAGAGGAAGGGAGGGGCCCACCTCCTACCTTTTGGTTGCCTGGTGAACAGATTCCTCATTGTGGGAAGCCACCATGAGGTGGCACATGGGGCCACGGTGGGACACATGAGTCAGCATCAGCTCCAGACAGCGTCTGTAACTGAAGAGAGTTGCTCCGTTCAGCTACGGTACCAGGTGAGCAAGGGTCAGGCCTCAGGGACTGGGCATTTCTGTTCTTGGGACATGGGGTGCCTAAGAGCAAGGACTCTGGAGTCACAAAACACCCCACTTCCACCTGGACTGGCTGCAAGGAACGTTCCTTCCCAGAGCATTTTCCTCTCTTGTCACTATGTGAGGTCACCTAACAGTGATGCCGTGAGGATGGAGGGCGATGACGGTGTACAAAAGGCCTTTGTCACAATGGCAGTCTCACCACAAAGGGCCACATCACATGCAGAAGACGATGTTTCCTTAAGGCCATTCACTGCAGCATTGTCTACAGAACAAGACCAGCACCAACCCAAGCGTCTGTAAGTATGGGACTGGCTAGATGAACAACGGCACAGAGGATGGCCATGTCGCTGTAGAAAGAACAGGGACATCTGGGTACAGAAGGGTGAAAAGACTGGAAAACGCTTTCTGAGCTGCCGTGGGCCAGGTGCCACCTTGTGGCCTTCCTGGGCCGTTTTCCATCGCCTTCCAAATCTGTTCGTCTTCCCTGCCCCTCTGGATGCTGACTTTGGTGTTCTGCATCACCCATGGAGTCACGGGCAGAAGCTCAGAGGTGAGAGGAAAGAGAACTCAGGCGTTTTGTCCCTTAGCCCCCTCCCTGCTCTCCCCTAACTGTCCTATGTTGGCCACATCTCCTCCAGCGTGGCTCTCCTTCCCCACCTATAGCTCCGGGGCCATAATGGCTTCCCACTTTTGTGGGTTCCTAGGTGCTTCAACATTCCCTGTGGGTTCTTCCAACCTTGCCCGCACTCCATTAATTTAGTTTCTTCACTAAGTCTCCTTGCCTGACACACATCTATTCATTCATCTCACTCTCAAATCAACTCTGTGAGGCAGATGTTCTGATTACCCCCCATTTTACAGAGGGAGAGACGGAAGGCGAAAGAGGTTAAGTCTCTTGTCCCCAGGTCACACAGCTGGAAATGGCCAAGTAGGTGTCCTATAGGACCCAAAGGCTCAGCCTCCCCAATCAGTATGGAACCCAGGCTGTCTGATGCTCCAAGGCTTGGGCTCATTATTACTGGACTGTTTTGCCTTTAAAAAAAATTAAAATTTTATTGTTGCAAGTGTTACATATGCCCCCTTTATTCCCCCATTGACCCCTTCTAGCCCGCCCTACCCCCACCCCAGGTCTTCACCACCCTATTGTCTGTGCCTAGGGGTTATGCATACATGATCTTTGATTTATCTCTTCCCACCCACCCACCCTCTGAGATTCTGCAGTCTATTCCACGCTTCTAAGTCTCTGGATCTATTTTGTTCATCTGTTTATTTTGCTTATTAGATTCCACATATGAATGAGCTCATGTGATACTTGTCTTTCTCTGACTGTCTTATTTCACTTAGCATAATACTCTCCAGGTCCCTCCATGCTGTCTCAAAGGGTAAGAGAGCCTTCTTTTTTTTATACCTGCATACTATTCCACGGTGTAAATGTACCACAGCTTTTTTACCCAATAATCTACTGATGGCCACTTAGCTATTGTAAGTTGGTGCTATAAACATAGGGGTGCATACATTCTTTCTGACTGGTGTTTTGGGTTTCTTGGGATATATTCCTAGAAGCGGGATCACTGGGTCAAATGGCAGTTCCATATTTAATTTTTTAAAAATATTTTTATTGATTTCAGGGAGGAAGGGAGAGGGAGAGAGAGAAACATCAATGATGAGAAAGAATCATTGATCGGCTGCCTCCTGCACGCCCCCTACTGGGATCGAGCCCACAATTCAGGCATGTGCCCTGACTGGAATAGAACAAAGGACCCTTTGGTCCACAGGCTGATGCTCTATCCACTGAGCCAAACTGGCCAGGGCCCATATTTAATTTTTTAAAATATTTTTTTATTGATTTCAGAGAGGAAGGGAGAGGGAGAGAGAGATAGAAACATCAGTGATGAGAGAGAATAGTTGATCAGCTGCCTCCTGCAAGTCCCACACTGGGAATCAAGCCCACAATCCGGGCATGTGCCCTGATCAGGAATCAAACCATGACCTCTTGGTTCATAGGTCGACATTCAACCACTGAACCACGCTGCCAGGATGTATTTAATTATTTGAGGAAACTCCATACTGTTTTCCATAATGGCTGCACCAGTCTACATTCCCACCGGCAGTGTACTAGGGTTCCCTTTTCTCCACATCCTCGCCAGCACTTGTCATTTGTTGATGGTAGCCATTCTGACAGGTGTGAGGTGATATCTCATTGTCATTTTAAATATTTTTTTATTGACTTGAGCATTTTTTTCATATGTCTCTTGGCCATCTGTGTGTCTGCTTTGGAGAAGTGTCTATTTAGGTCCTTTGCATATATATATATATATATATATATATATATATATATATATATATACATATACATATATATATATATATATATATATATATATATGTATTTATACACACACACACACACACACACACACACACACACATATATATATTTTACTAGAGGCCTGGTGCACAAGTTTGTGCACTCGGGGGCGGGGGGAGTGTCCCTCAGCCTGGCCTGCGCCCTCTCGCAGTCCAGGAGCCCTCAGAGGATGTCTGACAGTCAGACAACCTTAGCACTGCCTGCGGAGGTGGGGGAGGCTCTTGCCACCGCTGCTGCGCTCACCAGCCGTGAGCTCTGGCTGAGTGGTGCTCCCCCTGTGGGAGCGCACTGACCACCAGGGGGCAGCTCCTGCGTTAAGCATCTGCCCCCTGGTGGTTAGTGCATGTCATAGTGACCGGTCATTCCGCCTTTTGGTCGATTTGCATATTAGCCTTTTATTATATAGGATTGACTTCAGAGAGGAAGGGAGAGAGAGATAGAAACATCAATGATGAGAGGGAATCACTGATTGGCTGCCTCCTGCATGCTCCCTACTGGGGACTGAGCTCACAGGCTGGGCATGTGCCCTTGACTGAAAGTGAACTCAGGACCTCAGGCTGACACTCTATCAACTAAGCCAAACCGGCTAGGGCATGCTATTTTCTTAAACTGGATTGTTTTCCTGTTGTTGAGTTCCTTATATATTTTGGATATTAACTTTATCAGATGTATCATTGACAAATATGTTCTCCCATACAGTGGGCTCAGTACTATGTTGCATAAGAGTGGTGAAAGCAGACATCTCTTTCTTGTTCCTGTTCTTAGGGAAATGGTTTTAGTTTGTGCCCATTGAATATGATGTTGCCTGTAAATTTGTCATATATGGCCTTTATTAAGTTGAGATATACTCCCTTCTCACTTTGCCGAGAGTTTTTATCAAAAATGGGTTTTTGCATTTTGTTGAATGCTTTTTTTGCATCTATTGATATGATCATATGATTTTTGTCTTTCAATTTATTTATGTGATATATCACATTTATTGACTTATGAATATTGTACCAGCCTTGCATCCCCAAAATAAATCCCACTTGGTCATGGTATATGATATTTTTAATATATTGCTGGATCAATTTGCTAATATTTTGTTGAGGATTTTAGCATCTATGTTCATCAGGGATATTAGCCTGTAATTTTCTTTCTTTGTAGTGTCTTTATCTGGTTTTGGAATTAGGATAATGCTGGCTTCATAAAAACATCTTGAAAGTGTTCCTTCCTCTTGGATATTTTGGAATAGTTTGAGGAGGATAGGTGTTAGTTCTTTTTTGAATGTTTGGTAAAACTCCCCTGTGAAGCTGTCTGGACCATGGCTTTTGTTTGCTAGGATTTTTTGATTACTGCTTCTATTTTATCCATTGTTATTAGCCTGTTCAGGTTTTCTGATTCCTCCTGATTCAGTTTTGGGAGACTATTTTTTAGGAATTTGTCCATTTCAACCATATTGTCCAACTTGTTGCTATATAGTTGTTCATATTATTTTCTTATAATCCCTTGTTTTTCTTTGGTGTCAGTTGTTACTTCTCTGCTTTTGTTTCTGATTTTATTTATTTAGGTCCTCTCACTTATTTCAGTCAGTGTATGCTTAATTTCTGACTGATCCTTTTTCTTTTTCTTTTTTTTTACATTCTCACTAATATCCTTGAAAGTTTCACTAAGTCCCTTGGAGGTTTCCAGAAGATTCTTGAGTAATCTTATAACTGTGGTTTTAAACTCTATATCCAGTAGTTTGCTTTCTTCCATCCCTTTCATTTGTGACATGTTTCTTTGTCTCCGCATTTTGGCTGCTTCCCTGTGTTTGTTTCTATGTATTGGGTAGCTACTAAGTCTCCTTGAGTTGATAGAGTGGCTTTGTGTAGTAGGTGTCCTACAGGACCCAGTGGCTCAGCCTCCCCAATCACCTGAGGTGCATCCTTTTGTGGGCTGTGTGCACAATCTTGTAGTTGAGCCTTGAATGCTGTTGGTGTCACTGGGAGGAATTGACCTCCAGGCCAATTGGCTGTGGGGACCAGCTGTGAGTACAGTGGGAAAGCTGCTGTGCAGGAGACACCCTTATGGAGCAGGACTTGCTTCAATGGTGCTTTGGTGCTCACTGAGTCTGCCCCTTGAGTGTGTTGCGTATGGATGTGTAGAGGTGTAATCTGGTATGGTCTCACACTGACCAGTGGGTATCCTGGCTCTTGGGTCTCCAGGGAGGTGCAAAGTCAGCCACTGCCTGGGGCCATCCAGCAGGAGCTACAGAGAGATTTGAAGATTCCTCCTCTTTGTATCAGGTTTGGAAGTGTCCAGATGAGGCCCGGCTGTGAAGCAAGGCAGGCTGGTGCTGGTGCCAAGTCTTGGGCCTTTTATTGATAGGTTTGGGGCTCCCTAACCCAGCTGCAGCTTGTTTGACAGGTTTTTAGCCTGCAAAAGGACAGGCCATTCATATGCAAAAGCTGCTGCACACAGCTTGGGTGGGGTTGTAAATTGGGTCAGGCAGGGTCTCAGGGAATCACCAGGGCGGAGCAAACAGAAATGGCTGCCAGTCAGTCCTGCACTGGGGAGGTCCCAGTAACAATGACAGCTGCAAGCACCTCTGTCTGGAAGAAAGCCATCCCTGAGTTCCTGCCCTGATGCCAGACAGTCCAGTTTCTCCTCGTATGTGTCTGGGTCCCCTAGAGCCTCATTTTTTTGTTTGTTTGTTTTGTTTCTTTCTTGATCTTATTGGTAACCCATTCATTGTTTAATAACATGATATTTAGCATCCATGTGTCTGAATATTTTTGAGTGTTTTTACAGTAGTTTATTTCTAATTTCATTCCATTGTGGTCTGAGAAGGTGCTTGATATGATTTCAATCTTCTTGAACTTGTAGATACTTGTTTTGTGTCTTAACATGAGGTCTACCTTTGAGAATGACCCATGTGCACTTGAGAAGACTGTATATTCTGCAGCTTTGGGGTGAAATGTTCTATAAAGTCAATTAAATCCATCTGATCCAGTGTGTCATTTTGAGTCACTATTTCTTTGTTAATTGTTTTCTGGAAGATCTATCCAGTGACATCAAAGGGCTGTTTAAGTTCCCTACTATGACTGTATTGCTGTTGACCTCTCCCTTAAAGTCCTCTAGAAGTTGTTGTTGTTTTTTTAAAAATATATTTGGGTGCTCCTATATTGGGTGCATATATGTTTACAAGGTTATATTCTCTCATTGGATCAATCCCTTTAGTATTATGTAGTAACCTTTGTTGTCTCTTGTGATGGCCTTCATTTTGAAGTTTATTTTGTTAGATATGAGTATTGCTATCCCAGCTTTTTATTTTTTTCATTTCCATTTACATGGAAAAAAGTTTTTCATCTCTTCACTCTCATCTTGTGTGAGTCTTTTGTTCTGAGGTGGGTCTCTTGTAGACAAAATATAATTGGGTCATGTTTTTGTATTCCATTCAGCTACCCTATGTCTTGATTGGAGCATTTAATCCATTTACATTTAAGGTTATTTTTGGTAAGTATTTATTGCCATTTTCATTCTTTATGCCTATTTTCTCTCTTTCTCTCTGATTCTTCTCATTACAGCAGTCCCTTTAGCATTTCTTGCAGTGCTAGTTTGATGGTGATAAACTCCATTAGTTTTTGTTTTTGTTTTTGTCTGGGAAGCTCTTTATTTCACCATCTATTTTGAATGATAGCCTTGGTGGACATGATAATCTTGGTTTCAAATTCTTGCTTTTCATTACCTTGAGTACTTCATGCCATTTCCTTCTGACCTGTAGAATTTCTGATGATCAATCAGCTGGAAGCCTTATGAGAGCTCTTTTATAGGTAACAGTTTGCTTTTCTTTTGCTGCCTTTAAGAATTTCTATTTGTTTTTAATTTTTGGCATTCTAATTATGATGTATCTGAGTGTGGGCCAGTTCGGGTTCTTCTTACTTGCGACTCCCTGTGCCTCCTGAACTTGTGTGACTTTTTCTTTCAGCAGGTTAGGGAAGTTTTCTGCCATTATTTCTTCAAACACGTTATCTATCCTTTTCTCACTTTCTTTGCATTCTGGCATTCCAATAATAAGAATATTGTTACATTTCATGTTGTCCCATATCTCCATTAACTTGTCCTCCTGTTTTTTAATTGTTTTTTTCTTTTTGGTTCTCTGAGTGATTTTTTTCTACCCTATCTTCTAATTTACTGATTCGATCCTCAGCTTCCTCTAATCTGCTGTGTATTCCTTCCTATGTGCTCTTCAGTAGTGCTATGTCATTCTTTATTTTCAACTGGTCTTTTTTCATAGTTACCGTATCTTTTCTCATGCTACTGAGCATCTTTGCCACCATTATTCTGAACTCTATATCAGATAAATTTCTTATCACCATTTCATTTATATCTTCTTCTGGAGAATCTTGTTCTTTCATTCGGGGCTTGTTTTTGTCTCTCCATTTTGGCTGCCCATTTGGGTTTTTGTCTGTGTATTAGGTAGGTCTGCTAAGACTCCCAATCTCTAGTGCAAGACAACCTCAAACACTGTCTGTGACTGTCCCTCAGTACTGTTTGGAGCTGCCAGCAAGCCCCAGCTTGTAGCTCCCTCTGCTGGGGCTGGGTGTCTTCAGAAAGGACCAAGATGTGCACCAGGGTCTGCTTTTCCTAACCCCAAGCCCAAAAGGAGATCAGGCAAAGACTCAAAGGCTCTAGAAATCCTCCTCTGCCAGCAGTCAGATTGTTATCAGCCTTTATTGGCATCAGGCTATTGACCTCAGGGTGGAGCGAGAGTTCTTCCAATAGGGTGTGTTGACTGCCTTTCCCCCAGGCAAAAATCACCTGCATAGCAAAGGTCCGCTGGAGAAAGATGTCCTCCACAGCACGATATAATGACTCATCATATGACTCAACATAGGAAACTGAGTTGGCTGCCCTCCGAGCTTCAACCCCAGAGCCCCCAACCCTGGACTCTCCTCACACAGCTCCAGTCCACTCTGCCCTCCCTCTGCTGGAGCTCAAGGTGAGTGGCTGCAAACGAAAATTTGTGCATTGGCCCTTTAAAATGGTGCCTCCATTTCCAGCCATCTCTGCCTAGCAGACAGCAACCCTGCTGCTTTTCATAGACAGGTGTTATGTGGGCACCTTTCTCAGTTCTGGTGCTCTGGGCTGGGGAGCCCAGCTTGAAGTTTAGATCTCAGAGTTCTCAGTGGGAACCCCCTACAGCTGAGATATTCCTCTGGGACTTCAGCTGCTGTCTGTGGGAGCCCAGCCACCCCTTTCGAGCCTCTGCACTTCCTACCAGTCTCTGTGTGTTCTCCACTTTCCGTCCTTGGTTACCAGGGTTCTCTCCAGCTAGTCTTCAGTTGATTTTTCAGGATGGTTTTTCTGTATTTTAGTTGTACTTCCAGTTTGGTCCTGGGGGAGCATCAGTGTAGCTTCCACTTACTCTGTCACCATTTTAAATCTAGACTATTTTGCCTTTAACATATGCAGTTGAGTGGAAAAGCCAGGAGCAATATGTAACACTAGAAGCCCGGTGCACGAAATTCGTGCACGGCAGGGGGTTGTCCCTTAGCCCAGCCTGTACCCTCTCCAATCTGGGACATCCCTCTCACAATTCAGGACTGCTGGCTCCCAACTGCTTGCCTGCCTGCCTTCCTGATTGCCCCTAACTGCTTCTGCCTGCCAGCCTGATCACCCCCTAACCACTCTGCTGCCAGCCTGGTTGATGCTTAACTGCTCCCCTGACAGCCTGTTTGCCCCCAACTTCCCTCCTCTGCCAGCCTGGTCACCCCTAACTGCCCTCTCCTGCAGGGTTGATCACCTCCAACTGCCCTCCCTTGCAAGCCTGGTCCCTCTCAACTGCCCTCCCTGGCAGGCCTGGTCCCTCACAACTGCCCTCCCTTGCAGGCCGGGTGCCTCCCAACTGCCCTCTCCTGCTGGCCATCTTGTGGTGGCCATCTTGTGTCCACATGGGGGCAGGATCTTTGACCACATGGGGGCAGCTATATTGTGTGTTGCAGTGATGATCAATCTGCATATTACTCTTTTATTAGGATAGAGGCCTGGTACAGGGGTGGGGGCCAGCTGATTTGCCCTGAAGGGTGTCACAGATAAGGGTGGGGGTTCCCTTGGGGTGTGGGGCGGCCTGAGCGAGGGGCCTGTGGTGGTTTGCAGGCCGGCCACGCCCCCTGGCAACCCAAGGGGAGGCCCTGGTATCTGGAATTTATTTTCCTTCTACAATTGAAACTTTGTAGCCTGGAGCGGAGCCAAGCCTGGGGCTCCAGCAGCCATTTCTGTGGCAGTTAATTCACCTTCTACAATTGAAACTTTGTAGCCTTAAGCGGGTGGGCCCGGCCAGGGTGTGTGGAAAGCTTTGCTTCCCCTGTTGCCACCAGCAACCCTGGCCTGCTCTCTCAAGCTCCATTCTGCCGCCATTTGTTTGAATTTGTTTACCTTCTATAATTGAAACTTTGTAGCTTGAGTGGAGGCTTAGGCCTGCAACGGCTATGGAAAGCTTGGCTTGCTCTGTTACCTGGGAAACCTTGCTCTCTGTGGCTGTAGCCATCTTGGATTGGGGTTAATTTGCATACTCGCCCTGATTGGTTGGTGGGCGTGGCTTGGCTGGTGGGCATGGCTTATGTAGCGGAGTGACGGTTAATTTGCATATTACCATTTTATTAGAGAGGATGATGCCTTTTGCAATACAAAAACATTTGTGCTTGCCTCTGTATGTATAAAGGAATTTAGGAAACACATGTAAGAAACTAACTAAAGGGGTTACCTGTGGGGTTCAGGGAGACTTAATGATTAGATGTGGATTTGTGTCAAAATGAGATATGTCAGTGTATTCATTTTCATATCATTTTGATTTTTGAATCATGTGAATTTATTAATTATTCAAAATCTATATTAAAACATGAATGGTACCATGCTATAGAAGATGTGCAGAAATTGAAACAGGTGCTGGTATGAATGTAAAATGGTGCAGGACTGTGGAACACCATCTAGCAGTTCCTCAAAATTTAAACATGGAGTTACCATGTGATCCTGCAATCCACGCCCAGATAACTGAACTTTTGGGAGAGTTGAAAATGTGTGTTTACACAAAAATGTGTACATGAATGTTCACAGCAGCACTATTCACAACAGTAAAAAGGTGGAAACAATTAAAATATCCATCAACTGATGAATGGATAAATGAAATGAAGTCCATTGATACAATGGAATATGACTTAGTCATAAAAAGGAATGAAGCACAGATATGTACTACAACATGGTTGAACCCTGAAAACATGCTGAGTGAAATAAGCCAGATACAAAGGTCACATATTGCATGATACTATTTATATGAAATGTTCAGAATAGGCAAATCCATAGAGACTTTAAAAAGACTAGTGGTTGCCAGGGGTTGAGGGGAAGAGGGAATGAGGAGTGACTGCTAATGAATGGAAATAGCATTTCTTTTTTACGTAATAAAAATGTTCTGTAATTAGATAGTGACAATGGTGGCACAACCATGTGAATATACGAAAGTCTACTGAATTAATTGTACACTTTTGAATGGTGAGTTTTATGGTATGGGAATTATATGGTACGTGGCTAGAAACACTCACTGGCCCTGGGTTCCAAGGATGGATTGTCCCCTTGCCCTGAAATCTTGCATAAGTCCCTGCAGTTGTACAAACTTCTCCTTGATCCATTGTGAACTGGAGTCAGACTTTGAAAGCTCCTTGAGGACAGGACCTAGGGTCACCTTGATTGCTACTGAGACCAGGGCCTGATCTAAATCAGGTGATCAGCAAGTATGTGTTGAAGAAATAAAGTCCTTCTTCCCAGCCATGGGGTGGGGAGGGCCAATGAGCTCGCCCACGTCTTGCCCCAATACAGGTGGATATGTGATGGGTAAGAACGTGGGTTCTACAGCCAGTCTGCCTGGGCTCAAGTCTTGGCCCTACCACTTCTCAGAGCCTCCGTTTCATCCTCTGTGCAATGGGGATGATAGTAACAGTACTTACTGCTTGGAGTTGTTTGTTTATTCACTCAGCAGACCTGTACTGAGTGAGCACCACCATGTATCAGACACAGTTTTAAGCACTGAAGGTTCAGAAGTGAACAAATCAGAAAACCCTGCCCTCCCGGGCCCACACACTAGTGGGGGAGACAGACAATGCGCAATTTAGTATGAAACTGTATAGAACCTTAACTACTGGCAAGTGATCAAGAGAAAAATAAATCCAGGAAGAGAGTGGGTGAGGAGAATCTAGTTTTTGATAGGTGCGACAGGGAAGGTCCCCCAAGAAGGTACCAGTACACAAAGACCTGAGGAGGTGAGGGATGGTGCCATGCAGCTGTCTGGAGGGAGAGCATTCTAGGCAGTGGGACAGGAAGTACAAAGGCCCTGGGGATCATCAAGGAGTGCAGTGGGTGAGGGGAAGGATGGAAAGAAAAGTTAGAGAGGTGACAGTGACCAGATCATGTGGGGCCTTGTGGGGTTCTGCAAGGATCTGGGGTTTACTGAGGGTGCAATGGGATCCAAGGGAGGACAAAGGTGGGAAGTGATGGTATCCTAGACCAGGAAGAGGGAGGAATGTGTAGACACATACAGGACGCTCAGCATCATGGGGAGTGAGCGCTAAAGGTGAGATGTTATTCCTACCTCTGACTGGTAGCCTCATAGTCAGGCTGAGTGGGATCGTTGGTGCCTTGAAGCTGGGCCACACCTCTCTCCTTGTCCAGATATGCCCCTCGTACCAACTTCACCCCGAAGGCCAGGCCAGCCCTGTCTGCAGCCTCAGCATCCCGCCTCAGCCGCTCGTAAGTATCCTGGCAGAGCAGAAGGGCCTCTTCAGATCAGGAGGCTGGAACCCAGGCCCAAATTTCCCCGGAACCCATCACACACCTTCAGATAGGCCTGGTAAGTGTTCCACACCCAGGGCCCACTCTCCCTGGATTTGTTCCAACGCAAGGCCAGGGCAGCCACCAGCAGAGAGAGAGCAGGATTCAATGAGGTGTACTCAGCATCCACCAGGAGCCTCACGTGTTGGGCCTGGGCGTGCTGAGGGCGAAAAAGACTGTGGTTAGAGCCCCAGGGGTGCCCAGCGGGTGCAGCAGAGCCAGGCCACACAGCAGAAGGCAGTACCTGTGCTACCCGCTGCAAGCGGCTCAGAGAGGCCCGGAGATGCTGATTTTGCTCGGTGCTGAGGCAGGAGACCTGGAGGTCCTGGGGGAGGGCAGCAGAGAAGGCGAGAGCAGCTCAGGACTTTCTTCCAGGGCATAAATCTCCACCCGCCCTCCCTCCCCGCACCAGGAAGGGAAATATGTTTAGAATTTTTAGAAATCTGAAAAGTTGCTATATCACAGATATACAATTTATTGAAGTGTAATTCAATGGTTAAGAACCCAGAATCTGAGTTTGAATCCTGGTTCTACCTTTGCTGCTTGGCCTTGAGCAAGTCATTTAATCTCCCTGGGCCTCAATTTTCTCCTCTATAAAATGGAGATAATAATAGTAGCTTCCTCATTAAGTTATGTGGATATAAATGGGTTACTAGGTGAGATGTGCCTGGACATAACAAGAACAGGACAGTGCCAGCACATAATAAGCACTGAATACATGACATTATCATAATAATAATAGGTGATGCATTTACTATCTTGTTTATTTACTTTCCACAATGATCCTAGTAGACAGAAGTTATCCCAAGCTCCATTTTTCAGTGAGGAAACAAGCTCGGAGAGAGCAGTGACTGGGAACTGACCGAAGGAAATGCTTAGAGCAGTGGCTAGCTCACAATACATGTCATCGTGTTTCCTCCTATTAGTCTCTTAGGACCTCAGTTTCCTCAAATGAAATGCCAAGGCCTCATTGCAGCCCACTAGGCTCTGCGGCTCTGGCCCCTCCCACTCTCCGCCTCGCTCTCAGCCCTCCAACCACACTGGCCTCCCTGCTGTTGAACATACCAGGTATCTTTCCCACCACAGAGGCTTTGCTCTGGCTGTTCCTTCTGCCTGGAAAACTGTTCCTGCTGAGGTCCACTTACCTCTCCTGCAGATCTTTGTCCCAATATCCCCTTCTCAAAGAGCTTCCCCTGGTGTAAGTTTGCAAGTCCCTATCCGGAGCATCTCTTTCCCCTCCTCAGCCTTATTTGCCCCTCCAATGCTTACTTATACTTCACTTGTTACCTATTGGCGTTGGTTTTCATTATTGTTTCTTACCCACTCCCTGACTAGCGAGCGATGCCTTGAGGGCAGGGAGTTTGTTTGTCTTGGTCTTCTGCTCCTCCACCCCTAGCACAGCACTTGGAACATGGTGGATGGCCAATAAACATTTAGGGAATGGATACATTTGTAAATGTGGAAATCATGACTGCCTCTAACTCAGTCTTGTTATAGGGCTTCAAAAATTAAGCATCAGCCCCTTGCAGTATTGTTTAGGGTAGTGGAGACTTGGAGGTCACCAAGGTGTCCGTCCCAGGAGAGAGAAATCACACAGCTAGAAACAGCCCTTGTAAGCAATAGATTAATGTTCACCAAGACACATGGATGGACCTTAAAGTCCAAGTGCTCAGTGGGAAAAAGTATGAAACAGAATGAAATAGGTAACATAGCACTACTTGTGTACACCTTAAAGGACACAAGGGAACTTTTTGCAATGATGGAAATGTCACATAACTTTTTTTAAAAAAATATATTTTATTGATTTTTTACAGAGAGTAAGGGAGAGGGATAGAAAGCTAGAAACATCGATTAGAGAGAAACATTGACCAGCTGCCTCCTGCACACCCCCTACCGGGGATGTGCCCGCAACCAAGGTACATGCCCTTGACCGGAATCGAACCCGGGACCCTTCAGTCCGCAGGCTGATGCTCTATCCACTGAGCCAAACCGGTTTTGGCAAAATGTCACATAACTTTATAGGGATTTGAATTGCTCAGGTTTGTCTATTTGTAAAAGCTCATCAAAGGGTACCTTTACAAGTTGTGTATTTCATTATATGGAAACTAGAGGCCCAGAGCATGAAATTCTTGCACTGTGGCGGGGGGGGGGCACGTAGTGGGGGGCCTCAACTTGGCCTGCGCCCTCTCTCAGTCCGGGAGCCCTTGGGGGATGGAGTGGGCCTAAACCGTGAGTAAGACATCCTTAGTGCTGTCATGGAGGCGGGAGAGGCTCCCACTACTGCCACTGTGTTCCTCCGTGAGCCCAGCTTCTGGCTGAGCAGCGCTCCCCCTGTGGGAGTGCACTGACCACCAGGGGGAAGCTCCTGCATTAGCATCTGCACCCTGTTGGTCAGTGCGTGTCATAGCAACTGGTCATTCTGCTATTTGGTTGATTTGCATATTAGCCTTTTATTATATAGGATTTTACCTGAAAAGTAATAAAGTACTATAAATAATTATTGAGCTCTAATTGGTAAAAAGCTTTCTGAAGCATTTGGGTGGAAGTGTGCTGATGTGTACAACTTACTTTGAAATGCATCAAAAAATAAGATGGATTGGTGGATGCACAGAGCAATGGATACAGGGACAGATGATTTAAAGCAAGTATAGTTAAATGTTAACAATGGCAGGTATATAGTGTCCACAGTAAAATTCTTTCAACTTTGAAAATTTTCATAATGGAATGTTAGAAAAAATGTCCCCACAGAGTATATACTTGGCAAAATAAAATCACAATAACAAATGTATATATTATATAGGATACAGTGGGTGCCAATGGTAGGCAGGGCAGAAATAGGACATGAAAATAAGAAGGAATGGATGGATGGACGGATAGATGAATGAGTGATTAAATCAAACCCCACTGGTCTAATCATAACTTCCAGCACACACTAGCATAGTTGAGTCTGTTGATATAATACTGATATACCTTCTTCTAGTTGATAGAGACCTGCTGTCTCAACCACTCCTCAGAGCTCAGAGCCCCCAGACCCCTCCCCTAGAGCCCCCATATGATCCATATCCTATCCATTCCAACCATGCCCCAGGACGACAGCCACATTTATTGTGATTGCTCTGAGCCTGGAAAGTAGTGGCAATTAAATAGTTTGAACATCCCACTTGCAGGTGTCTGCTACACCAAGACCAGGGGTCTCTGCTCCTGACATTCCCCATCAACCATTCATTTCCCCCACAGCCTGAGGTCCTTACCTGTCCAGAGTCCATGGCTTCTGCCAGCCTCTCAGGGCTCAGCTCCAAGGAAGCCCCTGGCCTTCTGACCCATGAGGTTAGCTCCTTCTGGAATGGGATGGTAGGTGGGGTGGTGAGGGGGACATGGTGGGCAGCCACACCTTCCTCCCACATCCAGTCAGCTCCTTACACAGAGCCGAGTGCTGGTCAGTGCCGTCACCTTCAGCTGCATGAGGATGTTCCCATTTGGGCCAGGGGTCTCCAGAAGGCTTCGTGACAGGTCCACACACCGCAACATGGCCCTGAGGTTCTCCTCGTACCAGGCCTCGCTGCCCAGCCAGCCCGTGTCAGGTCCTGGAGCAACCAACCCCTCCCACCATCCTCCCAGCCTCCCTGGGCCCTGGCCCCCCACTCAGCCAATCTTTTTAAATCTTGTTATTTTTAATCAAACCTCCCATGACAAGCCAGGACTAGGCACGTATGGGCTGTGATGGCCCATGAGGTGGCT
Organism: Cnephaeus nilssonii; assembly: GCF_951640355.1. Taxonomy (NCBI): domain Eukaryota; kingdom Metazoa; phylum Chordata; class Mammalia; order Chiroptera; family Vespertilionidae; genus Cnephaeus; species Cnephaeus nilssonii. Next base: position 35,644,291 of record NC_137091.1, read on the forward strand.
GAGCTTACTCACCCAGTCTTGATAGCTGAGTCTGGCTCCTCCTCTGTGGGCACTGCCAGCAGGGGCCGGAGGCTTAGAGTCTGGAGTTGCTGGACACAGTCTCTCACCTCCTCTGCTGTCTCACCAGCCACAAACTGCCCGTAGATGGATGCTCGCAGAAGCGCGCCCGAGAACCGGGAGCCCAGGAGCCGCTGAGACCAGGCCTGGATCTGGGGTGACAGGGAGCGAGGCTCAATGCCAGGTTCTGGGGAGCCTTTAGGCCCACCCCCCAGGTCACTGCTCACCGCCAGGCCATGGGTGACCAGAGGGGGCCAGGCACACAGCCGCAGCACCAGCAATGCCCGCATCAGTTCTCCAGTACCCTTGAGGTGGAAGGCTCCACCATCAAAGCTCAAGGGCTGCCAGCCCCCAGTTGGGGGGCCAGCCTTGGAGTAGAGCACTGGACAGGTCCGGAGCATCATGAATCTTTCACCACTTCTACACCAGGCAAAGGGGCTTTGGAGGCGGCTGCACTACCAGCTGGGGGCAGTGACTGATTAACCAGGCAGTAGGCAGGGAAAGGCAAATCTTAGGATCCCAAGCTTCTTGGGGGGCAGCTAATTATTAACTGATGGGGACAGAGTTCAGAATAACATGGGTAGGAAAGAAAACCCCTAATGGCGCCTCCAACCCCCTCAGCCCAATAGCTCGCAATTATGTGCTGTCCACCCATGTTGTGGAGCGAACGCGAGTAAAGACCACTGGAGTCCAGACCAAATTAAAATTTAGGAAGCCTTTATTAGCCGGCTGGCCAGCCAAACGGCGACTGCTCTGCCTTTCTCCACGCAGGGAGACCAGAGAGCAGCAGCGACCCTTGGTGGGGGACCACTTTTAAGCATATTAACCACATCCGGTTTTTGCAGAGCAAGCAACCCAAGACAAAACAGTTTATCCCAAGCAACGTCAGGATCATGCCATTGACGACCATGTTATTCACAGGGTCATCCTGTTCTCCAGAAAGCTGACAGTGTTCTGTGAAAGAAGGCCTACATGCTGGGAAGGGGCCATGAAACCATATCTCAAGCGCAGGCGTCCTCAAACTACGGCCCGTGGGCCACATGCGGGTGTTTTTGCCGTTTTGTTTTTTTTACTTCAAAATAAGATATGTGCAGTGTGCATAGGAATTTGTTCATAGTTTTTTTTTGTTTTTTTTTAACTATAGTCTGGCCCTCCAACGGTCTGAGGGACAGTGAACTGGCCGCCTGTTTAAAAAGTTTGAGGACCCCTGGGCCCAGGATGGAGCTGCTCCTGCCTGGAGGGCCGCATCAGCAAAACAAAACTTACTTAACTTTCATGTCCCTGTAAATGCTCTGTTTGACCAGAAACCCAGTATATTTAGTCAGTCAATCCCCAAACGCCAAGTAAGCCAACATAGGGCTTCTCATCTCAAATAAAGTTGACTATGTGGCCCCAGCCAATCAGATGTTTTCTATTTGTCTCTTGCTTTTTCTTTATTCTTTATCCTATAAAGCTTCTTGCCTTCTGCCACATTTTCACAGTTCTCCAAAGGGGGACTATCCACTTCATGAAGTACTGAAAAAATTGTTTGTATCGTCTAAACTGTCTTCTTGACTCATTTTGGAATAATAGCGTGGACTAAACTCCCTACAAATTTTTTTTAAATTTTTTAAAATATATTTTATTGATTTTTTACAGAGAGGAAGAGAGAGGGATAGAGAGCTAGAAACATCGATGAGAGAGAAACATCGATCAGCTGCCTCCTGCACACCCCCTACTGGGGATGTGCCCGCAACCAAGGTACATGCCCTTGACCGGAATCGAACCTGGGACCCTTGAGTCCGCAGGCCGACGCTCTATCCACTGAGCCAAACCGGCTTCGGCCCCACAAATTATTTTTTTAAAGAATATATTTTTATTGATTTCAGAGAGGAAAGGAGGAGAGAAAAATAAAAAAAATCAATGAGAGGGAATCATTGATCGGCTGCCTCCTGCATGCCCTACACTGGGGATTGAGCCCACAACCTGGGCAAGTGCCCTGACCAGGAATTGAACCATGACCTCCTGTTTCATAGGTTGACACTCAACCACTGAGCCATGCCAGCCGGGTTTAATGAAAAAAAAAAAAAATGGGTTGAGCATCCTAGTTGAGATCACAGATAAATTAAAGACAAAAAGGTAGAAATAACTGTAGCTCACAGAGGAGAAAAATATTTATTCTAATCTACCTGAAGCACAAAACTAGAATGGGGGAAAGTGGCGTTGAAAATGGGAAGGGAAGAGACTAAGTGAGGAATGTTGAGTGCCTGGCAGAAAAGGCAAAACACAATGGGCTCCTAAGCAGCAGCCATGGAAGTTTCTTGAATGATGTTCCCAGATGGTCCTGTGGGTGATCACACATTTTGTGGTGAGAGGGAAAGAAGCTTTAATATTGGCACAGAGGCGCACAGTTCTAAGTAGGAGAACAACTGTAGGTCAGAGTCCTCTCATTGGTCTGAGTGGGTCACCTGATGACCCTAAGCTAATTACTGGGGATGAAGATCCTCTGCCAGCCTTGCTGGTGTGGCTCAGTGGTTGAGCGTAGACCCAGGAACCAAGAGGTCACCAGTTTGATTCCCCATCAAGGCACATGCCCAGGGCTTGCCGGCTCAATCCCCAAGAGGGGACGTGCAGGAAGCAGCTCATGGATGATATTTCTCTATCCCTCTCCCTTCCTCTTGCTCTAAAAATAAAAAAATTAAAAAAAAATTTAAAAAAAGATACTCTGGGAAAAATGCTCTGGCCACATTCAAGTGATACACCTATTCATGGAGCCCCACGTAGAGCTGGCTAGGAAGAACACACAGAGCCTAGCTAACATGGGGGACCAGCCACTGCTTCTTGCCAAGAGTCACCATGGAAAAAAGTGAGTGGATACTGGATAGCAGAACACGGTGCTAAATGAGTAATTCTGATGGTTCTAGGAGAGAAAACATAAAAAGAATTTAGAATAGGGATTGGCATATGGAAACAGCCCATAAATGCTGTCTGTTGTTGTCTGAAGTATGCAATGGTTTGCTGTCACCCATAGGATAAAGTACAAACACCCTAAGATGACCTTCGTGATTTATTGTTGCCCATATCACTGGCTTCAATCCCTGCCTTGACTGTTATTCTCCAGCAACAATTCTGGGAAAATCCCTCTGCACATTGTGCTCCTTTTGGCCCTCTATGGTTCCCTGTCCTGCAGAGCTACTTGACCTTTAATGTTGGGGCTTGGTGACCACTTAACGTGCGGAGGACACTTCCTCCACCACCACCACCACCACCACCACCACCACCACCACCACCACCACCAAATTTTTATCTGCAGCACAGACCTTTCCGTTGAACTCCAGACTCCAATATACAATTTACTTAGAATCTCAGGCTATACTGGCTCTTCTCAAACGGGGCAATACCGCCTCCTGGTGGGAGTTTGGAAATTTGCACAAACATTGGTTGCCACGTTGATTGGAGGATGCTACAGACTTTGACTTCAGGGACCAGAAATGCTGGACACTTCCTCTCCATCCTGAAAACTTGAAAATGTTCTTAAAGTCGCTCATGTGGGTAAAAATTATTTTATAATAATCTGAAATTATTAATATAATATATACATACATGGACATTTTTGGCATCGTTGAAAATATACTGACTTTTTCTTAAATTAAACTATGATGCAAATAGAATAAAAATTTTGTTGTTATTCAGCACAGTATCAAAGACTGTTCACCATATTGGAAAATCACAACTTCAACCATAATGGCACCTATGAGATATAATGTAAAATTTTAATGACGTAAAGCAGGCATACAGAAATGGGCCCATACTGCAAGTGTTCAGTATGACAAATTTTCAGGAAGTGACAACACCTGTGTAACTAGCACCCAGGTCAAGGAACAACAACATTATTGGCCTCCTACGAGCCTTGTGACACGGTGTAATCTCTCTCTCTCCCCCCGCTGCCCGCCAAAGATGACCAATTTTGATTACTACTGCTGAAAATTAGTTTTGCCTATTTTTAACTTTAAATGGACGAAATCATGCAGGATGGTCTCTTTTTTTGGTCTGACTTCCTTGATCCAATATTATTCCTGTGACAGAAACAAATTCACAAATACAGGGAACAAACTGATGGCTGCCAGGTGGGTGGGGGGTCGGGAGGCTAAGTGAAAAAGGTGAAGGGATTAAGAAGTATAAACTGGTAGTTACAAATAGTCCTGGGGCTGTGAATTACAGCCTAGGGGATACAGTCAGTAATATTGTAATAACTATGAATGGTGGTGGGAGGTACTCAACTTATCAGGGGATCACTTTGTAAGTTATATAAATGTTTCATCGCTATGTTGTACACCTGAAACTAATATAATATTGAATGTTATCTGCAATTGAAAAATTAAAAATAATAATGGGCATCTGCCTAGATAAATAAATGTAATTCACAAGTCCATTTTAGTTAATTAATTAATTTAATTATTACTACATTGATGGACATTTGGGTTCTTTTCAGTTGTATACTGTTATAAATATTTCAGGGGTTAGCAATAAATGTCTGCACATCTGTCTGACCTTAGTCTTAGCTGTAGAAATCTAGGGAAGTCTAAGACTAATTTGTGGGTTACTAATTTATACCCCACAACGATGGCCTTTTTGCTGCGTCATTGCTAACACTGCATATGAGCATTCTTTTAAATTTTGATCACCTGATCATAAACAATTACATTTTATTTGTTTTTGTAATTTTTTATATTGAATATGTTTCCACATATTTGTCACTTGTTTTTCTTTTGTGGCCTGCTTGTACTTGCCCACTTTTCTAGTAGGATGGTCAGCTTATTTTACTCCTTTGTAACAGTTCTTTGTGTACTAAATATTTTCACTTTCAGTCTGAAAAAAATATTATGTTTGTGAGAGTCATCCATGTTGTTATGTATATCAGTAATTCATTTATCCTCAATGTCATGGCCATTGGATGATTATACAATTTAGTTATTCATTCTCCTTTGATGGACACTTTGGTTGTCTACAGTTTCTGGTAACAATGAATTTTGTAATTCATGTCTTTTTGTTCACAAATGTAAGCATATCTGTTGGGTATATACCTATGAGTATAATTATGGGTCAAAGGGCAATGCATATGTTCAGACTTCACAGTACAAATACTTCTTGCAAAATGGTTGCATTATTTTATACTCCTACTAGGGGCTTGGTGCACGAAATTTGTGCACTGGGGGGGGGCCCTCAGCCCAGCCTGCCCCCTCTCACATACTTGGAGCCCTCAGGGGTTGTCCTACTGACGGCTTAGGCCCACTCCCCAGAGTCTGGCCTCCCTTTGTGGGAGGCAACCAGGCTGATCAGGGGAAGGCACCAGCCCCATCACCCTGCTGCTGCAGCCACTGCCAGTCACCGCAGCCACCAAGGTGTTTTCATCAACACGGACTCCAGTCCCTTCACCATGAAAAAATGACAACTTTCTTTAGGCATTTTTAAGATGTGTCTTTCATAAGATATGACATTTCTTTCTTTCTTTTTTTATCCGCACCTGAGGATATGTTTCCATTGATTTTTAGAGAATGTGGAAGAGAAAGGGAAAGACAGAGAGAAACATCAAAGTGAGAGGAACACTTTGATTGGTTGCCTCCTGCATGAGCCCTGACCTGGGCCCCAGCCAGGGAGGAGCCTGCAACCTAGGTACATGCCCTTGATCAGAATCAAACTCGGACCCTGCGGTCAGCAGGCCGAGGCATTATCCACTAAGCTAAACTGGCTAGGGCAGGATATGACATTTCTTAGCCCTCCAGCAGCGGACCTTCGTTTTTTTCTCCAGAAGTGTGGTGGAAAAACCCTAGATCACCTTTTTGGATTCTTATTACCCAAGTTACTGAGAATATTACCAGTGGCATACAGGGAGCTTAGCCAATGAGTGGTCAGCAAAGGTGTTTCCTCTGTAGTTCACACCGATCGCCGGCTCAGCCCTTGCCCAGGCCTGCTGGCACCTATGTATGCAAATTAACCTCCATCTTTGTTGGGTTAATTTGCATACTCACTCTGATTGGCTGTGGATTTAGTGGAGGTATGGTCAATTTACATGTTTGTCTATTATTAGGTAAGACTAGAAGCCCGATGCACGAAGATTTGTGCCAGAATGAGCCTTCCTTTCCCTGGCTGCCGGCACCGCCTTCACTCTGGCCAGAGCCACCTTTCCACCTTCCCACGCTGCCCAGAGACCCTGAGTGGCCAGGGGTGGTGCAGAACGCCTGCGTCATCGCCATGGCAACGACACAAGCATCCAGCCCTGCCCCCCACCGGTCAGCACCTGTGTATGCAAATTAACCTGCCACCTTTCTTGGATTAATTTGCATACTCACTCCTGATTGGCTGGTGGACGTCACGAAGGTACAGTCAATTAGCATGTTACTCTTTTATTAGGTAGATAAGCACATGGTTGTGCCCGAGCATTTTTGTTTTGTTTTGTTTTTCTTTTTCTTCTGGACCTCAGGGACATCAAATGGATTAGCCATTATCCTTGGTTCATGATTCATTCTGGTTTATGCAAAGCCCTGTCACTGATAGCGAACAATCAGATTATTATTAATATATTTACTTCTTTGATCAATCACTCTGTATGTAACTGATCTCCCATTATGCTGCTATCCCTTGACCTGGGTTCTGATCCTTTTCACTACACTAAGGCTCTACCAGCATTGCACTAGGCAGCCCTCCTGTGCATACCCCTCCCACTCTATTTGGGTTCTGACATCTCATTTACGGCTGTCATGTCTCCCCACCCAACACACACACACACACACACACACACGCACACACACACGCACGCACACACACACACACACACACACGAACTTGCACACGCAGTAGTCAAGCTTGCTTTAGCTTCACAAAATATGTTAGGGACTGAAAGCTCTTTATTTATTTTTTTTATTTTTATTGTTGCGAGTATTACAGATGTTCCCCCACTGCTCCCTTCCCCTTCTTCCACCCAGCTCCTGCCCCACCCCAGGCCTTCACTGCACTATGGTCTGTGTCCATGGGCTATGCATATATGCATATAAATTCTTTGGTTAATCTTCCAGCCCCGCCTTCCACCCTGCCCTCTGAGATCTCTCAGCCTGTTCCATGTTTGTATGTCTCTGGACCATTTTGTTCATCAGTTTATTTTGTTTATTAGATCCCACATATAAGTGAGATCATGTGATACTTGTCTTTCTCTGACTGGCTTATTTCTCTTAGAATAATCTCCAGGTCCCTCCATGCTGTCTCAAAGGGTAAGAGATCCTTCTTTTTTACAGCCCCCACCACCCCAATCAGCCCACAGCCCCTCCCCCCAGCCATCTCCACCCCCAATCAGCCCCCACCCCCGATTGGCCAATTGGGCCAATTGTCCACTGGCCAATTGCCCACGGCCCCTCCCCCCAGCTGGCCTGGCCCTAATCAGGCCCCGATCGGGGCAGGCTAGCCAGCCAACCTCCCGCCATCTCCTCCTCCTGACAGGCCCAGCCCCAATCCACCAATTGGGGCCGAGACAGCCAGACCCAACCTGTGCATGAATTCGTGCACTGGGCTTCCAGTCCTATCTAATAAAGAGGGAACGTGCTAATTGGCCCTCACACTATCACAAAATGGCGGCACCTGTAGCCAATAAGGATGGAATATGCTAATTGACCATCATGCCCTCAAAGATGGTGGCACCCACAGCCAATAAGGAGGGGATATGCTAATTGACTGTCAAGCCCTCAAAGATGGCGGCGCTCACAGCCACAAGATGGCGGCTCCTAGTTCCCTCAGCCCCGCTGGGGCAGCAGGCACACAGCAAGGCCAGGCCCACTCCCGGGCAGGTCCAGCCGCTCCGCACACCTGCCTCCGGAGTTCCCCAGTCCCCTCAGCGCCCCATCTGCCCAGGGCCAGCCCGAGGTGCAGGCAAGCCTCAGATGGCGGCTGCCCAGCTGCCCAGGGCCACCCGAGGCTCAGGTAACCAGGGCTGGCTGAGGCTTGGGCTGCTGGCAATGGCAGCAACAATGATGGGGCGTCGCCTTCTCCTGATCGCCGGGTTGCCTCCCGCCCCTGAGGGCTCCCGGACTGTGAGAGAGGTCAGGCCGGGCTGAGGGACCTCCCCTCCAGTGCATGAATTTTCATGCACCAGGCTTCTAGTCTGTATATATAAAAACCTAAGCAACCATTAAGGCGGAATGACCAGATTGACTGATCGCTATGATGCACACTGACTACCAGAGGGCAGATGCTAAATGCAAGAGCTGCCCCCTGGTGGTCAGTGCACTCCCACAGGGGGAGCCCTGCTCAGCCAGAGGCCACGGCTGGCAAGCACAGCGGTGGTGGCAGGAGCCTCTCCTGCCTCCACAGTAGTGCTAAGGAGCAGCAAGCCAAGCGGGTAAGGAGCAGCAAGCAGGTGGGCAGTAAGGAGTGAGGGGTCCCAGACTGAGAGAAGGTGCGGGATGGGCTGAGGGACCCGACCCCCCGCTAGTGCTCGAATTTTGTGCACCGGGCCTCTAGTGTACATATAAATTAAGAGGGACAATATTCTGGGCAGAGAGAAGCAATAGATATTTGCTACATTGATTCAGAAAACAGCAAAGAGAAAGTGGGAAGTATATGAAGAGATCCAGTCACAGCCTGAAGTTCCTTTGGAGAAACTTGAAGTTCCTTTGGAGAGCAGTTAAGGGTGACCAGGCCTGCATGGGAGGACAGTTAGGCGTCAATAGGGCTGGCAGGGGAGTGGTTAGGGGGTGATCAGGCTGGCAGGCAGAAGCGGTTAGGGGCAATCAGGAAGGCAGGCAAGCGAGCAGTTGGGAGCCAGCAGTCCTAGATTGTGAGAGGAATGTCCGACTGCCCGTTTGTCCGAATGTCCCTTGAAGGCCTGGTCCCTCCCAACTGCCCTCCCCTCTGGCCTGATCACCCACAACTGCCTTCCCTTGCAGGCCTGGTTCCTCTCAACTGCCCTCCCCTGCTGGCCATCTTGTGGCAGCTATCTTGTGTCCAAATGGTTTATGTGGTTTAGAGCATATTTTGTTCTCTGGTGACAATGATTGATCAGGGATTGGGCAGAAGACCCAAACTGAGCTGGTGAAAGACAGCCCCAGGACTTTCCAGAACTATTAGCAAAAGAGGTGCCTTGGCTACTGAGCGCATGGAAAGCCAGCCTAGAACTGTAAATGGTCATCTTTGTCTACCAAATGAAGTCTACCTGAGAATGAAATCAACACAAAGAAAAATAGAGCCACCCTCACTGGTTCAGCTCAGTGGATAGAGCATCAGCCTGTGGACTGAAGAGTCCTAGGTTTGATTCCAGTCAAGGGCACATGCCTGGGTTGTGGGCTTGATTCCTTGTATGGGGCATGCAGCAGGCAGCCAATCAATGATTCTCTCTCATCATTGATGTTTCTATCTCTCTCTTTCTCTCCCTTCCTCTCTGAAAATCAATAAAAATATTTTTTTTTTTAAAAAAAGAAGAAAAACAGAGCCAAGAGATACAAAGAGATTGACTCCTTGTGGCTTTGTTCAAATGCTTGTCCACATACTATTTTTATCTCTAAAGACCTAAAATCTAGACCTAAAAGTTCTCTATCACAGTACTTGAATACAGAAATACAGTGAGATTCAATTGATTTCCCTTTAATTAAAAATTTATTCCATTCCTAAGAGTAGAATTTTTCTAATCATGGATTTTTCCTTTTCTAATAAGAAACCTACAACATTTTATTTCCACAATTGCTAAGCAGGAAAGGTGAATTTATTGGCTTTTCTAGCTGACATTCTCAGGGGAGTGTTAGCTTTAAGCACTGCTGGATCCAGTATTGAAACAAACAGTTGTTGGTGTTTTTTATATATATACTAGAGGCCCAGTGCATGAAATTCGTGCATGGGGGGGGGTGTCCCTCAGCCCAGCCTGCACCCTCTCCAATCTGGGACCCCTTGAGGGATGTCCGACTGCCCGTTTAGGCCCGATCCCTGTAGGATCGGGCCTAAACGGGCAGTCGGACATTCCTCTCACAATCTAGGACTGCTGGCTCCCAACTGCTCGCTTGCATGCCTTCCTGATTGCCCCTAACCGCTTCTGCCTGCCAGCCTGATCACCCCCTAACCACTCCCCTGCCAGCCCTATTGACGCCTAACTGTCCTCCCATGCAGGCCTGGTCACCCTTAACTGCTCTCCTCTGCAGGCCTGGTCACCCCTATCTGCCCTCCCCTGCAGGCCTGGTCCATCCCAACTGCCCTTCCCTGTAGGCCCGGTTGCCTCCAACTTCCTTCCTCTGCCAGCCTGGTCACCCCTAACTGCCCTCCCCCACAGGCTTGATCACCCCAACTGCCCTCCCTTGAAGGCCTGGTCCCTCCCAACTGCCCTCCCCTCTGGCCTGATCACCCACAAATGCCTTCCCTTGCAGGCCTGGTTCCTCTCAACTGCCCTCCCCTGCTGGCCATCTTGTGGCAGCTATCTTGTGTCCACATGGGGGCAGGATCTTTGACCACATAGGGGCAGCCATCTTGTATGTTGGGGTGATGGTCAATTTGCATATAACTCTTTTATTAGATAGGATAGAGGTCTGGTGCACGGGTGGGGGCCGGCTGGTTTGCCCTGAGGGTGTCCTGGATCAGGGTGGAGGTTCCCTTGGGGTGTGGGGCGGCCTGCAGTGGTTTGCAGGCCAGCCATGCCCCCTGGCGACCCAAGCGAAAACCCTGGGATCTGGGATTTATTTATCTTCTATAATTGAAACTTTTTAGCCTTGAGCAGAGGCCTGGGCCCACCAGAGTGGGCAGAAAGCTTGGCTTCTTCCTCCATTGCCAGGGAAACCCAAGCCTCCTGCTTGCTCAGTGGCTGGCAGCCATCTTGGTTGGGTTAATTTGCATACTCGCTCCTGATTGGCTAGTGGGCATGGCTTGTGGGTGTAGTGGAGTGATGTTAATTTGCATGTTTCTCTTTTATGTAGATATATCAATTCTAAATTTATTTTGTAGCCAATAATATGGAGACAAAATAAAGCAAAAATTGGCAGCATTAAAGAAAATATAGCAACTCCAGTTCCACTAAACATTAACTCAATATTTTTCATAACAGAACAGATAAAAATTAAATGCTTAACCTATAAACATATAAAGAATAATAGCCAACAACTGAAGAATATATATTATTTTTAAGCACACACAGAACATTTAAAAAAATCATTATATATGACCATAAAACAAATTTCAGGAAATTTCAATGAACCACAATATAATTAATCAAGCAATCTATAATAATAAAAGCATAATAGGCTAATTAGACTGGACGATCTTCCAGACGAAGCTGCAGCAGCTGGGGCTGAGGCAGAGGTGGCCGCCGCGGTGGGGGCCGAGCCCCTTGCATGAATTTCATGCATTGGGCCTCAAGTCAATAAGTAAAAGAAAACTAGGAAATTCCTCATATGTTTAATGACCCAGAAACACATGTTTAAGTACCTTGTAGGATAACAAAGACATATGAAAATGAGAAAATACTTCAAACTAAATAACTAAAATTTTAGGTGATATCATCATGACTGCATAAGATGTCCTGCTTTTTACCCCACTTTTTAAACAATCCTATCTAATAAAAGAGTAATATGCAAATTAACCATCACTCCATGACAAAATGGCAGCGCCCATGGCCACAAGATGGCGGCGCCCAGTCCTTTTAGCTCCGAGCCCCGGCGCGCAACCCAGGGCAAAGCGGCCACGGGCTCGGAGGCCGGGGGTCTCAGGCTGGCAGGGCAGTGCACCCCCAATGCGCAATCTTCAGGTCAGCAAAGGCAGCCTGGGCTGGAGCTGCGCACCCCCACCGGGCTATCCCCAGCCAGGCTGAGATGGCAGCCTGGGCAGGGGTCTCAGCCTGGCTGGGCTGAGATGGCATTCTGGGCTGGGGTCTCAGCCTGGCCAGGGCCCAAACCCCTTCCAGCGGTGGCAGCCTGGGGTCTCAACCATTGAGTCACACCAGCCAGGCAGATATAGAGGAATCTTAAATGTTTCTTTTTTTATAATATATATTTTATTGATTTTTTTACAGAGAGGAAGGGAAAGGGAGAGCTAGAAACATCTATGAGAGACAAACATCGATTAGCTGCCTCCTGCACACTCCCCACTGGGTATGTGCCTGCAACCAAGGTACATGCCCTTGACCAGAATCGAACCTGGAACCCTTGATTCTGCAGGCCAATGCTCCATCCACTGAGCCAAACCAGTTAGGATTGTCCAATATGCTAAAGAAAAAACCCTATCTAATAAAGAGAGAATATGCAAGGGAGGGCATTTGGGGGTGATCGGGGTGTCAGGGGAGGGCAGTTAGGTGTCGATCGGGCTGGCAGGGGAGTGGTTAGGGGGTGATCAGGCTGGCAGGCAGAGTGGTTAGGGGCAATCAGGAAGGCAGGCAGGCGAGTAGTTGGAAACCAGCAGTCCTAGGTTGTGAAAGGGATGTCCGACTGCCTGTTTAGGCCCAATCCAATGGATCGGGCCTAAACAGGCAGTTGGACATCCCCTAAGGGGTACCAGATTGGAGAGGGTGCAGATTGGGCTGAGAGACACCCCTCCCCTTGTGCATGAATTTCATGCACCGGGCCTCTAGTGAATTAAATATCCATCCATGGACAAAATTGCCTTTGTGTAATTTGAAGTGTCTAGCACCACAGGCCAAGGGGCATGGGAGGAGTCTTGCCCAACTTAGCTCTGGTACTAGATAGCCTTCAGTAATTCAGGATTGATCAAAGACATAAAAATAAGACCTGATACCATAATTCCTGGAAATAAATTTAGGGAAGAAGCCCTCAACACTGGTCTCAGCAATGATTTTTTGGATGACACTAAAAGCAATGAAAGTAAAAATAACCTCAATCTATATCAAATTTTAAGGCTTCTTCATAGCAAAAAACAAGCAACAAAATTAAAAAGCAACATACAGGCCTGGCTGGCATGGCTCAGTGGTTGAGCATCAACCTATGAGGTCACGGTTTGATTCCTGGTCGGGACACATACCTGGGTTGTGGGCTCAATCCCCAGTGTGGGGCTTGCAGGAGGCGGCCAATCAAGGATGCTCTCTCATCATTGATGTTTCTATCTCTCTCTCTCCCTCTCCCTTCCTCTCTGGAATCAATAAAATATATTTTTAAAAGTAAAGTAGGAGTGGAGACCTAAAGAAAGATTATACCTAACTATACTCTGTTCTCCATGGAAATAGATTTCTGATATGTTTTCCTGCTATTCAATGTAAAGAATAAGAATTATCTCGCTGTGCTTTATTATGGGACCTGTTTTTAGAGTCACCTTTATTAAGGTATAATTTAGGTACCACAAAATGCACCCACTTTAACAGTACAGTTTAATGATCTTTGATAAATCTATACACCCATGTAACCTGCATTACAATCATGATATAGAACGTTTCCATCACCCCCCAAAAAAATCCCCCCATGCCCCTTGACAGTCACTTCCCTTTGCATGGCCCCAGACCACCACCAATCTTCTCATCATAGGTTAACTTTGCCTATTTTAGAATTTCTGTAAGTGAAATTATGCAGTATGCATTCGTTTATTTCTAGCTTGTTTTGATAGTCTATTTTATTTTCTGTAGAGTCTATTTATGTTTACATGTATGTGGTGTTTATACATTATGCTTTTTTGTTTGTTTGTTTTGTTAATCCTCACCTGAGGGTATTTTTCCATTGATTTTTAAGGAGAGGGAAAGAGAGAGGAAAAGACAGAGAGAAACATCGATTTGAGAGAAACACATTGCCTCCTGCATGAGCCCCAACCAGGACCCAACTAGGGAGGAGCCTGCAACCAAGGTACATGCCTTTGGTCCGCAGGCTGACGTTCTATCCACTGAGCAAAACCGGCTAGAGCTACTGAAAAATAATAAAACAAGTAGGACACAAGAATATAAGTTCATACATTCCACTTATTATTACCTATTTCAGATGCAGTTAAACCATAATGAGCTTAGTTTTTAATGTCTTTTAAAAAGGCATAAAACCCCTCAGAACAACTTTTCATTATTGAGATGTTTTTTACAATTCACTGTGTCCCTTCAGAGAAGTTTCATTTCTAAAAGTAACCCCAGGATGAGCCTTGTTTATACTTTGACACCAGTTTGAATCATTTTTGTCACTTACACACAGCCCTCCATGTCTTCTTCTGAAAAAGTCCAGTCCCTTTGTGTCTTATGGAACTCACAAGTTCAGCCCAGGCTGGAATGAAAAGTACCATGGAAATGTTATGTCCTACAAGTGTAGGAAAACAGTGTTGAGAAGCCTGTCACACCAGATGTCCCCCCAGCTCAAAGTGTAGAGAATCAGGTTCCATAGGATTCAAGTCTCCTGCCACCTGATCATAGATTCCTCTTGGATCCTCATATTTGTCCTCAGACCAGTGGAGGTCACAGGGGTCCTGACAAACAAAGGCGGAGTTAGAACCATAGAGAGATGCCCTATGGATCATCATTGCAGCTCTGGAGGATACACTCATACTCAACTTCCTAGAGAAAAAAACGTTTCACCTTCTAATTATGGGGGGAAATTCCAGCATGTAAAAAGATGAGAGTGATTATAATGAACTCCCACATACCATCACCTAGCTTTGATAATATCAACCCTTGGTCAATCTTGATTTATCTATATCTCTATATTCTCATCCTCTACCCCCACTAACTGGATTATTTTTTAATATTTTTTTATTGATTTCAGAGAGGAAGAGAGAGATAGAAACATCAATGATGAGAGAGGATCACTGATTGGCTGCCTCCTTCATGCTCCACACTGGGGATGGAGTCCACAACCTGGGCATGTGCCCTGACCGGGAATTGAACCTCCTGGGTCTATGCTCAGCCACTGAGCCACACCGGTGGACCTAACTAGATTATTTTTAAGCAAGACCAAGATATGTCATGATTTCCAGTCAGAAAAAGAATTTTAATGTAAGATTATGAAACTTTTTAAAAGCCCATGATATTGGCTAAGGGAATTGTGAAATGTGAGTTGTGATTCTGTTAGTCCTAGGAATTGCCAAAACATTTCCTCACAAAATGGAAAAGGAAAAAGACTGCATAGAGCAGTCCTTACGGGGGACTGCTCTCTAAGTTTGGGAGAAACGATTGTTTCAGCTCAGAAAACTTTACAGCAGATTTGCCAGGGGCCACAGTATGGCCTGCTGCCTGTTTTTGTACTGTTCAAAAGCTAAGAACAGTTTTACTTTTTTTTGATGGCTGGGAAAGTATCAAAGGAAGAATAATATTTGTGACATATGAAATTCAAATTCAGTGTCAAAAAAAAGTTTTATTGGAACTTAGCCACACTCATTTGTCTATGTATTGCCTATGGATGCTTTCACACGACAATGGCAGAGTTTCATAGTTTTGAGGACAGAATGTCCTGCAAAGCCCAAAATACCTATTATCCGAAAAAGTGGTTCAGCACCATGGACAGCACTTTATACTCGTTTTGTCCACCCTGGTAGGGAGAACAGCGCCCGATCTGGGACAATGTTACAGAGGGAAATCTTTGGCCCAGAGGTTCCGGGATTCGCCAAGGCTACACCAAAAGTCAGGTGTTCTGCCCCACCTCCCTTACTGTGAGGCAGTTAGTGGGGGTTAGTTGATGATAAAGTGCCTGTCTGTTGCTTTTGCCTGTTCTGCTACCATGCTCACTTCTCTTCTCTCTGCCACTCTCTCACTCTCAATCCAGTCCATTGAGTGGGGCTGGCTCCTACTCCCTAATGCCATGCACTGATCCAGACCTGTCTAATTAGTATATTTCCTCCCCTGCCTCAGTAGTTCAGTGATGAGTATGTGACCCAAGCTAGACCAATAAGTGTCAGCATTGGGGCTTTGGAGCTAATGGAAAGAGGCATTCTTTTTCCTTGAAGGTTTCCGGTCTAATAGGATTCAAACCTGGATTTACTGGGGACATCTTTAAGGAGGAAATTCTTGGTCCAGCTGTGTGGGTCTGAAGACAATTCTATGCCTTGATATTTTGATTGAATGAGTCCAATTTTTTCCCTCTGCATCTCTCTGATTAACCAGTATAGTGGTGATGGCTAACTATCCAACAAAATGCATACCTTTTTCCTTCCACAGTAATATAACTGTAGTAAGACATAAAACTGCCAAGCTAGACTATGTTTCTCAGCCTCCTTTGTAGTTAGATTTGGCCATGTGACCATGTTCTTGCCAGGGGAATGAGTAGAATGTATAATTTCTGGGCCTGGACCATAAGGCATAGTTGATCCTCCATCACACTCTTTTCCTCTTCCACTGGTTGAAGCCCCCACTGAACTGGCCCACCAATGCAAACTTGGATGATGTGCTAGGGGACGGCAGAGGACCATAATGGAAAGAGCTTGGATTCTGTAATAACCATGTGCAGTAGGGCCACTCATTTCTGACTACTGTGTAAGAAAAAAAACAGACTGTCTTGTTTAGGGCATCGGATTATTGCCAGGCCTGTTTGTTATAGCAGCTAGCTTACCCTAAGGAGTAGAATGTGGGTTTGGGGCATTAGCCAGGAAAGACTTCTGCAGCTACAAATCTCACCATATGTACTTTATCGTAGAGGGGTCCCCAGGCCCCAGAAGGGGCATACAGTCTTTCTACCTCATCGTATAGGTGCCCTGGAAAAGCCATATTCTCCTCCTCAAGACCTGTGAAACCTGGAGTTGGAGTAGAAAGAAGGGATGATCATGTACCCAGTCCAGATGTCAGGGGTATCTATGAGTGGGGGAGTTCTGATGTGGTCATAACTCACCTCTGGGATAAGATACCTCCTCCAGTGTTGGTGGCAGCTGAGGGTTGAAATCCTTCATGGAGTGATAATATGGCTCTACGTCTGTTGTGCTAACCTGTCAACACCCCCACCCCCCCAAAAAAAAAACCAAGATAGTTTTTTCATCCTTTGACTCCCTGGAAAGGTCAATAACCTGAAGCTAATGGGATTTTAGTCACTGCCAGTGCCCTGTCACTGGGGCTGTCAGGAGCACCCCCACTCACTGTGGAGCTTTGATTGTCCAGGTCTGTAGTCCACTGGCTCTCTTCATATTCATTCCTGATTGGGCCCTCCTCCGACCTTCCAGGTTAGAGGTATGGAGGGCAGTTGGGTGTTGACCCTCGGACACCCATCACTCCCAAACCTCCTCCCTCAGAGCCTTTTTATAGAAGAATATTCCCACTTACTCTGCTTCTGTCTTTTCTGAGATGCCTGAGGGAAGTAAAAAAAAAGGGGGGTTAGAGACACCCCTCCCCCAAGCCCACCTGGCCCTGGAAGACCTTCAATATAGCTCCCGGGCTCCCCATCACCCTTGGGCCTCAATCCCAGCAGGGAAAGGGTCTCCTCACCCTCAGCAAGACGCCTCAGTCTCCGCTGCCAGAGAAATCCTCCAACACAGGAGGCATTAGAAAGCAGCAGAAGACCCCCAACAGCAAACAGCACAGGCATCAGGGGCAGCTCTGAGGATTCTGAGAGCAGAAGGGACCCCCCTTAGCGAATTCAAAACAACTGACTCTAAGTTCAGAGCAGAGTTCTCTGAGAAAAGCCATCCCTGACCAGGCAAAGCCCCTCTTCATAGGTCAGGGAAGCAGAAGGACTGGGGTTTCCATGTCCACTCCTTGCCTCCCCAGGGCAGGTGGCTCCTTTCTCAAGTCAAACCACTAGCAGAGGGTCCTTCTTTTGCCTGAGCCCCATGTAGGAACTCAGACAGGAACTTTAGCTCCTTAGCTGGGGATTCAAGACCTTCTGTAATCTGGCCTCTTATAACATCTCCAGCCTTGTCCACCAACCATAAACCCTGGTATTAGACCCTCCAGCCACACAAACCAATTATGCTATTTCCATAAAAACTTGAAATAGTCAATTGTCTATCATTAAATGTCCTTTCTTCTCAATTTTCATTCACCCTTCCAACTCTATCCCAAATGACTTCCTCTTTGCACGAACTTACATCCTAGACAATATCAGACTCCTATGCTATATCTCTGAGGACAAGAATAAGTCCTTCTAAGTAGACATTTGTTCAGGATTCATTCCCCATCTTCTGCTAACAGCTCTCATTTTCCTTTGAGAACATAGCCACTCCCCCGCTCTCATTTGGTATGGTTCTGTGGGACTCGTAGAGGACACATGGCCCAGCCTGGCCAAAAACAGTACTCATCCCTCTTTTCATAGTGATCAGTTCAGAGACCAGCATTTGACCCAAGGTAGATTTTTGCTCGAACATTTAGGACACTCCTCTGCAGACCTCTAAGAAGTGAAATGAAAGCTGGAGGAGTGAGAGACTTCTTTGTACCTGTGATGAAAGAACCTGAGAAGGAAGTCATCTTAAGATGAAGATAAAGTTGAGAGAGGGTGATAAATAGATTCTTGGTGAAAAATTTAAGGACCTGAATCCAGCCATACTTGGAATTTTTAATTTCATGAGCCAAGTAGTTCCTTTTATTACTGAGAACAGCCAAATTTCTGTCATTTGCAACCTTTTCCTCAGGTTTTGAAGGGGATTGTTTGCAAAATGGTCATAATTCCCCCCCTGTATCCATACTCCTGAGTAGTCCCCTTCCACACTGATTTGGAGTTGAGCCATGTCACTTGCATCAGCCACTGAGACAATAGGAAATGTGACAGACTCAGAAACTTGAAAGGTGCCTGTAAATCAGAGCTTGGCCTCTCTTGCTGCTCTTGAGACGCCTGTGACCACCCCCGTGTGAACAAACCAAGGAGAGATATGTGGCTCAGTTATCTCCATTGTCCCAACAAAGAGCCATATTGTCAGATATGTGAAGAGGAGGCCATCCTGGACCAAACAGTCCCAGCTGCGCTGCCAACTGACTGGAGCCCAGACTAGAACTGCTCAGCCACTCATAGAATCATGAGAATGTTTGTTGCTCTAAGTGCCCATGTTTAGGGTGGTTTGTTATGCAGCGAAAGCCAGCTGATACAGGTTCTACATGGGGAATAAAATCAGGTAATTCTTTCAGGCAAGAGTAAGAACTAAGGAAATGGTTTTGGGCCTCGGGAATAGCGTTAAGGGACTGTGTCCGTAAGGCAGAGGAGACAGAGTTAGAGACCAGAAAGTTCTATTTTCAAGGGAGAGAGGGATTTGCAGGGGATTGAGGACTTACCTGCAGGCTGCTCTGTGGGCAGCTGGTAGTCAGGTTCTCCAGAAGGCTGGTCTAGAGCTAGGGGGTGGATAAAAAGATTGTGAATTAACATAAAAAAATCTGGGATAAGCCTTAAATATCTCAGTTTCCTATTAAGCTTTCCATCCCATTTTGATACTCATGGGAACTGATTCATGGCTTCTTAGGAATATTTCAAGAAGAACTGGAAATTGCTGATAAGGATGATAATACTATTAATAACTATTCTAATGCCTATAATAATAATTGTTGCTTAGTGTTTTGTGGCGTGCAAGGTTCTTTTAACATGAATTGTCAGTTTTTCAGGTTAGCTAAAAAACATGCTGGCTCTCAGGATCCCTTAATAGAGGTATAAATTCTAGATCAAGGGAGTTGAGTGCCATACTTTATGCTTTAGTTCTTTTTTTTTTTAAATATATTTTATTGATTTTTTACAGAGAGGAAGAGAGAGGGATAGAGAGTTAGAAACATCGATAAGCTGCCTCCTGCACATCCCCTAATGGGGATGTGCCTGCAACCAAGGTACATGCCCTTGACCGGAATTGAACCTGGGACCTTTCAGTCCGCAGGCCGACGCTCTATCCACTGAGCCAAACCGGTTTCGGCATGCTTTAGTTCTTAAAGGGAAGACCGGAATGGGGTTGGAGGCAGGAGAGAGAGAAGGAAATACTTTAGAGATGGGAAAGGGTCCATACCTCTATGGGTAAAAGGCTGCTCTGTCAGAAAAGGGAAGACAGAAAGAGGGTGCTTTCATGGGGCAAGCACTTACCTTGTGCAAGGCCCTGTTCTAAACACTTCAGATATATTTATTTATTTACTTCTCACAACTGTGTGCGATAAACCTTGCTTTCAGAACTAAGGCACACCTTATTTTGAGAAACTGTGGCTCAAAGAGGTTTAACTGAGGCCCAAAGAGGTAAAGTAACTTGCTTACGGTCTCCCAACTAGGACTCAGCAGAGCTGGAACTTGAACCCAGGCTTGTCAGAATAAGACTGTGACTAGCCATTACACTACTGATTGGCCTGTCAGAGGCAAAAAATGTTCTCATTAGTCATATTCAAAGAACTTGTCTATTTCATCAAAGTTGCTGAATTTATTGGCCTAAATTTGATC
Organism: Cnephaeus nilssonii; assembly: GCF_951640355.1. Lineage (NCBI taxonomy): Eukaryota > Metazoa > Chordata > Mammalia > Chiroptera > Vespertilionidae > Cnephaeus > Cnephaeus nilssonii. Next base: position 35,664,576 of record NC_137091.1, read on the forward strand.
TCAACTAATACTTCCTTATTATCCCCTTAATGTAATGTCCTCTTTTTCACTCCTGATATTGGTTAACTCATGTCTTCTCTCTTTTGCCTTGATCAACTTTATAAATGTTATTGATCTTTTTAAAGAAGCAGCTTTTGGTTTCATTGATTTTTCTATTGTTCTGTTTTTGAGTTCACAAATTTCTGTCCTTACCTTTATTATTTCTTTCCTTTTGTTTACTTTGTGTTTAATCTGCTCTTCTTTTTCTAGTTTCTTACAGTATCAATTTGAGACCATCTTTTTAAAATCTAATATGAACACTTAATGCTATAAATTTCCTGCAAAGCACTGCTTTAGCTGCACCCCACAATTTTCATTTTCATTCAATTCAAACTCTTTTCTAATTTTCCGGTGTCATTAGTTACATTCAGACAGTATCATTCAGTTACTAAAATCTAGTCTCTGGAGATCATCTGCCTGAGTTTTAATTTCATCTCTACCTCCTTCCAGCTGTGTGACCTTTGACAATATGCTAAGGTTGCTGTCAACATGCTCAGGTTAATCTCTCTGAGCCTCAGTTTCTTCATCTGTAAAAGGGTAATAACAGCACTGACTTCACTATGCCACCCTTTAAGTCCTCTGAAGAACTCTGTCCAAAACTGTCCCTTCTGACCTGAGGTGGTGATAGAGATCTGGGCTCCTTTGTCAGCTATTCCGCTGTCTCCCAGCGCATTACTGGCCAGCAGCCAGATCTTGTATCGTGTAGAAGGCTGCAGCCCAGTCAGTGTGAAGGTGGTGGCCTGGGGTGGTAGGACATCCATGTAGAGGAACCCTGGGGTCTCCAGAGCCTCATACCTGCAAGAGAGAGAGGTCTGCTATTCAAGGGGGTGCCCCAGCTCTGTTGGCTGCCACCCCTTCCTGTCTTAACAGGAACCAACCTGATTTGGAACCTCTGTGGCAAGCCCCCATCAAAGCCAGGCTTCCATTCCAGTCCCACCGAGTATGGGGTCACATTCACAACCTTTAATCCAGATGGAGGATCAGGGCGGCCTTTAAGGAAAAGGATGAGGAAAGTAGTCAGAGGATACAAAAGAATTCTGGAAGATTCCTTCCAGATTCTTCCTAAGAATTTTTTATTATTGATTTCAGGAGAGGGAGAGAGAGATAGAAACATCAATGATGAGAGAGAATCATTGATTGGCTGCCTCCTGCACGCCCCCTACTGGGGATCGAGCACGAAACCCCAGGCATGTGCCCTTGATGGGAATCAAACCTGGGACCCTTCAGTCCACAAGCCAATGTTCTATCCACTGAGCTAAACCAGCTAGGGCTTCCTAAGAATGATTTTAAATGTATAGTCAATTCTCATTATTTGTGGTGGTTATGTTCTATAAAGTTATTGTGGACACTGAATTAACAAATACCGTACGATTGTTTCCAGGAGAAATGCAGGGTTAGGTTCCTACAAAACTCTAGTCAAACATTTTTATTAAACAACAACTACATGATCTTGTTTGTGTTTTTCTGTTGAAAGACACCTTATTTAATATATTTTGTTGATTTATTAACATTAAACTCACAGCCAACAGCTCTACCCATGCCTGAACGAAGCTTTTCCAACAGAAGTATTTTCTCCATATGGCACACCACAGCCTTCTTGCACTTACGAACAGCAGGTAACACGTTAGCACTATGCTTGGAAGCCATTTTCAATAGCAAAGCCACTAATAAAGAGCACAAACATCTGTGGCACCAAATAGACTTCAAAAAGGGCACTTATTTACCTCTGAGAGCTTAAACAGGAAGGAAGCCTGTGGCTTTGTTCTACCTGGCTGAGAACGTGCTCATTGGGTGACTTGTATTTCTGACCCATTCTGTACATGTCCCTGAATGACTGGATCAACTGTATAATATATACGTTTCTTGCAGTGGGCTTTTTGTGGGCTTCTCTCACATCCATTCGCCTTATTTCTTCTGGTTACAGAACCCTGAGTATCCTTTGGAGAAACATTTGCCCACATTCTCGGGCCATATGCTTCTGATAGAAGTGACTCCACTTACAGGATGGACATGTGGCAGGGCCTGGACAACAAGAGTGTCACCTTTCCCGGACCACATGATTGGTTTATGGCTGGGAGCTCAGTAGAACCTATAAACCTTAATCCTAGTATTTTCATACCACTATTCTCTTTCTTGTTCTTGTTGTTTTTCATATACTATCAAGAGAAGAAAAAAATTCTGTTTCCCTGGGAAATCTAACAGCCCACTATGAGAAGCCTTATAATAAAGCCAACAGAGAAAACCAGACCTGATAGACGGAGAGTTCTTGATGATAGCTAAACCTAGATTCAGTGAGACCTGAAAATCTACTTTTAAGTTACTTGAGCCAATAAGACCCCTCCTTCTTTTTCCTTTCTTTCTTTCTTTCTTTCTTTCTTTCTTTCTTTCTTTCTTTCTTTCTTTTTTTTTTTTTTTTGTTTTTTTTTGTTGTTGTTGTGGGTTCCCTGCAGATCCAGTCTCTATTAGAATTTTCACGTCATGCAAAAACTCCATTCTTACTAAGACACTGGTTTCAGAAACACTGCCAATATGGGACCAATTAGAGACTTGGGGCTTGACCCGGGAAGCACCTTCCCAACACCCTCACAGTCCTCTCCCAGCGTACTGATGCTGACGAGTTGAATGTTGGTGTGGTCTGAGCCAAGGGGGTTGGTGGCTGTGCATGTGAAGAGAGCATAATCCTGGGCTGCAGAAACGTTGGCAATCGTCAAGAGACTGCTATGGATTCCACCTTGGTGGTATGTGTGTTCTGTGTACCTGGAGAGGAGGTATGACAGGAACTCAGGGAGCATGACTGGGGCTGGAGTGTTATCTGGCTGGGCCTGGGCTCACCTGGGATCCTGGAGATCCAGAGGGACCCCATCTTTAGTCCAAGTGAAAACAATGTTGGGGACACCTCTGGCACGACAGTGGAGGGTGGCGGAACTGGTGCTATCTCCAGCTGCAGCCACCTTAGTTAGAGGTGTGGGGTGTTCTACCTGGGGGGAAACTAGGAAAGGTTGGAGGTCAGCATGAAGTATTTGGAAGGACATGAGAGCTGTAGGTTTAGTGGCAGCCCTTGAAGTCAGTTATGGGTGTTACTTACATCTGACAATAAGTCGGACCAGCCCTCGGGCTGGAGGTGCCACACCATTGTCCACGATGCACTGGTAAGCACCTGCCTGAGCCAGCTTGGCATTGTGAATACGAAGATGCCCTGTGGATCCCTTTGATATCTTCTCCATGTCATCTAGGCTCTGGTCTTCCTCCTCTTCTCCCTGGATGCCCAAGACTCAGGGAGATGGCCTCCAATCTTGCCCCAGTTCCATTATCCCCAAAACTGGGTCCCTTCTGTAGCCTCATTCTCCTAGCCACAATCATTCTTTATAGAGATAGCAAAGAAACAAATACCCCCTATCATCCATCCATCCATCCATCTATCCACCTACCCATTTATCCAACCATTCATTCATGGAGACATTTATCCACCTATCCATCTATTTAACCATGCACTTATTCATCCACTTGTCTACCAGTCCATCCACCTTTCCTTCCATCCATTCATCCATTTACCCATTCATTCATCTAACCATTTGTTTTCCTTATATCTATCCATCTATTTGCCCTTTCATCTCTCCACCTTCTGTCCTATCTATTCACTCATACATGCACACATTCCTAAGTATATTCATCTGTTTATCAATACATCCATCTTTCCAACTCTTCATCCATTTATTTATCATCCTTCCACAGACATCTTTATACTGATGGAGTATCTATCCATTCATCTACTTTGTAATCTAATCCATTCATCTACTCATTTCTCTCATTCGATTATCTAGCCGTCCATTTACCCTTTTATCCATTCATTCTCTTGTCCATTTGTTTATCTGTTGTTCCATCCACCTACTCATCGACCCATTTACCTATCAAACTACATATCCATCCACCTGCCCACCTGGTTATCTATCCAGTTATCCATCATGCATCTGCCATTCAACAGTTAGTTCTTGGAGAATGCCCTGACATGTATACAGTTATTCAGGGCCATATAGATGTGATCCTTCTTCCCAAGGAGCTGACAGTTAAGAAACCACATTTCCCAGTCCCACCTCCATTTACCAAAGATTGGATCCTCACCAGTCTTTCCCAGCTGAACATCTCTGGAAGGATGGGATTGGCATCAGCGGTGCAGACGATATCTGCAGAACCCCCAATATTCACCTCAGTGGGGTCCTGGAGAACTCGGATGGTGGGAGCATCTGGAAAAGGAGGCAGGAACTTGGGGGAAAGCACTTGGACCCAGACAGGCCATGGTGGAAGAGGGTCCCAGGTGAGAGGTATCTTAGAGGTGTCCCTGGAAGTTATGGGTCTGATACGGTCTGCCCTTTATATGGAACCCTTGGAATAGTTCCCAGGGTTAGTGAGGTTGTCCTGATCCTGTACTGTGCCTCTATGGTGATGAGGGTAGGTCGGGTGGACTTCCAGAATTGCATGGAGGTGGGGCTTCCACAGTGGGCTTAACAGGTAGATCCATGTAGGTGGATCCCCTGTCTGGATAGAAATCGTGTAGGCTCTCTCTTAGTGGGCAGTGTAGCCAAGGTGGGCATGGTTCCATGAAGGCTGGGGCTTCCAGAGTGAGAGGTTTCCAGGATGGGCGAATATCCCTGGGTGGGCAGAGCTTCCACAACAAGGAGACTCCACAGTGAGCGAGGCTCCTGGGTGGATGTCATTTCCATGATGGGCGGGGCTCCCAGAGCTGCCTGTTTCCGAGGGTGATGAAGGGGCTCACAGTGTACATCCAGCCGCACTAGAGCTTCAGCGGTGCCTTCCGAGTTCTGGCAGTGCAGCTGATAGAAGCCATCGTCAGCGCGGGTCACATTCCACAGCTGCAGAGCTCCACCAGCCAGGATGCGGTGCCGGGGCCCACCAGCTGGGAGAGGTCAGGGTGAGGGGTTTGCCAGGGGCTCCCTTTCTGAAGACCTGCACCCCTTTCCATGCCCATTCCTGCACCTGGGCTGAGGCGGTAACCACGGAAGGTCCAGTTGAAGGCCTCCGGCGCCGGGTTGGCAGACACTAACACAGGCAGCAGTGCTTGGCCCTGCTCCACTGCAGTTACCACGAGCACCTGCTCCCCCAAGAACTCGGGAGGGTCTGCGGAGCGGGGACCATTGGGAGTCAAGATTGTGGTGAAGGTTTGGGACTGGGGCAAATCTGAGGTCAGGTGCAGGTGGGCAGGTTTAAAATCGGGTTTGCGTCTAGAGTCAGTTGGGCAAGTACAGGATTAAGCTGGGAGGTTAGTGGTTAGGATCCAGTTGAGGAAAGGGGTAGAGGGCAGAGTCAGGTTTAAGGATGGAGGGAGTGTTCGGAATGGGACTCACTGCCAGGAGTTATGAGGACCAAGGCAAGAGGGGGTTTGGGCAGGATAGGAGGCGATGCCTGGCTGTGATCAGGACAAAGGTCAGGAAAGTGTTAAGGTTTAGGATGGAGGTCAAGGACAGGACCGAGGTGAAGGCCCGAGTGAGAAGGGGTCAGGAGGGGAGGGAGGCGGTCCAGGCCTGCAGGCCAGCACGCGTACACAGCACGTTGAGTCGGTAGAAGGCGCTCACGGTTTCCCGGAGCTGAACGCTGTGGGCGCGGCAGGTCACACGGTGGCCGTGGTCACCAGATGACATTCTCAGAAGGATGCTCCTGGCCGCGGCAGAGCCTTTGAATGGGGCGCTCCGGAGCGGTGAGATTACGCCTTCCAGCCTGTGGACAGGGCGGGGGGCGGGGGTCATGTCAGGCTGGCGCGGGGGGTGGTGGGAGCACAGGCCGAGGTGGGATGGCGGACTGGGCAGGACGGCAGGCAGGGCAGGAAGGAGCGGGACTCCGAAGGTACAGGGACTCGGCCAGAGCAAGGGCGGGGCGGGCCGCTCGCACTCTCACTTCTCCCCTTCCTTGTCCCAGGACAGGTTGACCGGAGGGTTGCTGCTAATGCTGACGCACGTCAAGTTTAAGGCGTCCCCGGGGCGCAGCGCCGACGCGTTGGCCAGGATCGTCAAGTTGGTTGGGGGAACTTCGAGAACGGGTCCGAGGAGGGGGATTCAGGGGGGAAGAGGGGGGCCCAGCCCCGCACCCCTCCCCCAGACCGGCTCTGGCTCAGTTACCCTCTGGCCAAGCCCTCCCCGTCAATCCAGCCGGCGGGGCCCTTACACTGCACCACCAGCTGCGTGGACGCGCTGAGCTGGCCCGCTTTGCACGTGAACTTGGCCTGGTTGTCCGATGGACCCGTGACGAGCACCAGCTCCCGGGAGAAGGTGCTCCCGGACTTCTCCAGGTTCCCCAGCTGCACCCGCCGCGGCTCCTGGGGCAGCCGCGGTTCGGTCACCGTGCGTGCGTCCTGCGGGGCGGAGACTGACTAGAGGACCGCGTGGTCCTGCCATTCCCGCCCCGGGACGCCCCCATTGGGGTGGCAGCCACTAGCCCAGAGAGAGCCTGCGTGATGAGGAAAAGGCGCCCCCTTCCGCGGGCACCTTGCTAGGGCCGAGGAAGAGACTGCAACTGATCACCCCCAAGCCGGAATCTCTCCTGACGAACCTGGGCGCCCCAAGCCCCGCTGTTTTGCTATCGGATCCCTCCGCGGTTCCCGCCGCCTCACCCATGTCCCGCCTCCTCTGCTTTCCGGGGGGGCCAGCGATGGTTGGTGCCCCTGCCAACCCGCAGGCCCAGCCCTCAAAACCCACTCCAGCTACGTTTACGAAACACCAAATACTAGGAAACTCCCTTGGAATTCCCCAGCCTTTCCCAGAATGCCTTCATTTTTTTCCTATCTTTGGTTCTTTTTCTTAGCATTCCCACTTTCCCCCAAATTTCTTGGGATCATTCCCTTAATTCAATTGTCTTTCCACAGGTTTCTGAATCCTTTCCCGATATTCTCTTATTATCCTCATCTTTTACTAGAATCCTTTGTGCGAATCCAAAGTCTTGGCATTTCCCCGAATTCCATCCCATTAAATGAAGTTACATTTCATCCCTAGAATCCCTAGTTTTTCCCCTAGAATTTTCACTAGCTCCCTAAATTCCCAAGATCACCCCAGAATTCTGTCAGACTTCCTTTTAATTTTACCAGAATTTTATTCACTCACCCCCAAATCCTAAGAATTCGATTTAATATTCATTTATGGACTTTCAATGCTCTGTGGAATGACTTACCTTTCCCCAAATTTCTAGTCTTTACCCATCATTGTCTTTGTTCCTGGGATTCTTAGTCTTTCCCTAACATTTCTGGCATTTCATCTGAATTCTGAGGTTTCACCAGATTTTCCTTTAATAAATGAATTGCCTTTTCTGTAGAATTCCCAATCCTGATCCAAAAATTCCTTCATTTGAGATAAGATTCTCACTGATTTCCCAAAATTCCCAGGATTTCCCTTGGATTCAATTTAATTATTATGGCATTTGTCTGTGTCTTTTCCAATTCCCTGCCAAAACTCGAAATCTCCAGTATTTTTCAAGAAACTCAGTTTTCCCCCCAAGATTTCCCAAAATGGAAGAGACAGGGCCTCATCCTTTCCCCCACATTCCTGGCCACCCCAGCCCTTGCTTGGCACTGACCTTGAACCAGGTGAGGGAGGGGTCTGGGTTGCCTCCAATGGCCAAACACACCAGCTTCACCCGGGTTCCAGCCCGGAGGGGCCGCCCCTGCGGGGGCCCCTCGATCCACAGCTTCTGGGCAGGATCTGAGACCGAAAGAGTGGCTTTGCTCTTTGGGCTGAGCCCCAAGAGTAGGGTCTCTGAGTCAGGAGGCAGTGCCCTGCCCGCCCCCTGGGGCGAGGATGGGGGCTCACATCTCACGTTCAGAGTGAGCGACTTTTTGAAGGTCTCCTTCGCGAAGGCCTCACTGAAGGCCTCACAGGTGAGGGTCAGACCATTGTCCTCCCGCCGCACCAGGAACGTCAGGTTGGACATGGAGATGTGGCCACCATGAAGGCCCTGGCAGGGAAGAGCTTCAGCACTAGGGACTAGAGCACACCTCATCCATGGGCCAGAGGCCTGAGTCCACTCTATACCCCAGCAGTAACCCAGGAGGTCCAGGCCCCCGTCCATGCTCCCCAAGGCATTCTCTCCCAGATCCAAGAGATATGCCCTCAACTCCCTCCTCCCTCAGACCCAGGAGCCGTGCCCCTGCCTCACATCCATGACCGTCTCCTCTGTGGGCAGCAACTGCCGCCAGCCCAGCCACCACCGCAGCAGGACCCGTGGGCGACTGGACTTAGTGATGCAGGAGAGGGTCACATTCTTGTTCTCAGACTGGGATGCAGATCCCAGGATAGTAACAGCACTGGGAGGAACTGCAGGGATGATGGACAGAGGAGAGAGACGCTAAGCAGGGCTGGATGCCTCACAGACCAGCCCAGAAAGACAGGGAACTGGGGACAGATGACAAGGTCTTTGGCATTAGACAGGCGTGCTTTGGAGACGCAAACCAATGGTTCTCTGGCGCATGGACTGACAGATGGGCCCCTGGCACCAGGACTCACAGGTAACCTGCAGCGTGACCCCACGTTCCTGGATCTCTTCAGATACGCTGTTGTGGGCCTCACAGCTGAGCCTCACCCCATGATCTTCTGGCCGTATGACCATGACTAGCAGGCTTCGGGCCACTGCCTGAGTATGCTCTGTGCCCCACGCTGTGGACATGGGCTGGCCATTCTGGAGACAGGAACAGACCTGGATCAGCTCAGGGCCAGCTCCTGGTACCTGCCCTGCTCCCCACCCTCATGCCTGCTTCTGCCCTCACCTTCAGCCACTGCAGTGTAGCTGGTGGATTCCCTCCTCGGGCCATGCACAGCAGCTCCAAGCTCTGCCCTGCCCGCACATGCCCCTCCTCCAGGCCTGGCCACTCAATCACAGGGGGTCCCGGGGGGACTGGAGAGCAGCAGTCACTTGGTGGGCCTGGGCAGCCCATCCACTCTTTCCAAGCTCCCCAGTCTGAACCCTCGTGTTTCTCTTTGAGAGCCAGAACCATTCATAATCCCGGTATGCCCCCAGTACCTCCCATTCCTACTCCCTGTCCCCGGGCCATAGTCCACGCCGTTCCCCACTTACACAGAACATTCATGGTGAATGAAACCTTGATAGGGATATCCAAAGCTGGGCTGGACCCCTCACAGACCAGTAACTGCCCATTATCCGAGCTCTGGGGTGTCACCCTGGGGGGAGGGGGTTGGAGTTCTAATTCAGTCATTATCTTAAATCTGGGGAATTAGGGTAAAGAGGTCCCCACACCTGGTCTAAGTCTCCATGCTGATTTCTTCTAGGATCTGGAGTTCCATGGAAGAGATTTGGGGGATCAGGAATGAGAATTGGGGTCCCAGAGGCCCAAACATGGCCAAAATCTTTGTCCTTGATACTCTGGAACTGAGATTCCCATGAAGAAGTTTTGGAGGGTCAGAGTGAAGAATTGGGTCCCAGATATTCATACCTGACCCCGGTTTCCATGCTTGAATCCCTGGGGCATGGGATTTTCATGGAGAAATTTGGGAGCCAGGCTAAGGGTAGGACATCCCAACTCCCATACCTGGCTGTGGCCTCTGTGATGAAGAGTTTCTCCTGGGATCCCTCATTCACGTCAGTAGTGATGTCGGAAATTATTTGTCCACCTTGGGGTAATGAGAGGGCTGAAGGGGTGCCAGGTTCTCCCCAAGGTGGGTCCTGGGGGTCCTGGCCTGGAAGCCATAGGGTGGACATACTGCCCCCTCTCTCTCTTGGTTCTGGAGGAAAAGCACTAGCTCCGTTCCCTCCACACATTCAGGACTTCCTGAATCCCAGAGTCCTCAGGGCTGGGTCCTGGGCCTCTTCCCTTCCCTCCCTCCCATCTCATCCTTGTTGGGTGTATCACCCACATCCATTACTCAGCGTCTCATTTTTGCACCAACGATGACACCATATCTCTATCTGGAGCCTCAGCCCCTTCCCTGAGTCCCAGACCAGCAGCCCTGTGATCGCCTTGGTGCTTTTCCCTGGGTGTCTCCTCCCATCCACCAGATTCCATGCTGGCCTCAGCATCTCCTCAAGCCAGTGTCCCCATCTCAGAAATGTCATATTTTCGGGGGCCCCTAAGAGGGCATGGGGAAGGCACACCAACTCCAGGGCCTCACACTACCCCTAGCAGTTCATCCACACTCACTTTGAAGGAAGGTGATGTCAGGTGCTGGCTTTGCATCCCCAGATACACAGCTGACCACGTACTCCTGCCCAGCTACCCACGTGACTGTGCTCCCTGCCTCAGGGGTCAGCTGAAGCGTCTTGGGGGGCACTGGTGAGAAAGGGTCTGGGGTAAGCCGCCACCACCGAGGAGGATGTGAGGGTTTGGGCTGAGTCTCATTGCTCAGGAAATCGGTTCTGAAACCTGGATCTGAGGAAGGAGAGGCTGGGGGCTTGTACTCCTGGGACCTGGGGTAGGAGAGGACTAAGAAGTCCAGACTCATGGGTTTTGGGGGGAGGGGGTATCTCTCACCCATACCCAGAATGGAGAGGATCACTCTGGGAGACACGAGCTCAGGCCCTGTCTCGGAGCGGCCGACCTGGCACTCATACTCTGCATCGTCACTGAGGTCACATGCTTCAATATGCAGGTGGAATTCACCTGCAGGTAGGACCCAAGGTCAGGGCCACCGTCAGCCTCTGCTGACGGCTCAGGGTCTCAGGCTCTGATCCCTTACCTCTAGTAGGGTTGCCTTCCAGGCGGTAGCGTGGGAAGCCAGGGATCCTCGGGTCGGGACCTAGGAGCAGCCCATCTTTGGCCCATTGCACGACACTGCCAGGGGCACTGACCCCACATCGAAGCTCAGCGGCAGCCCCCTCCACCACCGTCGTGTTGTCAGGCAGAGCCCAGAAGCCTCTGGAGGCTGAGGCAGGGATCTGCAACTGGGCCAGGCCTGGGGACACAGCAAAGTCAGCAGGAGAGGGCAGAGGGTCTGTCTGGAGAATGTGAGTGGGAAATGAGGGCCTCTTAACACTAGATCACAAGGCCAGGATCCCACTTACCTGTGGTCAGCATTCCCACGAGGAGCAAGGGAGCCCGGATGGGGATCCTCAGGGCCGTTCCATGCCCTCTGCCTGCGGCTCCTGCAGTGCCCACTGCCTGCCTCCTGTGTCTGCCCCTGGCTTTCTCTGGGTCCCTCTCCCTATGTCTCTGTCTCTTGCTTTTCTCTTTGTCTCTCTTTTGCCATCTGTCTCCTTCTCTTTCTCTGTTTTTCTTTCTTCCCATGAGTCCATCTCTCCTCTTACTCTCTCCCTCTCTTTTCCCTTCTGTCTTTCTATCTCTCTCCCTGCCCTGAGTACCTTCCACTCTACCTTTTCCTGTCTTTCTCTCTATTTCTCTCTCCCTAAGGTGCACACTCATTCTCTCTGAGCTTCTCTCTCCTTCCCCATAAGTCTCTGTCTTTCTTCTCTCCTGCCACCCCAATCCCTGCTTTCCTTTCACCACTCCCAGCCCCCTAGGGAAGACCCGCTGTCAGAGTCCAGCAGGCCCTATGAGCCAAGGAGAGCAATGAGGCCGATGAGGTCAGTCGCAGAGCTGAGCCTTATTCTGGGACCCAGCCTGATCTTGTCCTTGCCTTGCTACCTTCCTGAGACACCCTCTCAAGTCTCCAGCTCCAGACCTCTGTCCAGCAGGCTCCTCCCAGCCCAGTTGGAGCATGAAATCCCCTGTCAGCACATGCCAGGCATAGTCCTTGGTGCCTCCCCAGTCCCCCCATGACCCCATGAGGGAGTGCAAGTCAAACCCAGGCGTTCCCAGCTCAGCATGGAGAGCAGAGAGCTGGACCTGGCTCTTCCCTGCCCTGGTACATGACCTTGGAAAGTCCCTTCCTTCCCTGAGTAAACATTACCCCCTCAGGGACATTAGGGATGTCTGCTGGGGAGTGTGCAAGAGTGTGTATGAGAGACTGGGAGAGTGCAGATATCTTTCCCCTTCTCTGCACGTGCAGGTGAAGTTCATTGTGAGTGAGCATTCCTGTGAGTGTGGGGAAGGTGAGAATGAATTGTGATCTGTGAAAGCATGTGCAGAGTGTATGAGTGTATATGAGTGTCTAAGGTGCAAGTGTGCAGGGGACAAAGCAGCCAGAGTGGGTGGGAGTGAAGGGTAGTGTCTAAGATCACCAGCCCCAACTGTGGGTATAGCACTGGCCCAGCTAGGAACCCTATGGCAAGGGCCTTGTGAGTTCTTTCTAGTTCACGTGACTTCCCTCTGTCTTTCCCTGTCTCTTCTGTGTCTGTCTCTCTCCCTCCATCTATCCATCTCGATTTATCTTTCTATTTTTATTGATTCTTCTTTTTTTTAGAGAGAGAAAAACATCATTGTGAGAGTGAAACAGATTGGCTGCCTCCTGCACTGACCCTACTAGGAATTGAGCCCACAACCTGTGCATGTACTTTGACTAGGAATTGAACTGGCAACAGTACAATATTGTGCACAGGACAATATACACGCAACTGAGCCACACGGGTCAGTGCTTGATTTATCTTTCTATCTTTCTCTATCTGAGTTTCTTCTGTCTCCATGTCTTTCTCTATTCTCCTCTCTCTCCATTAGGTGGTTAATCTCAGTCAACCTTTAACTATGTCATTGTCTCTCTCTATATATATGCCTCTATGTGTCTCTACTTTTCTGTCTCTGTTCTCATCTCTATCTTCCCCCACCCCAACCCCATACTCTCTCACACACACCAGGAGCTCAAAAAATATTTGTTCTCAGTCATCCTTTCACTACACTTTATTTGTTTCTCCTGATTGCCACATCTTTGAACTTTATAACCGGATGTTGGTTGGTCTGCCCTGCCCACCCCAGTGTGCTCATACACGCTCACATAGGATAAGCTTCTTCTGCCTGCTTGTCTCCTGCAGGAGTTGGAACCCTGGCCAGGACCCCCTATGTGATCCTCCTCCAGGAACAAAATGAGGCATCTGGGCTGAGCCCCTACAGTTCCATCCTTGATGCTGCCTCTAGTCTTTCTTCTTCCCTCCCATATTAAATCCTTGCACTCCCACATTTTCTCTCCCAACTGCCCACACCCCCTGGGGAATGAGCTGGATGCAGAGCAGGAGGTTCTGTCATAGGGCTCCTCACCAGATGGTGTTCATCGAGGCCAGGGTGTAGAGCTGTCAGTCGCTGGGGCCTTTAATTAGCACAAACCTTCCACGCTCTACTTCGGCTGTTTTCCTCCTCTGCATGCTCCTGGGACCTCGGGCTCTCCATCTTTCCATGCCTGGGGCCCCAGAGAGTCAGGAAAGGGAAATGATATCAGGGGTCTAGAAAAACAGCCTTACCGCCTGACTCCTTCCCCAAGCCTCGGCAACACTGGCCCCAAGCTCATCCTGTTTTAACATCCAGGTGCTGGGTCCCCAAAACAGAAGCCAGGAGTTCAGGCCCCCAGACCCAGAGTCTGGGCCAGGGACTCACAAGTCTGGGCCTCAAGGATCCAGGGCTCAGGAGTCCAGGCCTGAAGTCCCTTCTCCCCACATTCCCAAGAGGTAAGTCCTCTCTCCCCCACCCCCCACAGAATTTAGAGCAGATGTTCACTGTCTATTGATTTTCAGCTCCTTCCCCTGGGCCTGTGTAGGGAGTAGGAGAGAAATAGGTGCTTAAATCCACTGACTCTAAGACTTAAGACCGGATTTTCTGACCCCTGTCACCCTCTCCCAACTGCACCCTGCTGCAGGCAGAGGACCTAGTTGAGTCCCCAACTTCTCAGTCAACAGAGGTCTGCACAGCCAGTCTTAGACTCCTGGAAGTCCAAGTCCCTGCTACTTAGGGGAAAACGCAATAATTTGAGCTCAGGAACAATACACAACCTGAGTATGGACTCTCCCTCTCTCCCCCACCCCCTACCCCCAGTCCCAACAGGCTCAGGAACGTCAGACCCAGGGTCCCAATCCCACAGTCGCCCCTCAGCCGACTGGGGGTCCCACCCACCTGCGCGGTAGCTGCGCAGAGCGCTCGCCAGCGTGCAGCGTGAGAACACCCCAGCTGGCTGCAGGCAGCCGTCAGGACAAGCTGCGAGGTTCCCAGCCTCCCTGCCAGCCCCGACCCCGCACCGCCGCCTCCCAGCGGTCGCCCGGCAACCACAGCCGAGTGGGGAGAAGGGCTGAGCCCGGACTGCAGGGTCTTGGGAAAGGAGGGGTTGTGAGCCTGGATTCCTAGATCTTAAGATGTGCTATGGTTTGTGGCAGTAACTAGGCAGGCAAAGGGTTATTTTGAAGAGGGGGTTTGAAGCGGGGGAGAGCAGAAGCCCCCTCTTCTAAGGGGCCCCAGCTGTCCTCCCTCCTCCCCAGCCACGCTGGAGCCCTCTTCCTGACCTGTAGGCTCAGAGGAGCCCCGAGCCCCGCCTCCCCAGGGCGCAGAAACTAGCGAGGCCCCAGGGGTTCCCATTTATAGCTCCATTTCCATTCAGCGCGGTCCCTGCAGGACCTGGGCTGAGCAACTTTCTTCCACTCCCTCCCCTCACTTCTCCTCACCCCCGCGCCCCTGCATCCCCGGCAGGGTGCAGGTGTCCAACCCGGCCGACACCCCCTCCTTCGACACAGCTGTTCCGGCTCCCAGATCCCAATAGAGGTGGGGCGCCCCCCCAAGAAGAAAGCCCTACTCATCGGCGTTTTGGTCGCGGAGTTTCTCAATGGAAAGAGGGCGGGGCGCGCCGGTGCCCAGGCGAATGAGATCAGCCCCAGGGGTCTCAGAGAGGCAGCGAGCGGAATCCGCCTGCGTTTCAGAGCGACGGAGCCCGCGGCAGAGCAGATTTGGGAAACTCCAGGCCAGGGACAAGGGTGCGCCTCGCCTGGGGTGAATGAAGAGTCGGGCTCGAAGAAGGCTCCGGGCCTGAGTGGTGGGAGGCGTGCTGTCCAGGAAGCAGTTGGCAGGAAGGCTGTACGACAGCAAGTCTCCTGCATCTTGAGGGACACACACTCAGTATGCTGGTCCCCGCCCTCCTCGTCCTCTTATTCTGCCTCAGAGGCCGTGCAGGTACCTCCAAGGGCGGGGAAGGCGGTCAATATGGGGAGGGTTGTTTGCCAGCCCCCGCTTTTACTGGGTGAATGGGGCTGAGGGCTGGGACTCCTGGATCTGAGGGAGCAGAAGTCTGGGAGCCTGGGCTAGTCTGGGTCTGCGGGAAGAGGGGTGTGGGGACTGAACTCCTGGGTTCTGAATGAGAGAACTCTTGAATATGCTATACTCAGCTCTGCTCCCTTCTTCATTCTCCTAGGCCTGTCACCCCACTTCCTGCAACAGCCCGAGGACCTGGTGGTCCTGCTAGGGGACGAGGCCCGGCTGCCCTGTGCCCTGGGCACATACTCAGGAGTGGTCCAGTGGACTAAGGATGGGCTGGCTCTCGGGGGTGAGAGGGACCTGCCAGGTGAGGCTGTTCTCAGTACTCAGGGAGGGGCTGGCATCAGCTCCAGGAGATGCTGGGTGGAGGCTGTAACTGAAGTATCTATTCTGACATTTTCAAGTTTGGAAAATTAATGGGCTCAGGTAAACATTTGGGTGTCCTAAAAGTTTTTGTTGTTGATCCTCACCCGAGGATACTTTTCCATTGATTTTTAGAGAGTGGAAGGGAGACAGGGACGGGGGAGAGAGAGAGAAACATCAATTGGTTTCTGGAATGGCTCTCTGCTTGGGTGGGGGATCAAACCTGCAACCCAGGTACATGCCCTTGACCAGGAGTTGAACCTGTGACCTTTCGGTCCAACACTCACCATGCCAGCCAGGGCTGTCTTGAATTTTTAGTTTATACTTTGGGGATGATCCATGGGGTTTGAAGATTTTTATTTTTATTGTAAAATATTACATAAATACAGGAAAGTGTATAAAACGTAAGTGGAAGATTTGCCAAGTAACTATAAAACAGACGCCCATGTAACCATTACTCAGGTCCAGAAGTCCTTCTTATTCCTTTCCCCTATCATAACTCCCTCCTCTTTGCCCCAGAGGTAGCATCTAATCTGACTTTTATGGCAATTGTTTTCTGGCTTTTTTCTCTCTGAATTTGTCACTTCTGCCCGCCCCCCCTCCCCCCCCAAGTTTGAAGAGACACTGGATTGGGAGAGGGTTAGTGTCTCCCTAGCTCAGCACCCACTTTTGGGATGGGGACAGGAACTCAGAGCAGCGGTGTGACTGCCTCTTTCTTGATTCCAGGGTGGTCCAGGTACTGGATATCAGGGGATGCAGCCAGAGGCCAGCACGACCTCCACATCAGGCCTGTGGAACGAGAGGATCAAGCGTCATATGAGTGTCAAGCTACACAGGCAGGCCTCCGCTCTCGACCAGCCCAGCTGCATGTGCTGGGTGAGGGTCCAGCCCACTCATCTCCCCAGGGGTGCCCGGAGGGATAGCCAGTCCTAGCTGGGAGTATCAGAGTCCAGGGAGCACCGAGGAGTGGTCAAGTAGAGCTGGGAAGATCTGGGTCTCTGGGCCCAGAATCCAGCTCTGACCCCAGATCCATCCACAGTGCCCCCAGAAGCCCCTCAGGTGCTGGGCAGCCCCTCTGTGTCTCTGGTTGCTGGGGTTCCTGCAAATCTGACCTGTCGGAGCCGTGGGGATGCCCGCCCCACCCCTGAGCTGCTGTGGTTTCGTGATGAGGTCCAGCTGGATGGGGCTACCTCCTATCAGGTCAGATGCAAGTCGCTGTGCCAGCCCTTGTTTATTCAGGGAAATGTGGGGATTCACTAAGACCACAGGCTCATCCAGAGAAGAAAAGGGCATGGGGAGGGCAGGGGTTAAAGGGTTGGGACTCTTGGTGTATGATTAAGGGTGAGGACTCTAGGTCTGGACTACCTGGCTCAGTCACTCCTTAGTTGATTGATCTTGGTAAGTAACTTAACCTCTTCTGTCCCTCAGTTTTCTTCTCTGTCCAATGAGGATAATAGTAGTATGCACCTCATAGGGTAATTGTGAGGATTAAATAAAGCAATACTTCTAAGTGCTTAGAAGAGAGCCTGACACATAGTAAGCAATGTATTAGGGGTAGATGAAATCATCATTATTATTCATAACCTCCAGACCCTGCTGAAGAAAGGGACCATTGAGTCTGTGGAGAGCATCTTATCCTTTACCCCTTCCAGCCATGATGATGGAGCCACCTTGGTCTGCCGGGCCCGAAGCCAGGCCTTGCCTGCGGGAAAGGACACCGCTATCACACTGAGCCTGCAGTGTAAGTGCAGTTGGACGCTGGTCCCTGAGCCTGGAGTCCTTGGTGAAATAGGGGCCTGGGACCTGGACTCCAGGATATGAGGAAGGAGGGAGCTGTGGATGTGTGGTTCCTGAGGGAATACGGACCTGGAGGCCTGCCTGGACTCCTACTCAAAGGGAAGAGGGAACTGGAGATCCACACCTGGGGTGGAGGGGCTGGGAGTTGGACTCCTCGGTCATCAGTGGAGGTCCTTGACCATTGCTGATTATTGGCCCACCTCCACAGACCCTCCAGTGGTGACTCTGTCTGCAGAACCACAGACTGTGCAGGAGGGAGAGAAGGTCACTTTCCTATGCCAGGCCAGGGCCCAGCCTCCTGTTACGGGCTATCGGTGAGGATGATCACCTCTCCCAACCCCCAAGCACAAGCTTGGGAAGGGTTGGAGCTGGGACATGAGTAGGTGTGCCTGGGGAGCAGAGACAATACTAACAATCCCACCACCTCCACAGGTGGGCAAAAGGGGGCTCCCCAGTGCTGGGGGCCCGAGGACCAATGTTGGAGGTGGTGGCCGACGCCTCGTTCCTAACTGCGCCAGTGTCCTGCGAAGTCAGCAACGCTGTGGGTAGTGCCAACTGCAGCACCGCACTGGATGTACAGTGTGAGCCAGGGCAGGACCATGGATGTGGGCAAAGTGGGACCTGCTGAAATGGGCAGGTGGGGCGGGGGGTGGAGGATTGAGTGGGGCATGGTTGCAATGGGCTGTGGAAGGGGGGGGGGGCATAAAATGTAGGTAGAGTTAGACTGTGCTGGGTCAATGCCAAATTGGAGCAGGGGCAGGGGCAGGGCATGTAAGCAGAGTTGTGGACCAGGGCCTATACTTGGGCCCTTGAGGTTGCCATTTCTTTCTCTCTCTCTCTCTTTTTTTTAATAAGAATTCTTTTTTCTTTAAATATATTTTAATTGATTTCAGAGAGGAAGGGATAAGGGAAGAGAGAAAGAAAGAACCATTAATAATGAAAGAGAACCATAAATTGACTACCTCCTGCACGGCCCCCACTGGGATCCAGCCTGCAACCCAGACATGTGCTCTAACCAGGAATCCAACTGTGACCTTAAATCTAGTCCATAGATCGACGCTCAACCACTGAGCCACGCAGGGCTGGCGAGGTTGCCAAATCGGAGTGGCTGACCCCAGGTCAGAAGGTGCAGCCCTCCCGGTCATGTGACCCTATCTTTCCTGTAGTCGGACCGATTCTACAGGCAAAGCCGGAGCCTGTGTCTGTAGACCAGGGGGAAGAAGCTTCCTTGAGCTGTGCCTGGCTCGGGAACCCGCTCCCACGGGTAACCTGGACCCGCCATGGGGGTGCACAGGTAAGGCCGTGCCTGGCTAGTACTGGTGGCAGGCAAGTGGTCGGAGCTTCCTCCCGAGGTTCTGCCCCTGACGCCCCTTCGTATCCCAGGTGCTGGGCTACGGGCCCACGCTGCGTCTTCCCCCGGTCGGGCCAGAGGACGCCGGCGACTACGTGTGCAGGGCCGAGGCGGGGCTCTCTGGCCTAGGGGGCGGCGCTGCAGAGGTTAGGTTGACTGTGAACGGTGAGAAAACGGTGCTTCCTGAAGGACTGGGATGGGCAGAGCTATGAATGGATGGGTGTGGCCGCGAGAGCGAAAGCTTTCTAGAGGCGGGGCCTGGGGGTACCGGTGGGAGGTGGTGAAGGTGAGTCTCCGAGGGGTTTGGAGTGTGTTCAGGGGCGGGGCCTGGTTGGGTAGGGTTAGTGGGGAGTGCCGGGCCGGCCTCATTGAAACAGGCTTTGGTTGGGAGGGCGGGGACTCTGCTCTGATTGAACCACAATCTCCAAACAAGCTCCCCCAGTAGTGACCGCCCTGCATTCATCGACTGCCTTTCTGAGGGGCCCCGCCCGCCTCCAGTGTCTGGTCTTCGCCTCCCCCGCCCCAGAAGCCGTGGTAAGGAAATGTCCTTGCCTTCCTGACCCACCCAGCTGTGATCCCTGAATTCCCAGCCAAACTCCCTGGACTGCAGGACTACCTCTGATTCTCCCAACACCCTGGCCGTCTCCCTCCCTCCTTCCCAGTCTCCTCTGATCTCCTTTTGTGCCCCAAGGTCTGGTCTTGGGATGAAGGCTTCCTGGAGAAGGGTTCCAGGGGTCGGTTCCTGGTGGAGACGTTCCCAGCCCCGGAGGGCCGAATTGGACAGGGTCCAGGCCTGATCTCTGTGCTACACATTTCGGGAACCCAGGAGTCTGACTTTAGCCGGGGCTTCAACTGCAGTGCTCGTAACCGGCTGGGTGAGGGAGACACCTGGATCAGGCTGGGCCGTAGAGGTGAGACCTGAAGCCTGAAGACCCACAACCCCCAATATCTACAATCCACAAACTGAGGACCTCCAAATGCAAAGACCCCCTAAACCTTGAGAGCCTCAAAACTATAAGTCCATTGAATCCTGAGACACCCCCAAAATAAATTACATCCAATACAGAATCCTAAACAGAGACACCCTTCACATTCTGGTTCCCCCAAAATGGGAATCTCCAAAGTTAAAATTCCTCAAATTCTAAGACTCCCTAAAGCCAGGGAGTTTACTTGTGAAACCCCAATTTCATGAGCCCTTAACCCCAGGGTATGATAAACCTTGGGTATCTCCAAATCTGGCGCCTTTTGAACCCAGAGACCCCAACCCAAGCCCTGGTGCTGTTCCCCAGTTCCTCCTCAGACCACCCCTCTTCTCCCTGCAGACGCGCTGCCTGCTATGCGGATTGTGGCTGGGGTGGCCTCCTTGGTCACGACTCTCATTGTAGTCATCACTGGAGTGGCCCTCTGCTGCTGGTGCCAAGGCAAGGGTTAGTACCTGAGCTCTACTCCAATTCCCCGCCCCCCCCCCCCCCCGAAAAAAACCCCACCCTTGCCCTGCTCACTGACAGGCCCTCAAATACAGAACCCTAAAAGCCTGGCCCTGGGACCTGGCGCGGTGCTGCCTCTCCAGCCCCTGGTGGAGATTGGCTCACCTTCAGGCCCTGGTTCCTTCCTGAAGCCCTAACTCCACTTCCTCAAGGTCAATACTACTTGCCCTCCCAGACCAGGGCTCTCAGTGGTTCCTAACCTCGTAACCTAATCCTCCAAGTCCTCTATGTTCCTGCTCATTGGTCTCCACAAACTGTGACCCTACCCCATTGCTTAGCTCTGCCTCCGTCCTCCCACCCTCACCCACTGTCCTTGGCCTCAGCCTCTTTCTCCAAGCAAAAGAACCAGGTTCGCATACCAGGCAGCAGCCATGGTTCCAGTTTGCGGGGCCCCGAGGAAGAGGAGACAGGCAGCAGTGAGGACCAGGTAGGCAGCCAGGGACCCCAGACCTAGTTGTACCTCTAGACCCACCTGTAACCTAGTCCTAACTGGGCCCCTAAACTCAAATTGGGCCCTAGTCCCAACATTGACCCCAGACCCCAATGTCCCCCAGATTCAAATATGCCCCTGACCACGTTGTTCCCTAGATCCAATATGTCCCCAGGGCCCTTTGTTTTCCTGAGCCTAGACCCCAGCTGGGGTAGGAGGATCCTTTGGCCACTCCCCCTCACTAAGCATCCTACTCCAGGGCCCCATCATGCACATGGACAGCAGTGACCTGGTTCTGGATGAAGAGGGGGCTCTGGAGACTAAGGTGAGTGTTGGAAGGGAAAGGCCTCCCTTCTCTGTGTCTCCAACTCTTTCACTGCTTCTGTCCCTTCCTTTATTATTCTGTTGCCCACAGAGCAGGGATCTAGCCCCCTGTCCTCTTTCTCATGCCTCCTGGGCTGTCTCACCCACCTTCACATTCTTGTTTGCCTATCTGCTGACTCTGCCCACATGTGTGTCCCAGCCTTGCACTCCATCTTTAGCCCCAGATCAGGGTTCACTCTGTCTGTGCTTTCCCTATCACACTCATGTTTCAGGCCTCCTGGTTGCCTCACCTGGGTTGCCTCCCTAGGCCCCTTTCACTTACCAGGTCCCACACTTGCCTCACATCTCCCCAGACTTGCCCCACCTTTAGGGTCCCTTTTCTTTCTCCTCTGTACCTAGCACATGCTATTCTGCTATTCTCTTGGCCGAAACCCCTCCTAACTTCCTTCCCATACCTACCTAATTCTCTCCTTCAGATCCTCTAATCTCAATTCATACATTTCTGGTTCTAGAAAACCCTTCTTTCCTTCCTTCCTTCCTTCCTTCCTTCCTTCCTTCCTTCCTTCCTTCCTTCCCTCCCTCCCTCCCTTCCTCCCTCCCTCCCAGTTCTGATCATTGTGTCCATGTTTCGACTCTCACAGCCAGGACCACTCTGATCTGGGCTTCTCCTGATCTCTGTGCTGAAGGTTCCCCCATCACAACTCCAATCATCTTGCCTGTGCTTCTCCATAAAGTCCCGTCATCACAGTCCCAGCCACTCTGCCTTACTTCCCCCAGTCCAGTGCTCACTCCTTTGGGCTCTGCCTGGTCATCTGTCACTTCTCCTTTGGCCTAGTATCTCCATGAGGACAGGGCCAGGTCTATCCAGCAGCTGCACAGGGCATGACACAAAATCAAAGCCATGGGGCTGTTGGGCAGATGTGTGAATAAATATCTTGGTCTCAATCTCTCTCTCTTGCTCCCTCTGCACCTCCTTCCGCACCATCATCCCTCAGCAGGCCTATATCCTTCTGTCTCTTTCTGCCCATCTCTTTCTGTTCCTTTCTCTCTTGTCACTGTGTCTGTCTTACTTGGTCTTCCTACCAGTCTATATGTCTGTCTTTCTGTCTCTGCCTGCTCTTATTTCTCTTTTGCCTCTCACTAGGTCTGACTCAATCTCCATCAGTGGTCCTCACCCCCTATACCTTCACATACTCACTAATCTCATTTGTCTCCTCAGGACCCAACCAATGGTTACTACAAGGTTCAAGGAGTCAGTGTGAGCCTGAGCCTTGGCAAAACCCCTGGAGATGGCCTCTTCCTGCCACCCTCTTCCCCCCTTGGACCTCTGGGTAGCCCTCCTTTCTATGACTTCAACTCCTACCTAGGCATGCCTCGCCCCTGCAAACTGTCTAGAGCCCAGGCAGGTTATCTCACCACACCCCATTCTCGAGCTTTTACCAGCTACATCAAACCCACATCCTTTGGGCCCCCAGATATGGCCCCCAGGACGCTCCCATTCCCATATGCTTCCTTCCCCACACCTAGCCACTCTCGTCTCCAAACACATGTGTAGCATCTCTCCAGCTCAAAAATGCTGGGATCTTCAACTTGCCATACAGATTGTCCTGATTTCTAAAGAACCAGAACAAGTTAGCGAACCTACTTCTCCAAAACTAAACATTAAGGAGAGTGATAGATCATTACTATTGCCTGGGTTATTGATGGACAGTTTGCTCAGCCAAAGGGGATGCCCTAAGTGGGAGCAAGATGGCCACTCTGTCCACCTATTCCCCTGTATACAAGAGATTCAAGATGTCAAATGGTCCCTTCACAGAGGAATAGAGACAGGGGGTGATGGGAGTTAGAGGCAGATGTAGAAGTTGTTTCCAGACACTGAAAGAAGATATTTCAAGATGACCACTTGCACTGAGAAGAAAGGTAACATAGGGAAGATTAAGATGGAGCCCTAGCTGGTTTGGCTCAGTGGATCGAGTGTCAATCTGCAGACTAAAGGGTCCCAGGTTCAATTTCAGTCAAGGGCACATGCCCGGGTTGCAGGCTTGATCCCCAGTAGGGGATGTGCAGGAGGCAGCCAATCAATGATTCTCTCTCATCATTGATGTTTCTATCTCTTTTCCCCTCTCCCTTCCTCTCTGAAATCAATAAAGATAAATATATATAAAGATGGAGGCCGGACTAGGCCCTGTCCTGGCTCTCCCTGAGGCACACTTTGCTTGGCTAATGGAAGTGAAGCCAAGATGGCAGTTCACTCCTTGGGAACCCAAGAGAGCCACCATCTTGATCCCTTCCATCTTCCTTAAAGGCCTTGAAAGAATTGGGTCCAAGGAGTTTACAGGGTGAGATTGTCACTGGAGGGGGTGGGGGTGGAATCTGGGGATGAAAAATATATGTTTAATTTTAAAAATTAAAATTTGTCTTCAGGATTCTCTTGGCTCTGAAGTGACTCTAGGAGCAAACCAGGACCCACACCCAAGCCCCTTGCTACCCGCTTAATGCTTCAGGCTCTTTTAATATACATCTACACAAACATACATCACAGATGCACACACATGACAGGGCTACTCCACTGGGCTTGGGGAAGACAGGATTCTAACACTGTCATTGCAGGAGACAAAGCAGTAAGCCCTGAAGGGGAGGCTGGGAGGGAGAGGCTAGAGGTGAAGAAATAGAAATTCCCTGGTCCTTAGAGCAAAGATGGGGCTCCAGACCCTTGTTCTGAGGTGCTGAGTACCTGACTTGTATCATCTTTTAAAAAGGGGCCTGGGAGCTTTGTGTCATGGATCCTTGGACAAGCAATTCAAGTTCCAGACACCTGAGACTCTTGGGAAGCAGAGCAGAAGGCCTGGGACTCTTGGGTCTTCGGGGGAAAGGGCTAGGGGCTTGGTCTCTGGTTCTGATAGGAAAGGTTCCTGGGGCGCACACTCCTGGATCTGAGGGAGAGGAGGACCGGGTGGCAACTGCTGTGTTCTTGATTGGGGAAATTTTGGAGGACTACTTTCCTGGCAGCTCAAGAGAAGAAATTTGGTTGGGGGTGGGAGGAGGGTGAGGAGGTGGGTGTTGTCTTCAAAGCTGATCATTCCTGGAAGGGAAGGAAGCTGATTTTGAGTCCGAAGAAGGACACAAAACCCATAACCCCAGGTCCATACCCCAGACCTCCGGCTGGATCCTGGCGTGGGGTGGAACATCTGGCATCTTAAGGGAGTGGGGGCTTGACACAGGCTCCCACGTGGCGTTCGGGGGCTGCTCCTGCCAGCGCGGAGCGGGCATGCTATTGTCCTGGCCAGGAAGGCGGGGCGTCGTGGGGCGGGGCTGGAGGCGCCGGCGCAGCCAAGGGGCGGCGGGAGGAGGTGGCTGTGGCGCTGGGAGCTCCTGTCACCGCTGGGGCCGGGCCGGGCTGGGCGGGAGTGCTGGGGACGTGAGGGCGTGAGAGCCCAGACATGGGGCACCTAAGCCCCGCCATTCGCGGTCTGGGCCGCCGCCGGGCCCCGCCGCCACTGCCGCTGTTGCTGCCACTATTGCTGCTGCTTCTGCGCGCGCAGCTCGCCGTCGGGAGCCTGGCCGGTGGGAGCCCCGGCGCGGCGGAGGTGAGGACTGGGGGTGGGGGTGGGGGAAGGGGCGGGACCCGGCCTCGACCCGGCGCGGACGTGTCCAGGGCGGAAAGTGCAGTCTTTCCAGCCAGGTGGCCGCCCCCGGGCCCCCCAACGGCACTAGGCATTCACGAACCCAGGAGTCCAGGCCCCAGCTCCCCATCGTGTGTCGTCCCAGCCACCTCCCACCCCCAGCATAGGAACTGACTTCTCCAGAGCTCCTGGTCCCAGAAATCCAGCCCCTCAGATCCTCTCGACCTCAGTGACTCAGCCCCAGCCCCTACCCACCTGAACATATGACCCACCAAGCAATAAGACACTTAGATCCAAGAATCTGGGTCCCTTTCCATCCTCCGGGCCCCTGTGAGGGCCCCGCAGCCTCCCAGGACCCGGGAGTTTAGGCCTCCAGCCTCCGCCCCCTGAACCCAGGAGGTAGCTCCCCAGCCCTCAAGGGGTGGTGTCCAGGCCTGCAGGCCTGAGGCCAGGCCCTGTCTGTCATCTTTGCACCCAAGAATGGGAGCCCGAGCTGGGGATAGAGGGAGGAGGGGCCAGAACGCCGGGGTTCTGACCTCCTCCCCAGCGATTCAGGTTTAACCCCTTCCGTCTCTGGCGCGGCTGCGCCGGGGTGGGCGTGAGTGTGACTCGGCCACCGCCGAGCCGCGAGAATCCTGGGGGACCCGCGTCGCCATAGCAACAGGAGAGCTGGGGCGCCCCGCCCAGTAGTAACTGTATCCCGGGAAACGGTACCTCTGCCGAGGCGGGTGCTCGGTGCTTGGTGAAGGGGCTGGTTCTGGGGCCTCAACATCTGAGTCCTAGAAAGCAAAGGACCACGGGACCAGTGTGCCGACGTCCCCCGAGCCCTCACTGACCCCTTCGCCCACATACCCAGGCCCGGGGGTCCGCTCAGGTGGCTGGACTATGCGGGCGCCCAACCCTGCACCGGGACCTGCGCACGGGCCGCTGGGAACCAGACGCACAGCTCTCCCGGCGCTGCCTCCGGGACCCGCAGCGCGCGCTGGAGTACTGCAGACAGGTGGGCGTGGCCTGCAGGGGGGAGGCGGGCCGGGGGGCGGAGTCTAGCCCGACTGGCGTTTTGTGGTTGTTGTTGGTTTCCCAGCCAGACTCCGAAGGCCGGGAGACCGGGGATCTAAGAAGGCTAGGCAGCCAGGGGGCGTGGCCAGAGGCGAAGTTAGGATAGGGCGGGACCTGTCTTTGAGAAAAGGTCACGAAACAAAACAAAAAAGAAAAGAAAAGAAAGGAAAAAAAGAGAGACACGAGGTCAGGAAAGAGGAGAACCGTGCAAAGACCGGCTAAGGAAGGGGACCCAGGGAGTGGTGGGCTCCTTCCAGAGTAGGTGTCTAGGGAGGCGTGGCCAAAGGAGAGGGCAGGCTGACAAAAAGTCCTTAGGGACCTAGAAGATAGGAAAAGGGGTGGAGCCCAATTAAAGAGGGGAAAGCGAGGAGGCCTGGCTAGGAACAGGAGGGTCTATTACAAAAGAGAAGGGACGGCTGAGAAGTCAAACAGGGAAAGAGGCGAGACTTAAGGGTTGGTGGAATCTACCGAGAGATGAACCTGATTGGGGAAGGGCGGCAAGGTGACCCAGAAGAGAGGTGGGCGCAGAAGAATTGGGTTTATGGGTATATGGAGAGACCTTTGGAAAGGAACTGGCCAGGTAAAGGGGAGAGGCCTAAGGATAACGGGGTGCGGGGAGGGGAGAGGGGAGGGGTAAGGGGGAGTTACTAGGGGCGTGGCCCATGGGCCTACGGGACTTCAATACATCTAAGACCGGTTTTCTGAAGAAGCAGGGCCTAAGGAGAAGAATGCCTTATGAACACTGGAGTCTTGCAAAGGGACATGGCCAGAAGAGAAGCATGACTGCTGGGGTTCTAACAGTGGGTTGGTTGGCCCACCCGGTGCCCACAGATGTACCCGGAGCTGCAGATTGCACGTGTGGAACAGGCGACGCAGGCCATCCCCATGGAGCGCTGGTGCGGGGGTGCCCAGGGCGGCCGCTGTACTCACCCTCACCACCAGGTTGTGCCTTTCCGCTGCCTGCGTGAGTCACAGGCTGGGGGCGGGAAATGGAGGTGGGAGTCTGAGGGGCGAGATCCTGGGCCTTGGTCTCAAGGCTCACATTAGAGAGCTAGATGCTTGAGTCCTGAGGGGGGCAGAGAAGCCTCTGAGGATAATAAACCTGGATTCTAAGGAGGGTAAGGCTAGTGGCTATGAGAGGGTCTCACTCCGGTGCCCCCTTCCCCAGCGGGTGAATTCGTGAGTGAGGCCCTGCTGGTGCCCGAAGGCTGCCGGTTCTTGCATCAGGAGCGCATGGACCAGTGTGAGAGTTCAACCCGGAGGCATCAGGAAGCACAGGAGGTCAGGACCCCGGCACATCCATCCTCACACCCAGAACACCCCCCTCCTGCAGAACCCAAGAGTCTGGGCCTCTGCCCCCTCTTCCCATCAGGACAGAACCTGGGAGTCAGGCTCCCGGCCCCATCAGCCTCCAACACGCAGGCCCCCAGGCCCCCCTCGTTTACCCTCTCCTACCCCACAATCCTGGTGTCTGGACCCATTCTTCCTACAGGCCTGCAGCTCCCAGGGCTTCATCCTGCATGGCTCGGGCATGCTTTTGCCCTGTGGCATGGATCGGTTCCGAGGTGTGGAGTATGTGTGCTGCCCCCCTCCAGTGACCCCTGACCCATCTAGGACAGAAGTTGGGTGAGTGAGAGGGAATCTTCCCTGCCCACCCCAAGGCTTCTTGAGGCAGGAGGTGGAAGCCTGGGGCCTGGGGCCTGGGCCCAGGTTCTTATTGCCTTGTGTCTTCTGCTCCCTCAGCGACCCCTCCACCCGGTCCTGGCCCCTGGGGGGCAGAATAGAAGGGGATGAGGATGAGAAAGAGGAGGAATCCTTCCTACAGCCAGTAGACGATTACTTTGTGGAGCCCCTACAGGCTGAAGAGAAAGAAGAGGGGGAAAGAGTCCCACCTTCAAGCTCCCATCCTCCTGCAGGGGTCAGCAAAGGTGAGGCCATTTCGGAACTCCTAGTTTCCTCCACCCTGGAGGGAGGATGATTTGGGGAGTCTTCGTGTAGGAACATCTTTGGGAGGGCCCTATAGGAGAGAGGTCTGCTTGGAAGGAATGAAAGGGATGAGAGCAGTTTGGGATAAAGTAGAGGTGGCAGACCTGGCCTGTGAAGAATGAAAAGAATGGTTGGAGGTCCCTGGAAGTGGAGGAGCCATTTGGTAAGCCCTCACGGTTAGATGGTGTAATGGATTCCTACGCTTTGCAAGAACAGTTCAGAACTGTTGCCTAGTTCTGAACTACATTTCCCATGATGCTAGGCAGAAGCTATGGCTAAAGTGGACACATGGTGCTTTCCAGTGCACTCTAGGAAATGTAGTTCTCTGAGTAGAAAAGGTGACCTGGAGATGGGGTTCAGGCTGACCATCTGGTTCCTGACATTGCAGTGACTTCCACCCCGAGGCCCACCGATGGTGTGGATGTGTACTTTGGCATGCCTGGAGAAATCAGTGAGCACGAGGGTTTCCTGCGGGCCAAGATGGACCTGGAGGAGCGAAGGATGCGCCAGATTAATGAGGTAATGATAGTGGGGGTCCCAGAATCACCCATAACATAGAGCTCCATAAATATAAGGAAATTTCTTGGGGACAAGTTGGGACTATTTCCAAAAGCTCCCCAAGCCCCTGTCAATTCCTAGTCCTCAATGCCACCCCTAAAATGACCAGGGATCCCTAACCCCATAGAATCCCATTGAGATGCCAACAGATTCTAAGGAAACTCTGGTGGATGGTACTCTTCCACCTTAAATTTCTTCTGAGTCTTCTCTCTTGGGAACCCAAGAACCAATGGGACTTAAGGGATCTATCTGGAGCCTCCAAAGTCTTGAAGAAGGATTGGGGAACTCACTGGGTGGAGCAGGGTGGATTCTAGAATCCTGAAGTTCCCCTGCTCCCAGGTGATGCGTGAATGGGCCATGGCGGACAACCAGTCCAAGAATCTGCCTAAAGCTGACAGACAGGCCCTGAATGAGGTAGGACAACTTCCAGTGGGTCCTACTCACTCATGTCTGTACACTACCTGGGGCACATCCAGTCTCAGCCTGGCTTAGGCCTTGTCCCACCAGCCTCATCCAGTTCCACCCCTTCCTACTTATATCAGCCTCTCTTTGCCCCACCCCTACATTTAGCTCCACCCCTCTTGCCTATGTTGGACCTGACATTGTTCTTCTCTGATTGGCTGCGTTTTGCCCTGTTTTAACCTGATTCTTATCTCTGAGGACTGGCTCTAGAGTCCTCTTCCATGCTGACCCCCCTGCAGGTCCAGCCAGATCCTTCTCAGCCTCTCTTTGATGCATCCCTGTCCCTATTAGGCCATGCCCCCTGACTTTGGTCCTGCCCCTTTAATCGTAGTTTTACTCAGCCCCTCCTCAGTAGGCCCAGCCTCATGTTCTCCATCCCACCTCTTTCAACTTCACCTTGGTACAGACCTACTTCCTGTAGTCCCCACTCAGGTTAGCTCCACTCCCTGATTCTTGCTCCCTACCCACCTTAGTCTCATTTAGGCACAGTCTGTCTTTAGTTTTACCTACCCAGGCCTAGAGCTCTACCTTTATTAAAAATACTTGCTCCCTTTGATCTTAACATAGGCCAACTCTGTTCCTAGAGTGTTCCTTCCCAGTACAGTTTATACCTCCAGCTTGGCTCCCAGTAGGCCTAGCCCTACCGTATATCCCCACCCTTTCCTGTGATCTAGTCCCAACTCCAGGTTGACTCTGCCCAGACCTAGACCCACTGCACCCACCCTGCTTGGCCCTATAGCCCTGCCTTTCCAGAATGCCCCTGACCTAGGCTTTCACCCGTATTTACCTCTGCTGATCTTGTGTCCACCCCTTTGATAGCACTTTCAGTCCATTCTGCAGACCCTGGAGGAACAGGTGTCTGGTGAGCGACAGCGCCTGGTGGAGACCCATGCCACCCGAGTCATCGCCCTCATCAACGACCAACGCCGGGCTGCCTTGGAAGGTTTCCTGGCAGCACTGCAGGGAGACCCGCCTCAGGTGTGGGGGCTGTGGGGGCAGAGGGCAGAGGGCAGAGGTTGGAAAGGGCTGGGGTGGGCCTAGGCAGCCTTCATCCCTCCCACAGCCAGAGCGTGTCCTGCTGGCCCTGCGGCGCTACCTGCGTGCAGAGCAGAAGGAGCAAAGGCACACCCTGCGACACTACCAGCACGTGGCTGCCGTGGAGCCCGAGAAGGCCCAGCAGATGAGCCTCCAGGTGCTCAGATTCTTCTAGCTCTCTCATACCCTGCTATCTCTGAGACCCCGTACCTCAGGCTCTTTCTTGTCCCTCAGACCCTCTTTCTGTCTCTTGGGCCACCTCCTATCCCTGGAACCCCTCTTTTGTGACTTGGGGCCTTTTCCGGTCCCTTGGATCCTGAAGCGTTGACACTATTCTTGTCCCTTGGATTTCTTCTTCCTTTCCCAGAACCCCCTTCCTGTGCCTTGAGCCCTGTTCCTGTCCTCCCATTCTTCTTTCTCCCTAACCCTACTTGTTTTCCCCTGGAACCCCTGTTCTGTGCCTTCAGATCCTGATTTCTGTTTCTTGGATGTTCTCTTCCTGCTCCTGAGCTCCAAGACTTGCCCTTGAACCACATCATTTCTAGATGACACTCCAATGCTACTTCCTTTTCTGCACCTCCCTCAAACCTCACTTTCTATTTCTCAGATCCTACTTTCTGCCTCTCCAACCCACTTGCCTCTATGTTCCTATCTTCTATACCCTATTCCTTGTTTCCTGTACTTACCATCTCTCCTGTGCCCCATTTTTCCTAGCAACTACTCCTTTCCCTTCCACCTTAGTCCCTTTTCCAAGCCTCTCACTTCCTGTCTTCTATACATCTTCTCCTTTTCTTTGTATTCTGCTTTTCCTCCTTCAATTCCTTCTTCCTATGGTCCATTCCTCTTGTACACTACTTTTGTATATTGTATGTACTACTTTTTCCTTTAATTCTATTGCTCTTCCTTCACCCTACCTCAGTTTCCCCATTTCTAGCCTACATTTCCCAGTTCATCCTTCATAATCACTTCCCCACAGGTGCAGAACCACCTTCAAGTAATTGAGGAAAGGATGAATCAGAGCCTGGGGCTGCTTGATCAGAACCCCCACCTGGCTCAGGAGCTGCGGCCCCAGATCCGTGAGTACATATGACCCCTGCTTCCCATTCCAGATCTCTAAGGGCAGATCCTGACCCCCAATCTTTGACAACCTCCCCTCCCCCGCCCCCCCCCACACACTTTAGTTATCTATTCCTGTGTGACAAACACCAGAACTTAAATTGACCATCTTCTTTGTTCATGGTTCTGCCATCTGGTCTGGGTTCTACTGGGTGCTTCTTGTCAGTAGTCAAGCATGTGGCTACATTCAGCTAGCAGACCAGCTAGGCGCTGGAACTTTGGCACCACTGGGCCTCTCTACCTCTCCATGTGGGCTCACAGCCTCTCTTCTCCAGAGAGACCCTCCATGCTGTCTGCACACAGGGTGCCTGGACTTCCTACATGATGGTTCAGGCTCCCAAACATGAAAGTGGAGGCTGCCAAGTAGTCTAAGACATGGACCCACATTCTGTTGGTTAAAGCAAGTCACAACCCCAGTCCAGATACAAGGGGAAGAGCCTACACAAGAGCGGGAATACCAGACAGTGTGACTTATCACAAGCCCCCAGACCTATTGCGACTTCCTTTGCACGTCCCACATCGAACTGTAATTTTCCTGCTCTTTAAGCCCATTGCACCTTCACCCTCTATCCTCCCTGCCAGGGGTGCCTCCTACCAGCTCCCCTCTTTCCCAGATCACACTTGTGACAACCCCCCAATCACTTTAAGTATGGGGTGTGTGTGTGTGTGAGTGTGTGTGTGAGTGAGATGTCCCTATGCTCACAACCTCAACCTCCTTTCTATGTGTTCCCCTCAGAGGAATTCCTCCACTCTGAACACCTGAGTCCCAATGAATTGGAAGTCCCTGTCCTGGGGAATAGCAGTGAGGACAAGGGTGGGCTGCGGCCTCTGGATTCCAATGATGGTGAGATAACCCAACTATAGATAACCTCAGACTTTGGGAAATAGGCCCTCAACCTAATTGCTAATCTCCCAAGTCTAGGGGTGTCTCAGCTGCCACAGTGAGTGGGAGAGAATGGGGAGGAATGTCTAAGGTTGTGAAGGCCTCTGTAGAATCCTTGATCCTCCTGCCTTGGACCCTGGGAGGGCATTTCTCCATCCTTTCTTCAATGAAGCCCTCCCTCTCTTCACTGTTCCCCCTGCCTCCTCTGGCTGCCAACAGATATCCCCATGGCCCTTCCAAAAGGTATCTCACAGGTAGACCCCAGCCACCAAATCCCACTGAGTCTCTGAGCCCCAAATGGAAAGGGTCCATATACTGGGAACCCCAAACCTCCTGTGGTGGAGTCCGGTACCCCGCTGACCCCCTCCTCAGGGGGGAGGGGCAGCACCACTCTGGACTCTTAGGAATGAGCTAAGACCTGGGGGGTAGGGTCCACAGAACAAGATGCTGCACCCCCTGGGAAAGAGAAGCTGTCCCTCCTGGAACAGTATGAGCGGAAGGTAAGTTAGCCCTGTGGGCTCCTGAGGGAGGCCTGGGGGTGGGGCCTATACTCAAAGGTCTGAAGGAGGAGGATGCCAGGGGGTTGGATTCCTTAACTAAGGGAAGAGGTAGCTGAGGACATGGACTTCAGGATTCTAGGGAAGTAGGGGGCTGGGAGATGCCCTCTCTGGCACTAGGGGAAGAGGAGGCTGGGGCCCATATGCCTGGGTCCCTAACACCTCCTGCTCCCCCAGGTGAATGTGTCTGTTCCAAGGGGTTTTCCTTCCCACTCATCGGAGATTCAGAGAGATGAGCTGGTAAGAAGGGGAATATTTTGGGTACCTAGGGGGAAAGGTCAGAGGCCAGTGGCTAGGCTGTGACTTCCAAAGCCACACTGGCCTCTGGTGAGCCTCAAAGATGAGCCCTGCCCCATCTCCTTCCCTCCAGGCACCAGCCGGGACAGGAGTGTCTCGAGAGGCCGTGTCCGGTTTGCTGATCATGGGAGCGGGTGGGGGCTCCCTGATCGTCCTCTCCATGCTGCTCTTGCGCAGGAAGAAGCCCTACGGGGCTATCAGCCATGGAGTGGTGGAGGTGAGAGACATACAGACGTGGAGGAGTTCCAGAGCTTGGGCATGGAGGAGCTGTCAGATCAGGGCAGGTCCCAATGCCCCACTCTCCTCTCCTGCCCTGCTGCAGGTGGACCCCATGCTGACCCTGGAGGAGCAGCAGCTGCGGGAACTGCAGCATCATGGCTATGAGAACCCCACTTACCGCTTTCTGGAGGAACGACCCTGAACCAGCCCCCTTCATCCCTTTGGCTGAACCCAGACCTTTCCTCTTCCTGGAACCCCAGAACCCCAACTCCCAGACTGGAGAAAGGGTTTTGAAAAAGTTAATTTCATACCCTTGTGAGGGGGCTGGAAATTCTTATTTCCCCTTTCCAATTACTAATGCCATCCCTAAGAAATCCCCAGGTATTCCCAGCTGCCTCTCTGCTTGGGACCGCCTCACCTTAATTTATTTTGTCAATTAATTTATTGTTCTTTAAGGTGACCACCAGCTTGGTCCCTGGAATTCACCCTCCCACGTATTGCCCACTAACATCCCAATAAAGTTCTCTTCCCTACCAGGTCATCCTGCATCTCTGTGGGGGCATCAGTGAGTAATCATAGCTCTGGACACTGTTGTGAATCCCCACCCAGGGATCTTTAAATCTGGCCGAAGCTCTTGTGCCCACCCTGGAGCTTTCCTGGGTGCTGAATGGGCTGGTACTTCTAGACCTCTATCTGCTGGGTCCCAGGGTGAACTCTGGAGACGGGGCTCTGACAAGTATCCCCTGCGTCCTACTCATACACAATCACACACACACAGCCTCCAACCGAAGAGCCTGATGAGGAATCTTAAACCATTCTTCTCATTTCCAAGTCTTCATGTCTCCTTGGGGAGATAATAGGAATCCTCCTGGGTGTGGGAATTTTAGTCACACATCCCAGAGAGGGTTTTGTGGTGTCTGCAAGTGCCTATTTTGTGACATGTTGTAGTTATACCTCTACATATGTGTTACCTGTCACAAGAGGGTTGCTATGAGGATTAAAAGGGCTAATATAGCCCCAGCCAGTTTGGCTCAGTGGATAGAGTGTCAGCCTGCAGACTGAAGGGTCCTGGGTTCGATTCTGGTCAAGGGCATGTAGGCTCCAGGGCGAGTGCAGGAGGCAACCAATTGATGTTTCTCTCACATTGATATTTCTCTCTGTCTTTCCCTCTCTCTTCCACTCTCTCTTAAAAGCAATAGAAAAATACACTCAGGTGAGGATTTTTAAAAATGATGTTGAAAAACAAACATATAATAAAATAATTTTTAAAAGGGTTAATATATTTGGAGACATTAGAACAGTGCTTGCTACTTCACAAGTATTTGTTGAATAAATTTTAAAATGTTATGGCAACAAACATTCATATGGCACTCGTGCCAGGCATTGCTCTAAGGAATTTATATGTATTGGCACACTTCATTATTACTTGTACCTATGAAGTAGGTATTATAACAATCCTCATTTATAGATAAGGAAATAGAAGCAAGGAGAAGTTTTATCACTTTTCTAAGGTCACCATCCAAGAAAGATCGGGGCTAGGAATTCAACCCTGGCAACCTGGCTCCAACACCATATTCTTGGTCATTTTGCTAATCTACTGTCTAATAATTTGTGGCAGTTCCACATGGTATTCAGGTTGTGCATTGCAAAATTCCAATTGATACTATTCACCTTCTGGACATTACAGTTGTATTTTAACCACAACTTACCAGTAGGTGGCAGTAATGTGCCATGTTCTAATGTCAGCATAACACTTGACAGATGGCTTAGGGAGGGAGTACCTATTTCTAATTATCCCAAAGGTCCTATGAGCTCACAGTGGCTCTTCATAATATACACATGTAAATGCAAGTCCTGTATATCCTATATAATAAAAGCCTAATATTCAAATTGTCCCCTTGACCAGGAGTTCGACCAGGGGGCGGGGCCACTGCTGGCAGCAGGTGGCTGCAGTGGCAGAGGGAAGGGAGGCACCACCAGCCGGCAGCTGCGAGGGACCCTACTGTGCAAGAATTTCATGCACTGGGACTCTAGTTAAATGTAAACCTGGTAGGTATTGTAAGGAAGATGCAAGTTGGATACAATACCACCCCTTCATTAGAGAACCCAATTTGCAATATCATTCTGACACTGGTTATAACTGCTGTTATCCTTAGCAACTCTAGCAGAAATCTGTAACTAGCACCACAAGTAGGGGGAAAGCTGCCTTTATGGTTTGACAGCTAAGGGTAAGCAACAGGCAAACAGCAAGTAAGGAGCTCTAACTGGGTGGGATAGGAAATGAAAGGCCATCTTGCTCAATATGCTTAGAGCCTGATTCCTAATTGTGTTTAAATTTTAATGGTAATTCATAGATTAATTAATTTTAAAATACTGTTATTATTGTAATTCCATCAGGAAAAATAATTTTATGTTCTTGTGCCTCTAAGCCACCCTTGTTTTCCCATTGAAAATTATATGATAACTAGGAGCCCGTTGCAGGAAGATTCCTGCAAGTGGCCGCCTCGGCCGGTGCGCTGTCCCTCCCCGTCCCGCACGCCGCCGCCCGCCCCGCCCGCGCTTTCCCTCTGGCAGCCGTCTTGCTTTCCGCTTTCCCTCCCTCTTCCTTCTATGCTGTCTTCAGTCTTCACTCCTCCCTCCCTCAGCGAATGCAAATTAACTGCCCTCTTTGTTGGGTTAATTTGCATACTCGCTCTGATTGGCTGTGGGCGTAGCGAAGGTACGCTCAATTAGCATTTTTCTCTTTTATTAGTGTAGATTCTGTTTTTAATAAGGCAAGATTTCTTTGAGACATACTATGTTAGTGGCATGTGTGTGTTCATACATGTCGGGCTATACATGTTATATGTCAACAGAATCTAAGGTGCCATTGGTGATAGGAAATACCATTATTTCATGTAACACAAAGGGAAAATAATGAAGAAATTAAACTGCCACATGATTGATAGTAAGATGAATTCCAATTAAGTTCTTCTTAGAATCAATGAAATACAACATGTTCTTAGGAGTCCATGGGTTAATTGTCACTCTGTGAGTACCCAGAAGAGCATTTGTATGCTGGTACAGGGGAGCTGATGTAGGAAACTTACATTGGCAGCCCCTGATTTCATCTCCCAATATTCATGCCCTTGTGTAGTGCCTCCCTCCCTACTAATTCTGGGGCTGGTCATGTGACTGACTTTGACCAATAGGATGCCAGCATGCCTGATGCAAGCAGGAGCTTGTTCTTGTGGAACACTCCCTTTTGGAGCCACCAGGGGTTCCAGCCACCTCAGCTAAGCTATCATACATGTAAGGGAAGTTGTCCAACACAATTAGGCCTCCACCTGACTGCAGCCACATGAGTGACCAAAGCAAGATAATGGAACTGCCCAACTGAGCTCAGCCCAGAATTTGGAATCATGAATAAATGGTGGTTTTTTAAGCATCCAGTTTTGTGGTGGAGACACTGGCACATGTGTGCTTGGTTTGTTGTCCATGAGAGGCTCTGAACAGTGGGAGGCTACGGTGGGTCCAAAGGCTTTCTGGGGAGTGACATCAGCATGGTGGTATGAGAGGACCTGCAGATCTCTCCCCTTGAAGTTTCAAGTCGGAGAGCTACAATTCAACAAAGGGCTCCCTGCTGAATACACAAGCATGTCTGAGAGTTCCATGCATTGAGACATCTGAGGGCAGGCATATGGGAGTGAACAGGAGAGACAGGACAACGGAAGGACAGGAGTGAGCAGGGAAGACAGGGCAAAGGAAGGACAGAGGCAGCTGCAGACAATTAAGCACTGGCTGCAGCCCCTGTGGCTGTAATAGCGGTGAAGGGTTGGGGTACAAACCTCACTGGGAAAACGGAAGAGGCAGAGAGCAATTAGGCCTGGGTGGCCAGCACACATTGAGGCTGGACCCGGGGGCAGGGGCAGAGAAGTAGTAAAGGATGGCAGTATCCCACAACCTGCCATCGCTGGACAATGGGAGCCGTAGACTTAGGAACCCACCATCCGCCTATGGCCTGCCTGGCAGTAAAATTCTCACTCGGCAGGTTGTGAAAAGACACAGATGACTTTTTAGTATAAGTGGTCTGTACTATGTGGCTAAACCCACTAGAAAAACCAGAGCTGCAGACACACGAACTGCTTCCCCCTGCCGACCCCTCCTCTCCCCATCACAGGGGAGTCTGGGGGAAACAGCTGGGCCACTTCAGACAGAGTAGCTCCGCCAGTGGCTTCGGACTACAGGAGGGCAGTGCCAGGAACACACAGGCCAGGAGATCCATATATGGCCACATCCCACTATAGGGGTGACAGGGTTGTGAAGGAGATACCCACCTCCTTGGAAAATAGGAACGTTTTCCATGGTGGAGGCAACACCCCCCCCCCCCACAGAAGCCCTCATAGTGCAGGTAAGAGAAAATAAAACTTGTGCTTCAGCACCACCTACTGGAAAAGAAAAGATAGACTTCTACTTATTAACCTCCTAAATATTGGGAGTGAAATACTTAAATAAGTTTCTTTTTGAGAGTTATTTATTCTCTTACATAAAAGAAGTCTGGAAGTTGGTAGGCCAGAGCAGCTATGGCTACAGGAAATCCTCTTATATCAATAATCACCCCAAATTTAAATGGGCTGAACTCACCATTAGAAGGCACAGAGTATCAGATTGGATTTTAAAAACACACAAAAAACCCAACTATATGCTGCCTTCAGGAGACCCATTTCAGCTACAAAGACTAGCGTAGACTCAAAGTGAAGGTCTGAAAATGATTCTCCAAGCCATTTGCATCCAGAGAAAAGCAGATGTAGCCATACTTATATCAGACAAAATCGATCTCAAGATAAAAAAGGTAACAAGAGACAAAGATGGACATTTTATAATAATAAAGGGGACAATATATCAAGAAGACATAACACTTATTAATATATATGCACTCAACCCAAGGGCACCAAAATATATAAAGCAATTACTAACAGAACTTAAACGAAGAAACTGACAAAAATACAATTTTAGTAGGGAAGCTAAATACCCCATTGACAGCAATGAATGAATGCATCATCCAAACATAAAATCAATAAAGAAATATCAGTCCAGCCAGCATAGCTCAGGGGTTGAGCATCAACCTATGAACCGGGTCAGGGTTCGATTCCTGGTCAGGGCACATGCCCAGGTTACAGGCTTGATCCCCTATGTGGGGGGTGCAGGAGACAGCCAATCAGTGAATCTCTCTCATCATTGATGTTTCTATCTCTCCCTCTCCCTTCCCCCCTGAAATCAGTAAGAATATATTTTTTTTTAAAAAAAGAAAAGAAATATCAACCTCCAATGATATATTAGACCAAGTGGACATAATTGATATTTACAGAGCTTTTCATCCCTGAATACCAGAACATATATTTTTCTCTAGTGCACATGACATGTTCTCAAGGATAGACCATATTTTGGGGCACAAAACTAGTCTTAACAAATAAAAAAAGACTGAAATCATATTCTCTGACCACAGTGCTTTGAAACTGAAAATCAACTCCAAAAAAGAAATCTGGAAAAAACACACAAATATGTGGAGATTAAACAACATGCTACTGAAACACTACTGGGTCAAAGAAGAAATAAGAGATCAAAAGATACATAGAGACAAATAAGAATGACATTACAACATATCAAAGTCTTTGGGATGCAGCAAAAGCAGTAATAAGAGGAAAGTTTACAGGTTTACCTCAATTAACAACAAATATCTTTTTAAAATAACCTGACATTTCACCTTAAGTAACTAGGAAAAATAAGAACAAGCAAAGCTCAAAGTCAGTAGACAGAAGTAAAAAATGAAAATCAGAGCAGAATTAAAATAGAAAACAAAGCCCAGCCGGTGTGGCTCAGTGGTTGAGCATCGACCTATGAACCAGGAGGTCAGAGTTCTATTCCTGGTGAGGGCATATGCCCAGGTTGCTGGCTTGATCCCCACTGTGGAGTGTGCAGGAGCCAGCTGATCAATGTTTCTCTTTCATCATTGATGTTTCTATCTGTCTCTCCCTCTCCCTTCCTCTCTGAAATCAATACAAAAATAATAAAATATTTTTTAATCATCACTTGAGAATATTTTTCCATTTTTAGAGAGAGTGGAAGAGAGAGGGAAAGACAGAGAAATATCGATGTGTTCAGGAACACATCGATTGGTTGCTTCCTGCACGAGCTGCGACCAGGGCCCGGGCTGGGGAGGAGCCTGCAACTGAGGTACAAGCCCTTAACTGTAATCAAACCCGGGACCCTTTGGTCCACAGGCCGATGCTCTAGCTACTGAGCCAAACTGGCTAGGGCTAAAAATACATTAAAAAAATTTTTTTTAAGCTTTCTGGGGTGGGACCCTTGGAGTAATTGGGATGGAGGCCAGAGGAGAGGCTGTGGAACAGGTGTACGAGGACATGGTGGAGCTTTTCTTAGTGTGGTTTCTCCAGAAGCAGATGCTGAGGCACAGATTTGAGATTATTTGGAAAAGGCAAACATCGATAGGGGAGGCAGACAGTAACACAGAAAAGGGAAAGTAGCTAAGAAGCAGCAAATTATAAGCCAGAACCTCTGTGGGCAACTGGGGCTTATTATTCTGTTGGGGAACTTTGAGAGCCAGGTACAACACACACTTCCAAGTTACCCCATCAGAGAGGCGAGGGACCTGGAGTATTTATATACCATCAGTCACTGGCTGAGGGCTGTTAGAGTGGGAAGTTGCATGAACTCCCTGGCACTGAAGGCTTGCCATGTTCATATCTGGGGCGTAGCAGACACCAAGGGTCGGAGAATGCCCAGGCAAAGCTTCATGTGCTGGCACTGGTACTCAAACCACCATGTATTGATAGGGGGAGGGTGACGAGACATGGACTTGGCACCCACAGTACCTGCTACATGCTGCCATCCAGGCACATTCACCCAAACACTACTTCTCAGCCAGGCACCACAGCCACTCCCAACACCAATGCCTCCGGAGATGAGATGACAACAGTTCTAGTCCAAATTGAGTTTAAATCTGTTTTTATTGATATTTTTTAGAGAGGGAGACAGAAAGATAGAAACATCAATGATAAATATCATTGATCGGCTGCCTCCTACAGGCCCTCTACTGGGGACCCTGACCAGGAATCAAACTGGTGACCTCTTGGTTCATAGGTCAAAGCTCAATCACTGAGCTACACCAGCCGGGCCCAAATTGAGTTTAATAGGGAGTTTCATAAAGAGATGCACTGGAAATGCAAAGGTCTGAGATAGGGGTTTGGTTGAGTTCTGAATTAGAAAGCAGTAGGACCTAAGGTTAAAGACCTGAAGAGGTTGGGGGTTCATCTTAAGAACTCTATTGGGGTGATACTGGGAGCTGTTTTGGGATGCCCCAAGTACCATGTAGGGGAATTGCATCTCAGGTTCCGGGTGTGAAGAGCTAAGTGAGGATAGGGGTAGGTGTTCAGGGTGTTTCACAGAAACAATCAAGGGGCCTCAATTTCACAGAAATCATCAAGGGGGCTCCTTATGGGTGGGTGGGAGAGGGATAGTACATCACCCCAAATATTGGGGACTGTTTACTCCCACCACAGCAGCCACTTTGAGGTTTTAATGTAAGACCCCAATGGCAGGACATTCCACATACATTATCATGGATTTGCAACATTAGCATACGCTGGCTGTCCCACAGGACGGTGGGGACTGGAAAATCAGTCCAGGTTCTGGGTTTTGAGTCCTAAGAGGACAGGCCTGGGGGTGCCACGCGGCTCCTCTTCAATAGCTGCCGGAGCTGTGAACAAGACAAGGCAGAGGGAGGTGACTTGGAGGTTGCAAGGAGAGATGGGGGAGGCACAGCTGGTGAAGCTGGAGGTTAAAGAAGAAAAGTTGAGTGGGGTCATTTGGGTTTGACGATCAGAGGTTCAGAGTCAAGATTTGGAATTGAGGGTAAAAAGGCTCAGAGCCAGAACTGGGGATGAAGGGAAGCTGTTGCTGATTGGGAGTTCCCTCCTTTGGGTTCGCATAGAGGGCTGGGAGCTGAAGGGTAGGGACATGGGGTCAGAGGTCCCATTTGGGGGTCAGGAGTCCCATTTGAGATCAGGACTCAGGATTATGGGCAAGGGATTGGAGGTCATACTTGAGGATCAAAGGTTGTTCCCTGAGGTCAGGATTCAGGGTTAGAAGTAGAGGTCATACTTTGAGGTCAGGGTTTAAGTAGAGGTCAAGAGGAGTCACCATTATAAGGTAAGGAATAAAAACCTGGGGTAAGAGGTCACATTTTGAAGTCAGGGTTGGTTAAGGTCACCTTCTGAGATTACCTCTAAGGTCAGGAATGTGTAGGGTCAGGGGTTCACCCAGTTAGGTCAGAGGTCACTCAATGCTCACCCCCTCAGGGCCCGGCCCAGGCCGCAACAAGTGGATGGGCTGCTCATTCTCCAGGTTTCGCAATGCTGGATCTGCCCCGGCTGCCAGCAGGTGACGCACTATGGTCTCCTGATGTGGCCCAGGGGGCAGGGCAGCTGCCATGTGGAGGGCTGTGTTCCCATGGGCCTGGGGACAGAGAGGGGAGGACTGATAAGGACTCAGACTCAGCCAACCTGAGCCCTCAACACCACACTGCATATTCTGCCACATCCACAGTGCACATTTCTCCCTTCACATAGACATCCCATACACCCCTTTCACATTCCAGAACCTACAATTATCCCCTCTCCGGTCACAGCCCAGAGGACCCCCAACATCCCACTGCCCTCTCTGCCATCTCTCTCATCATCTCCACATTCTAGCCTAGGACCCTACCTTCATGTTGACAAAGGCCCTCAGGTCTCCCTGTGGCAGCTCCAGCAGCAGCTGAACTAGGACGGTGTTGGCGGCCTGCACAGCCAAATGCAGAACAGTCTTGTTGCTCTTGATCTCCTGTGGGGAGGGGCATAGCAGAGGTCAGGCCAGTCCTCACACTCAGGCCCCCTATCACAGCCAAGAGCCTGCAGACACCTTGCCTCTCCTCTGTAATACCCAGGGCTGCCTTATACAGTTGTATGGACTGTGCACTATACAGAAGTTTAAGGGAGTGCCATTCACATCACACAAATCACAGAACTTTACGTCTATTAAGATAATTTTCCAGCCCAAGTGTCTGACAAAAGGCTTCTTTCTAATCCTCCAAGGTGTTCTCTGGGCTAGCAGCTAGCTTGGCCACCCCACATTCTATCAAGCATAGTAAACTGTACCTACATCTTATATGGGTGGTACTCTATCTATTACAAGGAGGGGAGTTGAGCAACATTACTTAGTGGACTAAACTAAGCCTGTATCCATTTCCATATTAAGCTATTCTCACATTTTGGAGTAAAGTAAGCCATTTTCCACAATGAAACTTTAATATGTGCCTTTAAAGCGTGATAATAAACATTAAAAATGTTAGGTGTTTATACAGAGCAAAACAACCTAGTTGGCTCACCAAGTAAATTATGAAGAGAAAACAGAGATGGAGGGGGAAGCTCTATATTAAGAGTGACTTAAAAGACATATCATTGCTCCCTGGCTGGTGTGAACTCAGTTGGTTGAGCATCATCCTGTGCACCAAATAGTTGCCGGTTCAATTTCCAGTGGGAGGCAACCAATTGATGTTTCTCTCTATCTTCCTTCCTTTCTCTAACATCAATTTTAAAAAAATTCAAACAAACATATTGTAATATGTGAGCTTTATTTGGATCTCTGTGTTCTTTAATGAAAAAAATAAAATAAATGTATGTCACTTTAGAGCCAAACGAAATTTGAATAAAGCTAGAATATGTGACATGAAATTGTTCATTATTTTTAAAGTGGAATAATGATTTTAAAGACACACAAATATTTATAGATAAACTTACATTCTTGGATTTGCTTAAAAGTAATATAGCTAAGTGGAGGAATAGATGGGGCAGGACTGGCTATGAGTTGCTTGTTACTGATGTTTGTTTGGTACAAGAAGTTAATTATACTATTTTCTGTACTTTATCTATGTTAAAATTTAACAACAACAACAAAAACAAAAAACCCAAAAGCGATATGTGGATGTTTAATTCTCTCAGCTAGCTCATAAAGTAAGAGGATAATATAACAATTAAGAGCTCAATTCTGGGATCAGACTTCCTGGGTCTAATCTCCTCTCTGACACTCACAAACTATAAGATTTTTGACATCTTGTGCTTCAGTCTCCTTATCAGTAAAATAGAGAAATAACAGCACATGCATCAAATGGGGTTTGTGAGAATTCAATACTCTATGAAACTCTGCATGATAAATATAAGCTCAGGTCAACAACATTATTTCCAGTTGACAACTGGGCACAAAGAAATGAAGTAATGTGCTCCTGGACATGGACACGCAGCTGGGAAGAGATAACATCAGTGTTTGTTTGGAGCCCCTGGGCATCCAGGTGCCCTCATCCCACAAGTCCTCCTAGGGACTGGCTTCCCATAGCCCAGCTCACCTGGCTGGTGTGGTCAGCACCCATATGCAGCAACATTTGGACGCAAGACAGCCGG
Organism: Cnephaeus nilssonii; assembly: GCF_951640355.1. NCBI lineage: Eukaryota > Metazoa > Chordata > Mammalia > Chiroptera > Vespertilionidae > Cnephaeus > Cnephaeus nilssonii. The sequence continues at coordinate 35,707,719 of NC_137091.1, forward strand.
TCTCGGGCCTGAATACTCAGCACCCGGGGACAGGGGTCAGGTGAGACCATAGCAACATTGAGAGCCAGGATGGCTGTATGGAGGGGGGTGAGTCCTGTGGAATGGAGACAGTGAAGGCTCAGCATCTGGAGCACCCACCCTGCCCAGCCCCACCTTCTGCACCTGCCCAGCCCCACCTGCTGCACCCGCCCTGCCCGCAACCCAACTTACCCTCGAAGTCCCTGGCTTCCAAGTCAACCCGAACCCCTGAGTTCATCACAGCCTGGGAAGAAGAAAATGAAGAGCTAGATTAGGGTCTCCCCAGGCCTCCCAGTCCTAGAAGCCAGAATATGGGCAATCAATGACCCCATCTACCGCAGCCATACCGAGAGGACTCCTGGGAGGCCATAGGTAGCAGCCACATGCAAGACAGAACGTCCCTGATGGTCAGTGGCATTAGGCTCCGCTCCCAGGTTCAGTAGATCCTCCACAATCAGAGGCTGGTTGGCAGCAGCAGCCACCAGGAGAGGAGTCTGCCAGTGAAAGGAGAAGTCAGACTGAGCCCAGCCCCTTCCACAGGAATCCGGGCCCCCAGACCCTCTGCCCTCAGATTCAGTAATCCAAGCCCTTGGCCCTCACCTTGCCCTTATGCTCACAAATGTCCAGATGTCTGTACGTTTGGAGCACCTCAGCTGCAGCGTATGCTGCCCAACGCAGCCCCCGAGCTGCGAACAGGTGCAGGAGCCTGAGGACAGGTGGGAACAGTAGTTAGTACAGATGCCCAGCCGGGCCAGGAGCCCACAGACTCTATTCCCCTATACTCACGTGTCTCCCTCCTCGTCTTGGGCCAGTAGCCGCTGTGGCCCCAAGGCCAGCATATGAGCACGAGCTGTGTCCAGGGATGGTCCAGTGGCCAAAGAGGGTAACTGAGGGGAGGGTCGCGAGGGGAGTCCAGAACCTTTCCAGGATCCCACCTGTGGCAGGGAAGGTTCTGCATAAAGCTGGGTATCCAGGGGGTCCTGAAGGGTGCAGGCGGTGAGGAGAGCCAGTCAGCTGAGGATTCCCTCTTCCCAACCCATCCCGCCACACACATCCTCATTCAGAGTACCAGGGAAAGGGGCTGCGTGTCCCATCTGTGCCAAGTGAACGTAGACCTTTGGGCCTTAGTGTTGCCTGTCTGAGGAATTGGATCTTAACCCAGGCCCAGACAACTCAGAATGCTGCACGAAGGCAACTGGGAACTTTGGGGGCCCGTCAGCATTCTGTTCCCACTCTGTATCTCACCTCCATCCCCAGGAGAAATGGATATGGCTGCCCTGGGTCCGGAAGTGGGCAGAAGTCAGAAGGCAGGAAACTTTCAGCAGCAGCAGTAGGATAAGAGCAGGCGCTGTCTGTGTAGGCAGCATGGGCGTTGGGGCTCCAGTCTGGAAAGCCTGTGGTCGGGGCCAGGCTGCCAAGTCCAGAACCCACAGCCTCCTGGGGGGCTGGGAAGTGAGTATGGCCTGCATGTGAGAGGAGGAGCAGGGGCGGGCCTGGTTACCAGAGTTAGGAAAGTCACAGCCAAGGCTGGAGGACCTGTGCGAGGCCTGGAATCTCCCAAGGTACTGAAAGCTAGTACTTCTAGGACTTAGAATTCTGGGACACCAAGGGATTGGAAGGTTGGACTTCTGGGACCTGGACTCCTAGGACGCTGAGGGGTTGAGGGTCTAGACTCCCAGAAAGGCGGGGAGGCCCCTGGGCACCCAAGGACCGTATGCATAGACTACCGGGCTGCAGAGGATCTCTGGAAGATCAAACTTCCACTGGGTCCTGGCAAGAATCAGGGCCTGACTCCGCAAGTTCCCCCAAGTTCTAAGAGTGGGGATGTGAGTCCCAGAGGAAGCTGGAGCTGGGAGCTGAAGGAAGCAGGCGAGTTTCCAGACTTACCAACCTCACCCTCGTTCACAGATGGGGTCAGGGGCTGGGCCAGGGGAGGGGGGAACTGTCCCTGTAGAGACACAAGGAAAAAGGCACATGGTTGAATTCCTCTGGAGATTCTTCAACATCCGCTCCCCAGCTCCAGGATGTCTAAGGCAGGACTGCATCTCATCATCCCCGAGGGCCCAGCAAGCCAGCAAGCCAACAAGCCCCCGCCCAAACAGGACAGGGCCTCCCGAGAGAGCGGTAGTGGGCAGGGCTTCGTGGGCCTCACCGGTGCCCCACCGGCGTCAGGCTGCTGCTGGCGGCGCCTCTGTTCTTCCAGGAGCTTTTTCACGGTCTGCGATGGGCAGTGGCTGCGCTCATGACGGCTCACTGCGGGGAGGCGGGGAGGGTGAAGGGGTGCAGAGGGGAGAGAAGTCATCAGAACACAAGTTGGGGACGGGGGATTTGAGCACCCTCCTCGCCGTCCCGCACGGAAAAAACTGGCACACGGATGTCGCCCGAGAGAACTCCAAAACCAATCGACGGGTTTCGGGTGCGGCGCCCGCCTCCGCGGTTTCCTTCCTTTTGCTCCGCACTTTCCCCTCTGAGCCAACTTTCCACCAGCGTCGTGGAAACTGAGGACGGGGGAGGAGGATGCCCCTCTGCGCATCCCCCCACGACTTCCGCGAAAAATTTTCCCCGCTCCAGGCCTCCCGGTCCTGAGGCCTCGGGGGTGGTCTGGCATCACAGCCCGGGCACAGGTCCCCAACATCTCTCTTCCCAACAAGCTGCCCGGATCCTCTCCGCGGGAAGCCCGGCACCCCCGGCCCCTCTCCTGGGGTGACCGTCAGCCGCGGTCCCCTAGCTCATCAGAGACCCCGAGGGGCAGACCCCGCCCCACCGCAGACTCGGAAGCCCCCGCTCCCAGACGCCCCGGGACGACCCGGGCGTTCCGCACCCTCCGCTCCCAAGTCCAGCGGAGGAAGGGTTAAGAGGGTGGGGGAGGTGGGGGAGCCGCTCGGGGGCGACGCGCGGACGCCTGACGCCGCGACGCGCTGACGCCACGGCGCACACACGCAAGGGAACCTTCCGCTTCCCGCTTCCCCTCCGCCGCGCCCAGGTGTCCGCTCGGAGGCGGGGCGGGCGGCTGAGCCGGGCGCTCGCGGAATCCCCACGCGTGGGGAATTCCCGTCCAGCCTCGGCGCTGGGACGGAGCGGGGAGGGCGACTCGGAAGCCCTGGGCGGGGGAGGGGGGCGCAGGCATCGCCCGCACGGACCCTGCGGCCGGGCGCGACCTGGCCCACCGAGACCCGTGGCTGAATTTAAACCACCACGCCCCCAGGCGCTCAATCCCGCCAGGGCTTTCCAGGGGAAGGAATCCGGCCGCCAGCGCCTCTTCCCCCCGCGCCCAGGAGTCCTGATCCCATTCCCCTCGCCCCGCGCCCAGGAGTCCTGGTCCCAGTCCCCTCACCCGGGACCCAGGAGTCCTGATCCCAGTCCCCTCACTCCCAGGACCCAGGAGTCCTGGTCCCAGTGCCCTCACCCGGGACCCAGGAGTCCTGATCCCAGTCCCCTCACCCGGGACCCAGGAGTCCTGATCCCAGTCCCCTCGCCCTGGGACCCAGGAGTCCTGATCCCATCCCCTCACCCGGGACCCAGGAGTCCTGATCCCAGTCCCCTCACCCGGGACCCAGGAGTCCTGATCCCAGTCCCCTCACCCGGGACCCAGGAGTCCTGATCCCATCCCCTCCCCCGGGACCCAGGAGTCCTGATCCCATCCCCTCACCCGGGACCCAGGAGTCCTGATCCCAGTCCCCTCACCCGGGACCCAGGAGTCCTGATCCCATCCCCTCCCCCGGGACCCAGGAGTCCTGATCCCATTCCCCTCACTCGGGACCCAGGAGTTTGATCCCCTCCCCTCCCCCCGGGACCCAGGAGTCCAGAAGCGCAAGTGCTCCTCTATCTCGACCCCGGAATCCGGGCCCAGTCTCCCCTCCAAACACTGGGCACCCTCAGTCTCAGGACCCAGGGCTTCGAGTCCGACTCCCAGCCCCTCGCTCCTCCACCCTCTGTTACCTCTGGGGTTCCGCTGGGCGGACGGCGGGCCCCCAGGGCCCCGGCCTCGGCGCTGCGCCAGCCTCGCTGTTACCCCGCGCAGCCACCGCCGCTGGCTCCCCGATCCTGGGTCCTGTTAGCCTCGAGTGTTTAAATGGGGTCTGGCCCCGCCCGTCCTGGTGGCCCCGCCCACAGCCCGGGAGTCCCCGCGTCTCGCTCTAGCAAACCCAGGCCCTGAAGGGGCTGGGCTGACCTTGAGCCCCGACCCCACCGTATCCGGAGAGCGGGGGCTCCCTACCCTGGTCTGAGGAGAAAGGGCCTGGGGTTCTGGACTCCTGAAGGAGGGCCCTGGAGGCCTGGACCTCGTCTCTGCCCAGGGGGTGCTGGAGACCTCGACCCCTAGGCTGGGCCGGGGTGGGGGCTCTAGTACTGGGTCCCGGGGGAGGAGAGGCCTGGGGGTCCGGACTTCCTGGTCCCCAGGGAGGAAAAGTCCGCAGGGAAGAGTGATAAAGGTAGACTCAGATTTCTCCCTTTCCCCCACCTCACCTCCTTTTTCCGAGGTCAGTTCTCACGCATTCATTTAAAACAACGTGTATTACCGCAGGGGAAGCACCTGGCCGGGTGCTGTGTTCAGCCGTGAACTAAGCAGGCGGCCATCCCCGGGCCCAAGCTGACTGACTCCGGGGAGAGGCTGTTCTCAGCTCCCAGCTCGGTGCCTGTGCACCGCACTGACGGACCGTGTTCACCGCCTGGCTCCCCGGCTTTCATGCTCCGCCAGGGTTCTCCTTCATTTGCTGCTCCTCAGTCTTCAGCGTTTTTTGGAGGGTTGGGGGAGATGTGTGTGTGTGTGTGTGTGTGTGTGTGTGTGTGTGTGTGTGTGTGTGTGTTGGGAGGTCTCCATCTGTACTCACTTCCTTGGCAATCTCGTCCGATCTGGGGGCTTTAAATACCATCCATAAGCCATCCACCCCCAAATTTACATCTCCAGGTGAGATTTAGCCCCTGAACTCACAGAGGCAGCTGTGGTCATTCAACTGCTCCACAGGACGATCTACCAGGCGTTTCCAACTCAGTGCGCCCAAACCTCCAGCACTCCCCTTCCCCCTGCCCCCATAACTGCTTCCCCTCCGCCATCCTGTCAAAGGATGCTCCGTCTTTTCAGTTGCTTAAGCCGTAATCTTTGGTCATCCTGGCTATCTCTCTCTCTCTCTCTCTCTCTCTCTCTCTCTCTCTCTCTCTCTCTCTCACACACACACACACACACACACACACACAACCTTATCTACTCCATCTACAAGTTTTGTTGGCTCTACCTCCCAAATCTTTCCAGAGTCTCCCCAGTGCCCACACCCTGGCCCACCTGTTACCTCCCACCTGGACAATCATAGCAACTTCCCTAGTCTCTGTCCCTTCCCCCAGTCTGTCCCCAAAGGCAGTCAGAAGGACCTACCACCTCTTCTCCCCCCCTCTACCCTCCCCACCCCCGCCTCCACCCGCACAGGAAGCAGTTAGCCTTGCCACCAGCTGGGTGACATCCGCTTTTGCTGCCTCTCTACTCCCCCACTCTTCCTCAGAACCTCTCTGGACCAAATCCCTTCCAGCCCCCAACCCACCATGCTCCCTCCAGGCAACATCCTGCTCCTGCTTTTGCTCCCAGGTGAAGCCAGCAGTTACGGGGGGGGGGGGGGGGGGGGGGAGTGGCTATTTGTGAAAGAGGTGGCTTGGGTGGCACCTGAAGGGAGGGGTGCTGAAGGCAGATCCTTCTCCCGGTGCCCCTTGTTTTCAGGGAGATCCATGTGGCTTCTGGGCCTGGTTCTCTGGGGAGGGAAGCTGAGTTCTGGAGTGCCTACCTATTAATCTCCCCTTCTCACCGCTGGATCTCTGCCTCTGATTTCCTGTCTCTCTCGGCTTTGCTGGGAGCTCCCCTACCATTTGGCCGCTCTTTCTCATTTGATCTTTTGGAGTGGAGCTTGCTTCTCAGCACATCACCTTTCCCTGCACTCTATTTTGGGAACCACCTCTCCCACTGATTATGTTCTCTCTCTTCCCACAGTGGCTGCAGCTCAGATAACTCCAGGTGAGAAATCAAAACTTTTTCCCCTTTGCCATGCTACTTCAGGTACTGTTCCCATCCCTAAAGTATAGCTTGAGGATCCTGGAATACCCCTAGTGGCTCTCCAGATCCCCATCTCTGCAGCAAATCGAAGCCCCCAGGGACTTGGCCAACCCCCAGCCTCTCATCAGGAGTGCCCGCTGTGCCCAAAGCCCCGCATATGTCTCACTATGCTTGAATACCCTAGACCAGGAGTCCTCAAACTACGGCCCGCGGGCCACATGCGGGTGTTTTTGCCGTTTTGTTTTTTTTACTTCAAAATAAGATATGGGCAGTGTGCATAGGAATTTGTTATAGTTTTTTTTTTTCAACTATAGTCCGGCCCTCCAACGGTCTGAGGGACAGTGAACTGGTCCCCTGTTTAAAAAGTTTGAGGACCGCCGAAACCGGTTTGGCTCAGTGGATAGAGCGTCGGCCTGCGGACCGAAGGGTCCCAGGTTCGATTCCGGTCGGGGGCATGTGCCTTGGTTGCGGGCACATCCCCAGTGGGGAGTGTGCAGGAGGCAGCTGATCGATGTTTCCCTCTCATCGATGTTTCTAACTCTCTCTCCCTCTCCCTTCCTCTCTGTAAAAAATCAATAAAATATATTTAAAATAAAATAAAATAAAATAAAAAATAAAAAGTTTGAGGACCCCTGCGGCCTAGACTCTGGATCTCCATCTCCCTTTTCATCCCCCAAGTGCAACCCCAGGGAATTGGTCACCCCTCAGGGACTTCTGCCCATATGCCCAGAGCACAGCCCTGAAAGCCTGGAATCCCCCTCGGCCACCTTGTTTTGGCCCCCACCCTCCAGGTTCCTGTTCCGGATGTGGGCCCCTCCCCCTGCCACTCCTGGCAGGCCTTGTGGCTGCTGATGCTGTGGTGTCTCTGCTAATCGTGCTGGTGGTGTTTATATGTGCCAGACCACGTGACAGGCCCACCCAAGGTGAGGGCAGGGCCTGGACTGGGGGTGGTGTCCCTAGGGAAGAGGTCCCCATGGAGGGGTCCCCTGGGGGAAGCCCTGGAGGTGCTGCTGGGGAAACCCTGGGGGCCCTGCTGGGGGAACTCCTGAGGAAACCCCTGAAGCAGGAGGTCCCCGGGGAGGCGGAGGTGTGGGTGGGTGGTGGGTGGTCAGGCCTCATGCTTTCTTTTCCCCACCCCCAGAAGATGGCAAAGTCTACATCAACATGCCTGGCAGGGGCTGACCCCCTGTAACTGCGACCTCTGACTTCTGATCCTCTCATCCTGGATTGTGCGTGGTGGCACCGGAAACCTATTCAATAAAGCCACCGAAATACCTCTACTTCTAATTCTTCCTCAAAGAACCCAGCGTCCCCAAAGCCTCCCTCCCATTTAGCTGTTTCTGGGTCCATGACCTACCCTCCCAGAACCCCAAATATCCCCATCCCCTCAGCCCAGAGAACTGCAATAACTCCACAGTGTTTTGTGTTCCATGTTTATTTGGGGGCAGGGAAAGTCTGATATCTCAGAGAGGCCACTCTGTAGATCTGTACTTGGTGGGAGTAGGAATAGGGTGCTGGGCAGGCATCAGGAATGGCTGGATCCAGGCATTGGGTTGTTGACTGCCATGGTTTGGGCTCATTTGTAATACTGCCTCTGTGTGTTGAGGTCACTGTAGACATCCGACCTCTGACCTTGGAGCTCCTAAAGGTTTGGACAGGGTGGCAACCATTAGCGGAAGGGGGTCTGCCAAGTGAACTTAAAACAAAATCCAACCTTCTCCCAGTGGCCTGCAAGGCCCCGGTGACTTCTTCAACCTGGCAGCCATGTTAGAAATCTAGATTTTATTCAGGTGTCTTCAAAGTCCCCCTTTCTCCTCTGCCTCATCGTTAGGCCCCAGCCTCAGAGCACATACTGTTCTCTCTGCTTAGAATACTGGTCCCCTAAATATTCCCATGGGTGGTTCCATCCTCCCCTTCAAGTCTTAGATCATATCACTTCCTCAGAAAGGCATTTCTTGATTTCTTCATCTGTAGTTTCTTCCCCCGACGCCCCAAATGATCTTATTTGTTAATTTGCTTCAAGTCTGTTTCCCCAACTAGGATGTAAGCTCTGCAGCTACGTCTTCAGTATTTAGTACGTGTAGGTGCTCACCAAATAAAGTGGAGCAATGCTTTGCCCTAACATTTCACTGCTCCCAGGAACTGGAAAGCTCCTTCAGTCTTATGGACCTCACAGAGCGAGACTCAAGATCTTACACTTTAGAAAGAGACTTTTTATCCCAAGTGAGGCAAGGCAAAGCTGGTTGTGGACAAGTAAAAGATTTCACAGACTAGGGCTCACAGTTACAGAGGGAGGAGGGTCTATGGCCCCCAAAGGCAGGCATCATACAGAATCCTGAAATCATATATGCATACGGCCGGTCTTCGGTGTGCATCTTTCTGGAGAGGGGTAGGTTTGGCTTCATTCGATTCAGAGAGGAGCCCATGACCCCTTAGAGGGTTACGAACGATGTTGAGAGGCAGGAAATGGAAAGATGCCTCTATCTACATTATGGTTCTTAAAAAAGGGTTTCGAGGATATCTTATTTGCACCACTCCTAGATTATAGGCACAATTTTGTATTTTTTGTATGGACTATTCTGAAGAGTCTCCAAATTTCATTAGCTTCTCAAAGGGATGCAGGATCCCAACCCCCAAGCTCCCAGCCCCAAAGTCTTTAGAGTTACCAGACTAAGGCTGAATTACATCCTCTGATGAGAGCTTCCGCAAGTCAGCCTGTCCTGGGCCAGGCTTTTCCAGAACAATTTGGAGACCGCCTTCCGGCTAAGGCCTGCATTTGCCTCGGCAAAGACAAACCATCCCTATACGTTTCTCTCCACACGGTTTAAGCTGAGCATAAGTTCATGATTGATCATGGAAATTAGTTTTGGACAGATGCCCCATGAGTCTTCAAGGGTTTGAGAAGCTGCTGAGAAACTGGCTTTAGGGTCTAAGGTGCTAGAGGGACTTGGGGTGGGGGTTGTTTAGGACTGACATCCACAGGGCAGGAATGAGACCGAAGGAAGAGAAGCTGGTTTCCTCACCTGGTAAGGTGACTCTGTCTCAGTGATGCGCTGCTTCCGGTTCACTGCTGGGGGTGGGGGGTGGCACAGGTGCAGAGGCACACAAGGTGGTAAATTTCGATTATTCAGTTGATGTGAAACCATCACCATCCCCTTGGATGATTGTGACTTACCCCTCCCCTCCAGGCAAGTCCTCAGGGTCCCATCCCCATCCAATCCCACTCACCCTCCGCAGCCCCTCGCCCCCGAGGGACCAGCCGGCCCAGAGAGTATACAGCCAGAGCGATGAGGAGGGTAAGTACCAGGTCCCCCAGCACAATACCGGCCAGCACACCAGGGCTCACCACAGAGCAGTTGCATTCTGGGAATGTATATGGCACAGGAGTCAGGGGAGGTCAATGGGAGTCGGGAATTGGGAGGCGGTGTCAGGGGGGGGGGGGTTTGAAGAGATTTGGGAAGAAATGGGGAGGTCTTTCAGAAATAGGGAGGGGTATTTCAGGGTCTAGGCCTACCGCTCTGGGACTGGACAGGGCTGAGACCTGAAGAAAGAAAAAGAAGGTAAACTGAGGTGTGGAGCTATGACTGGAGGGTGGGCATAGAAGCTGGGGTGGGTGGGTCCTGACAGCCAGGGGGCGAGGGTAGAGGGCAACTTCTGGTAGGACCTGTGGCTGACCCAAAGGCCACTGGACTGTGTTACTTCTACACTGACTTGTCCTATTACACCACCCTTAGCGTCCCCTCCCTCTACTGGCTTCTACCGGAGGCCAAATATTGGAGTTTCAGGTTCTGGGAGAGACCCATAGGGTTTTGGGGGCTGGGGACCTGCTCCTGTCCCAACCTTCCCCTTTGGTTCTCTTTCCACCCTGTTCCCTGCCTTGCCCCAAGGTGAGCCCAGGGACTCAGGAGGCAGCTTCAGAAGCCCCCAACTCACCACCCACGGTCAGAAGGAGAGGCAGGAACAGAAGCCTGTTGAAGGGTCTAAGGCCCCCCATGATGCAGGCGACACTGCTGGATACTACAGTCCGAGGGCCAGTGGGATGTGGCCAACCAAGTGAAGGAGGAAGTCTGAGGTGGGTGGTGGCAGGAGGAGGAGGGGACAGTAAGGGAGGAGGGACAGAGATAGATAACACCGGAAAGAATCAGGCTCAGACATCCCAGGGGCAATGCTATAGCCCCCATTGGCTGGACATGAAGGGCAAAGGGTACATACTAGTATATCAACTCAACCTCCATCCCAGTCAAGGGTCAGACATTGTAACAGGAGGATCAGTGGCTGACTATGGTTGAAGCCAGCTCTGCCTCTTCCTTTGCTGGGCAACCTTGAGCAAGTCACTCAATCTCTCGGCCTGTTTCTTCATTTGTACGAGTAAAATGGGGAGTAAAATAGTACCTACTTTGTAGGGAGTTGTGGGATCAAATGAATTAATGTTTCTAGAAGAGGGACTGACACTCGTCAGCATTTTATAAGTACCAGCTGTAATCATTAGATAATCGGAACCTTGTGATGTTCAGAGCATATTAAAAAAGAGCCATCAGGACATGGGCACTAATGTGCAGGCACTCTGCCCAAGTGTTAACTCACTTAACCCCCGCAACACCCTTCTGACATAGATGCTCTTATTATCCCCATTTTACAGACTAGTCAAGACACCTGCCCAAGGTCACACAGCAAATAAAGGTGGAAATGGGACCCAGAAACCAAAGACAGATAGTTGACCCACAGAGAGAAAGCAAAAAGAACCAAGATAAAAGATAGAGGAGCCCTAGCCGGTTGGGCTCAGTGGCTAGAGCATTGGCCTGCGGACCGAAGGGTCCTGGGTTCAATTCCGGTCAAGGGCACATGCCCAGGTTTCAGATTTGATCCCCAGTAGGGGTGTACCGGAAGCAGCCAATCAGTGATGCTCTCTCGTCATTAATGTTTCTATCTCTCTCTCCCTCTCCCTTCCTCTCTGAAATCAATGATATATATGATTGAGGAGAAAATGATGGTAAGAGAGAAAGAGGGAGAGGAGCAGACCGTGAGACAGACAGACACATCACAGACACAAGGTTAGAGGTTGGGATGAGGCAGGCCCCACGTGATGACCACTGGGCTGGGCTGGGCGGCTCCACCAAACGAGTAAGTGGCCGGAAGTGAAGACTGAGGGAGAAGACAGAGACTTCTAGCCCTCAGCAGGAGGGCTGGGGCTGGGGCTGGGGCTGGGGAAGGAGGAACCTGAGGTTAGGGCACTGGGGGGGGGGGGGATGGGCCAGCAGCAGGAAGCTCCCCTCCCCCATCCAGGCGTCACACCCCACAGCTCCTTGGGCTAAGGAGAGAAAAGGGGAAACTGGATGCTGCTAGTCATGGGACAGACTCTGAGTGGCCTGTGGCTAGGGGTGGAGATGGTGGGGGGAGGGGCGATGCCGAGTCTGGAGGAGAGAGTCAGGGCCCAGCCCAGGCAGCACCCGCTGCTGATGAGGAGAAAATTCTGAGACATCCTACATTAAATTCCAGCAGGCTTATGGGTGGAAGGAAGAGACAAGAGAAGTTTATCAGTTAGCGACTGAATGGCAAAGACAACAAAAAGACTGCTCACGTTCCTGAATGAATGTTGAATTAACTGGGCAGACTCTGCTGTCTTCTTAGGTGCCAGCCGGGCCACCTTCTGGGGGGTGGGGGGTGGGGGGGGCTCTGCAGTGGCTTTGTCTGGAAGGACGGGTCTAATTAGCATATTACGCTTTTATTATTATAGATGAACTTTTTGAACTGTAGTCCACAACCAATCCAAAGGAGCAAATATTTCTTCCTTATGGACAATGCACCCATCCCAGAACTAGCCCTGCCTCAACTTCCCCCAAACTCTTTCCCTGTGACCAATGTAAATTCTCTAAACACAACTTACATTCTTTTTCTCCAAACTCATTGTATAAAAATTCCTGGCCGACATGTCATCTCCTTCTCGCCCTGCTGCTGGTGGTTTATTTTTTTTTTATTTTTTATTTTTTAAAAAATATATTTTATTGATTTTATTACAGAGAGGAAGAGGGACAGAGAGTTAGAAACATCGATCAGCTGCCTCTTGCACACCCCCTACTGGGGATGTGGCCGCAACCAAGGTACATGCCGGAATCGAACCTGGGACCTTTCAGTCCGCAGGCCGACGCTCTATCCACTGAGCCAAACCGGTTTCAGCTGCTGCTGGTGGTTTAGATCGCATGCCCCAGGACCTGGTCCTTTTTTGGCTAGCATTTGGCTCAGCAAAATCTTTCAGAAGAGCTTGTGGCCGTGAAAGCTTTTTGTTTACCACTGCTAATGGCTGCCATTGCCCAGGCCTGGCTGAGTCCTATCACTAAAAAACCACCTCCCCACCACCAGGTCTGGAGTGAACACGGTGAGAACAGGCGCTGGAGGCCCTGCTGGCACCTCAGATCTCTCACGGTGGCTGCAGCAGAGTCATTCGGGGACACTCCGAGACCAGAGGAGACTCTGAGCCCGGAGGACCCTGATCTGATGCCAGTGTTTATTGGCTCCCTCTGGTGTGGCATGGGGGACAGACTTTGGGGTGCAGGAAGGGGAGAAGGAGGCTGCAATGGTCTCGTTTATTGTGAGGACTTGTGAGATGTATCAGAATAATGCCTGCCTGGCATACTGTATATGCTCAATGAATGTTAATTATTATCATGACTAGAGGCCCGGGGCACGCAATTCATGCACGGGTGGGGGTCTCTAGGCCTTGCCGGCAATCAGGGCCAGGCCAATCAGGCCCAAAGGCCCTGGCGGGATCAGGAGAGGAGGCAACCAATGCCAGGCCGGGCGCAGAAGGAACGGACACCAGATGCTGATGCCATGTCGGCACCCCGCCATCGTGTGGTTCCCCGCCTCAACCCCTCCTCCTTACCTCGTTGCCGCACCACCACTGTGGCAGGCAGGCAGTGGGCCAATTGGGACCTGCTGGCTGGGGGGAGGGACAAGGCATGGGAGGTTGGCCGCCGGCCCCAAAGAGGGAGCTGGCCCTCAGCCCCCCTGGGAAAAGGGCCACATCCGCTGCCACCCACCCCTGGTTCCCTGTCCCAGCCTGGGGCCCAGAGGCCCTGGTGGAGTCAGGAGAGGAGGTGACGGTCGCCGGGCCAGGCAGAAAAGGAATGGATGCCGATGCCACGTCACCACCCTGCCACCACGTGGTTTCCCACCTCCCCTCCTCCTCCTTCCCTCTCATAGTGACTGGTCAACTGGTCATTCCAGTCATTCCAATTGTTCGGTCGTAACAGTCACTTAGGCTTTTATATATATACACTAGTGGCCTGGTGCACAAAATTTGTGCACAGGGGGGGGGAGGTGTCCCTCAGCCTGGCCTGCACCCTCTCCAATCTGGGATCCCTCTCGCAATCCGGGACCGTTGGCTCCTAACCTCTCACCTGCCTGCCTGCCTGATCGCCCCTAACACTCTGCCTGCCAGCCTGCTTGCCCCCAACTGCCCCCCTGCCAGCCTTCTTGCCCCCCACTGCCCTCCCCCACGGGCCTGCTCACCCCCAATTGCCTCCCCTGCTGACTTGCTCGCCCCCAACTGCCCTCCCCTCCTGGCCTGATCACCCCTAACCACCTCTGCCTCAGCCCCACCACCATGGCTTTGTCCGGAAGGACATCCAGAAGGTCTCTGGGTCTAATTAGCATATTACCCTTTTATTAGTATAGACTAGAGGCCTGATGCACAAAATCCATGCAAGGGGCTTGGCCCTTGAAGCTGCGGTGGCTTCCCTCAGCCCTTGCAGCTCCGGCTTTTTATGGAAGGTCATCCGGAAGGATGTCCTGAAGGTCGTTCAGCTGTCTGGTCTAATTAGCATATTACACTTTTATTATTATAGATAGATTGTTATAGTACTTCAAGTCTCCAATTCTGGGCCCACCTTGATGAAAATCCTTCCTTAATCCCTCAGCCTCAGCTTTAGCCTCAGCTTTAGCCTTCTGATCTGATCCTCCCAGCTCCAGCCAGGTCTGGCTATACCCAGAATTCAGTCTAATAGCTGGCATACCAGGCACCATCCAATGAGAACAGGTGTGGCTATAGGCCTGGATCAGAGTCCTGAGGCACCCCCACCCCTTTAGTTGCTGAGATGTGGGGAAGTCCAAGGTGTCTCAAGGGAATGGACTGAGGAGGTGACAGATATCTGTGGGAGGTCGGGTAAAGACTTTTTACCGACCAAAAGAGAAGTGTCTCAACATATTAGCAACCAGAATGCCAGCCTGTGCAGATCTCTGTGCAGGTCTCCACTCCATCAGGTAAAGAAAGAGGCTAAGATGGAGGTGCGCTCAGCAGACTGGGTGCCGCCCACCCCACAGTCCCAGCCTCCAGGAGGCAGGGCTATCTCCCCTCCCCACAGGAGATCTTGCAATCTGTCCTGGCAGCAGCCCAAGAGTTAGAAAAAGCCAGAGCTGACTTTTCCAGAAAACAGGCAATGCGTTGAGCCCGTGACAAACTTGCCTCTGTGGAAGTGACAGCCCTCCGCACTCCCCTTGCTTTTATGTCTGCCTCCTCCGCCCATCCTGCCCGCAGGAACAAGAGGAAGCTTTCTGAAAAATCAGAGAAAGAACCCAGTTTTTTAAATGGCCAAAAGATTTAGCACACACCACAAAAGAAGAGATACCAATGGCCAGTAAGCATGTGGAAGAGTGCTCAACATCACTAGTTACTAGGGAAACACAAATGAAAACCACAATGGCTCTCTTCCTCTTCCCAAAAGCAGCTAGAAGTAACCTCTGAAAATGGTTCACGATCCACTTGACCCAGAAAACCCCCACAAAATCATGCAAATCAAGAGGTTCAAACCTTCCTGCTCACTTTAAGAACACTCATGGAATTGCCCAGGCTGTCAGGGCATGCACATTCGAAAAGCCACCACCTATCTGAAGGATGTCACTTTATAGAAGCAGTGTGTGCCATTCTGTCATGACCATGGTGGCATTGGTAGGTGTGCCCAGAGTAAACAGTGGCCCAAAAACAGTGCTCAATTTTTGCTGCACATGCTTAAAAATGCAGAGAGCAATGCTGAAATTAAGGGTTTAGATGTACATGCTCTGGTCATGGACCAGATCCAGGTGAACAAAGCTCCCAAGATACAGCGCAGACCGTATAGAGCTCATGGGCAGGTTAACCCACCCATGAGCTCTCCCTGGCACATGGAAATGATCTTGACTGGAAAAGAGCAGATTGTTCCTAACCCAGAAGAGAAGGCTGCACAGAAGAAAAAGATATTCCAGCAGAAACTGAAGAAACAGCAACTATGGCACGGGGGTAAATTGACATAAAATAAATACTAATAAAAGCGAAAGTAGGAAAAAAAACACACAACGAAGTACCACTACACACCCACTAGAATTAAAGATGAATCCTATCAGCAGAAATGTGGAGCAACTGGAAATCTCATGCACTGTTGGTGGAAATGTAAACTAGAACCACCACTTTGGAAAAGAGTTTGGTAGTTTTTATAAAGATAAATACTCAACTACGCAAAGATTCAGCCATTCTATAGAAGCAGGTTTTTACCCTCCCTAGAGAGTGAGGTTGCACAAAGAAGCCCTAGAGAATGAGACATGGTGTCGAAAGGAGTTTTTAGGGGTAAAACAGGCAGCTTTAGGGAGTTTAGAAATAAAGGAGGGTGCATGGGGGAGAACTGCAAAGTTGGGGGGCTGGGAGCTGCCAAAGTGCCTACATTCACAAAGAACTAAAGAAGCCACAGCATAAAGGGAGAGGAAGATACCCATTCACAGAAGATAAGAGGAAAGCCTGAGAGCAGTAAAGAAATGTCCCTACGGTTGGGCACCCCACAGAGAGCGAACATGGGTCGAGGGTCATTACCGTGGTGGTAAGTATGGTGAAGCCCACCCAGCATCCTTATCTGCGACCGACCGTATGCAGTAAGGCAACCTCTCACTCTTGGCTTGCAAGTGAGAGCTCCCTGCACCCTTGGCTAGGAAGGGGGTTGCCCCACCAGCAAGCCAGAGTCACAAAGGCATCTTGGCTGGAAGGGGGGACTCCCCCACCGGCAAGGGAGAGTCACTAAGGATGCTAGACGTGCTTTCCTGAGTTACAAAAGATGATGGACGTCCTTTCACATGTCTTTACAGGGGATGGTAGACATTCTTTCAGGTGTTTTCCTACAGATGGGAAGCGTGTCATCCACACTGCGTAAAGACAGCCCCCTAGGATGCATCCTTAAGAATTGGGATAATTTTGACCCACAAGCAATGAAGAAAAAGTACCCGATTTACTTTTGTAGCCAGGGCTGGGCCGATCTTAACTTGTCCCAAGGCAGATGGAGGGTCTGGTCCTACTTTAGTACAGATCACCTTCCTTCTCACTCTGGGACATGAGACAAATTAAAAGTCATTTAGGAAAGTTCTAGGAAGACCCTGACAAATATATTGAGGTCTTCCTGTTATAGAAGACCAAAGAAACCCAAGCGACACTCAGAGAAATGGAGTTACACAGCTTTATTATGCCGCCAGTCTCAGAGGAGTTGCCTCCAAAGTCTGAGCACACCAATATGGTGGAAGCTCTTCTTTTATCCCCTTTTGGTTTCTTTGTCCCCCAAATATGAATGGGGATGTCCGGACATTTTGTGGGCTTTGCAAAAAGCCCCGTGGGTTGGGATGGGGGTCTTAAGATCATATATAAGAGCCTGGCCTGGTACCAGTGCTGATAACCCCCTCCGGGGGTTGTGTATTGTTCATGGTTTATGGCCTCTGTAAAATGTGAGCATTTAGGTAACAGGTTTTACAAGACCAGATTGTGGAAGAAAGGGGCAGTGACTTAATTATAGGTTATCAAGAAAGTATATTATTCCTGACCAGTTTGGCTCAGTGGATAGAGCATCGGCCTGTGGACTGAAGGGTCCCAGGTTTGATTCTGGTCAAGGGCATGTACCTTGGTTGCGGGCACATCCCCAGTAGGGGGTGTGCAGGAGGCAGCTGATTGATGTTTCTCTCTCATAGATGTTTCTAACTCTCTATCCCTCTCCCTTCCTCTCTGTAAAAAAAAAATCAATAAAAAATATATTTTTTTAAAAAGAATGTATATTAGGTTACTGCACAGATTCAGATTACTAGCCCCCCAAACATCATGGTTACATTGGAATTATCCTTTTAGCCTTCTCATTGCTCCCTCTTGTCCCACAAGCTTCTCTTAGCCTTGTGGTACAATGACTACAGGATGTTATGATGAACAGGGACGACTGCTCTTAGCTGCTTCCTGCTGATAAGGGATGATAACCAAGGGGTTAGCATCCCATTTCTTCATCTCAGAGGGGTTTGTAGGAAGTTCTTCTGGTTTGTGGGGCCATCTGAAGTTTAAAGGCATCTAGGTGAGATGAGATAACGCGAGTTAAGAAATTTAGAAGATATGGTCCTCATGTTACAGCTATGAGTAGCATTAACAGTGGTCCTGCCAATGGGAGAAGCCATTTCCAGACCCCCGCCCCCCAAAACAGCCCAGGACTCGGATAGCTCCTGTCTTCTTTTTGTTGCTCATTCAATTAGATCCTTAGTCTTATCCCTGACAATGCCTGACTGGTTGGCGTAAAGGCAGCACGCTTCTCCTAAGAAGAGGCAGATTCTACCTTTCTCTGCTGTTAGTAAGTCTAATCCCCTTCTAGTCTATAGTACTATTGTGGCTAAGGAATCAACCTGATCCTGTGAGGCCATTAGGGTCTCAGCTACTCTCTCTATGTCTTCTAAAAATTCTTGGGTCAAAACTTGATCAGAGGAGACAGAATGAGCTATTCCCCCTATCCGGCTCCTATGCTACCCACAATTCTGAGCGCTATTAGAAAGGGAATTACTTGCAGAGCCCTCTTATATCTAGTTACTGCTTTAAGGGGGGGAGGGTGTCTCAAGTTATTGGTTGTTGGGTATAATAGACATACCTAGGGTTAAGTAGGCAGGAGAGGTAGAGGTAAGCAGCGGTCCCACACATGTAGAATGTTCCTGCTGGGGGGCACCAGGGTAGGTGGTGTTTTCATCCTTGAGGGTAGAGTTGCATAGTTCATCTGGGAGGTGACCTGTTGGGTGTTGGCCCTGGGTATTGTTGAAGCAAATAGGGGTAACATTAGTTAGCTGCACATTGGCCATGACAGGTCCTATTATTTCTTCCTTTAAGTTCCCTGGTTTAGTTATGTTTACTGGAGTAGTCATTAATAGGAGTGGTCCCAGGGGTAGAAAAAGCCAGCAGTCCCTAGCTAAATAAGCATTGGTAATATTGAGGAGGTGGTGGGTTGAATTGAGGAACTGATAAAGCCGGGGGTCTAGATCATATTGCTTCTACAGCTGAGTCCTCAGCTTAGGTAATCTGGGTGCTTTATGTTCAAGCAGCTGCCTGGTAGTCTTTTTAATATCTGCCTCTTGGGCTTGGTCCTGGGCCCCCCACCCCCCACCCCAGCCCATCAGAGTAACCAACATGGGTACGGTGAGTCCACCAAGTTACTGAGTCTGGCTTCCCTTGACAGATGCGTCTTGCCCATTTTTGTCTGGGTTTAATTCTTCCCATCCTATACAATTCCTCCCCTCCACCCACATGCATTCGGTAGTGGAGTCATAACATGCTGCAGGCTGATAAGTATAGCTAACAAAAATCTGTCTTGATTGGGTTCTCCCATAGATTACCCGGTCTAGCATATTTGGATAGCGAGTCTCTAAGCAAGGACACGTGGTAGTGGGATATGCCTCGATCCAGCCTGAAAAGGTGCAAAGACTAGGAGGTATTTATTTCCTCAGCTAGGCCCTATTTCTATAAAATCTACTTCTAAGTCCTCAAAGGGAGCTTGCCCACAACGCTGAATTCCTATTGGTCCTACAGGACCCTGTTTGGCATTGTTCTGCACACAGAGGAGGCAACACTGAGAGACTGAGGCACACAAGGAGGGAAGACAGTCAATTAGGTAGTATCTGCCTAACAAAGCTTCTAGGGCAGTCTTCCCTAAATGAGTAAGTTCATGCTGCTGGAGCACTACCTAATGGGCTAACTGTTCTGAGACATAGACCCTATGATCTGGGAGTATCCCCTTCTTGCTGGGCACATTCCTCTTCCTGATGAGTGTATTTTGGAGGTTCAGGTAATTGGGGGGCCAACATGATCCGTGATGATGTCACTTGTTCTTTAGCAGCCAGCTTGGCTGCACCATCAGCACATTGGGTTCCTTCTGCCTTCTGACACTGAGTCTTTCCCTTTCTGGTGACCTTCACAATGGATGACGGCTATTACCTTGGGCTCCCAGACTGTTTCTAGTAACTTTAAGATCTCATTCTGATTTTTTATTTATTTTCCTCCAGCCATCAGGAGCCCCCTTTCCTTGTATAAACCCCCATGGATATGCAGGGTAGCAAAGACATAGCACGAGTCAGTGTAGATGTTGGCACTCTTATTCTTACTGAGTTCTAGGGCTCTGACTAGGGCCCAAAGTTCTGCCCTCTGCGCTGACCACCCTGTGCCTCAATTGTCTCAAAGTCTGATACCACTGCATATCCAGCTCGTCTTTTTCCTTCATCTAAGAAGCTACTGCCGTCCATGAACAATACTAAGTCCAGATTCTGTAGGGACCTGTCTGTTAGATCTGGTCAGCTGGAGTAAACCTCCTCTAGGACTTCTAGGCAATCATGCTCAGGGGCTCCCTCAGCAACGGGTAAAAAGGTGGCAGGATTAAGAGTTCTCACTGCTTCTAGTCGTACCCGTGGATTTTCACATAGGAGCCCCTGATACTGGGTCATCCAAGCAATGAGTCAGCCAGTGCTGCCCCCTAGCTTCCATTAGGGTAACAACAGAATGAGGTACTTTTACATTTAAGTTTTATCCCAGGGTAAGCTTACCAGCTTCTTTGACTAATAATGTCTTGGCTGCAAGGGCCCTGAGACACGGGGGCCACCCAGAGGCAACTGGGTCAATCTGCTTGGAGAGATAGGCTACTGGTCTTTGCCAGGGTCCAACCTCCTGGGTTAGAACTCCAACGGCTACCCCGCTGTTCTCGTGAACAAAAAGATTAAAGTCTCGTCACATCTGGTAGCCCCAGTGCTGAGGCCTCAGTGAGCTTTGCCTTTATGGTGGTGAAGGCTTTCTCCTGCTCAGGACCCCAGTGGATGGGTGCCTTCTCTTCCCCCTTTTAAAGCTTCATAGAGAGGCTTAGCCAGGTCTGAAAACCCTGGAATCCAAATTCGACAGAACCCTGCTGCTCCCAGGAATTCCCAAATCTGCCGCCGGGTGCTAGGGACGGGATGACACATACTGCCTGCTTTCTTTCAGTCCCTAGCCTTCGTTTCCCTTGGGTGATTCAGAAGCCTAGATACTTGACTTCTTTCTGACAAATCTGTGGCTTTTTCTTGGACACCCAGTAACCTGTTTCAGTTAAGAGTCTCAGAAGGGCTCTGGTTCCTTCCCAGCACTGAGCTCACGTGGAGCTAACCAGTAGGAGGTCATCTACATATTGAAATAGAATGCACCCCAAGTCCTGTCCTGAGAACTTAGACAGATCAGATGCTAATGCTCCACTAAAAAGAACAGGGGAGTTCTTGAATCCTTGTGGCAGTCTGATCCAGTGAACTGTTCCTTGGCTCCCATAGTTGGGTTTTCTCACTCAAAGGTGAATAGGGGCTGACTGGAGGGTGCCAACTGGAGGCAGAAAAAGGCATCTTTCAGATCTAGGCATGTAAACCATTCCGCCTCTGATGGAATGAGTCCCAGAAGAGTGTAAGGGTTTGGTAGCACCGAATGCAGGGTTATAACAGCCTCATTAACAGCCTGCAGGTCCTGCACGGGGCGGTAATCATTAGTCCCAGGCTTTTTAACAGGCAAGAGAGGAGTGTTCCATGGTGACTGGCATTGTTTAAGAAGTCCCCACTGGAGCAGCCAGTCCAAGTGGACCTGGATCCCTAGGCGTGCTTCCCTTGGAATTGGATATTGGTGGATTCTAACAGCTGTGCCCCAGGCTTTAAGTCGATTAGCACCGGGGCATGGTCCTTAGCCAGGCCTGGAGGAGTCCCTTCTGCCCAGACCAGCGGAAATTCTTTCTCTAATTCAGGTTCTAATGGTGAGGCCTTTGACTCAGGAGCATAAAGTCTCCATTCTTCCTCCCTTGGCACTGCGAAGGACAAGATCATTGGGGAGGTCTCCTCACCTAGGCGAAGCTGTGCTGAGCCATCTGGAGCAAAAGAGACCTCTGCCCCCATCTTGGCTAAAAGGTCTCTCTATCCATCAGAGGTACTGGACAGTCTGGCAAGAACAGGAATTCATAAATTACTTGGTGGCCGCCAAGTTGGCATTGACGAGGGCGGAAGAATGGTCCACAGGTCTGGTTCCCAGTAGCTCCAATAATGGTGACCTTCTTTCCCGAGAGAGGCGCTACTTTCTGAGTGACTACTGAGTGCTCAGCTCCCATATCAACCATAAAGTCCATAGTCTGCCCCCCTATTTTCATTCTGACCATGGGCTCATGGGGGCCCAGCTGTAAAGAGCCCAGTCTGTCCTAGTCAGAATCAGCCATTGCTAGCCCAATGAGATCTGCTTCCGGTGGCTCTGGCTGATAGCCACTGGATGGAAAAGGGGACCCAGTTTTCTTACTTTGCCGTTTGGGACATTCATTCTTCCAGTGTCCTGTCTCCTTACAATAGGCACACTGGTCTCGTCTCAGGCTTGCTCTTCCTTTTCCCCCCGATCTGTATTCTTGCTTCCCTTTCTGATCTGTCTGGGAGCCTGAGCCTCTAAAAGCCACCGCTATTATATTGGCCCTTCTTTGTATTCTCTTTTCTTCCTCCCTCCTTGCCATGCTGTCTCGGTTGATGAAAACCTTGCTTGCGATTTCTAGCAGTTCAGTCGTGTTTTTTTCCCCCGCAAATCCTTCTAGCTTCTGTAGCTTTCTCCTTATGTCAGGCTGGACTTGACCCACAAAGGCCACATTTACCATAGTTTGATTTCCCGGGGCCTCAGGGTTAAAGGGGGTGTAGACCCGGTATGCCTCACATAGTCTCTCATAGAAAGTCGCTGGACTTCCATCAGGCTTCTGGAAGACCTCCGAGGTCTTAGCCATATTGGTGGGCTTCTTGGATCTGGTCCTGAGCCCCTGGAGTAAGGCCAGCTGATATCTTTCTAGCCTCGCCCTTCCATCTTCTGAGTTCAGGGTCTAATCGGGTTCCTCATCTGAGAAGGCCTTCCTGGCCCATCTGTCTGTATCCAATATCCCTGCCAGGGCCTGGGTCTGGAGCCACTTCAGAGCCTCTGTTACTACTCTCATGTGCTCCTCAGTGTTAAAGAACGGAAAAAGGAGCTGCTTGCAGTCCACCCGGGTGGGTTTCTGGGTCTGGAAGATCATTTCTAGGAGGTCTATCATGGCCTGGGGTTTTTCAGAATAAGCTGGGGTGTGATGTTTTCAATTCAGGATGTCACTTGTGGTAAAGGGCTGATAATAATAGACGGGCCCTCCCTCCTGCAAGGTCCCATCTTCACCAAGTACTTGGGCACTCCGAATCTCCCTCAGAGGCATCTGACGTGCCGGTTGTGGTTTGGGCCCTTGGTCAGCTGAATGCAAGTGCCGCCCAATTGGCTCTGGAGAGCCTGGTTGAGGGGGGCGGTGTTTCTAGACTTTCCGGACCTTCCAGACCAGCTGGGGGAGCACTAGGTGCTGCCTGTGGCACATATGGAGGTGGTAAAACTGGCAGGGCTCCCACAGAAGGTCCTTGCAGAACAGGGGGTTGGGTTCCCTTCTTCTCTGGTGCCTGCTCCCCTCTTCCTATTACTAAAACCTTACACTGTCCATTTTTATTGACACAGAACCAGACCCAAGGCGGCAAGGTTTGAGCAATTTCTAACCAGCTGTCTATGTGGGGAAACTGATCTGGGTGTCCAGGGTCTCCCATGACTACATTCCAGACCGCCCTGACCAGTCCTTCATCTAAAGAGCCTTCCGAGGGCCAGCCAACCCCGAAGGTTGGCCATTCTAATTCACAGAATTTCCTCAGTGTTCTGGGATCCATTTTAATACCATAATCTCCTTTGAAACCCTTTTTAAAATTTTTCAACATGCAATTGAGGGACAGTGGGTTTACTTTGTCCTGACCCCATGATGATTGATGGTGAGAGACAGACAAGGGAGGGGGTAACCTGTTTTCACAGATCCACTCAGATGCCCGCCTGGCCGCATCCCTCGCGGGAGCTTTGATTCGTCTTAGCTAAGGTGCACCCGTATAAAACCCCGGGCCTGATCACCTCCAAAATGGGGGTGAGTCACCGTTATGCCTTATGGACGAATCACGGAACTGCAGGTGAGGGCCCACTTGGACTCCATAACTGAGGTCGTGGAGCCACACAATGGATAGGAGAGCATAAGCCCTCTCCTTCCACACTCACACACTTTCACCAGACATTCC